>NC_069499.1:1567766563-1568085313 GCF_027579735.1 Bombina bombina | reverse complement strand
TCTCACTCTCTCTCTCTTTCACTCTCTCCTTCACTCTGTCACCCTCACTTTCTCTCTCGCTCACTTAGTTTCTGTCACTAACTCCACCACTCTTTCCCCTCTTCCTATTACCATAATGAGACTTGTATCTAAACTAAACTTATAGAAAATTCCAACAGACACCTGCCAGACAAACCTCGATATTAATTATTCATACAACTGACAACTAAATAGATGTAATCTGTATCTGTCACACTGTATGTATTAAAAAAACTATAACCAACATCAGTCACACTATGGACTGTGATTCCTCAAATCTCCGTATGTCTCACATTATGTAAATAAGCTCCTGTGCTATTCTGAGTGTTTCCATATAAAGTGTGACAGTATGAAAAATATCCATAGTGTGACCCTAGAAAAGGATTTAAACATTGTGCCAGCACGTGTGCATACAGAATATAGAATGGATAACATATCTTTACATCACTAAATATCTGCTTACAACATATAGGGCCAGGTTATCAGTGGAGCTTGAGTGATAAGGGGTTTATTGCGGGTGTTTGCGCTTGTCTGGCTTACCGCTGGTATTACGAGTTGTTACACTAGAATGATTAACGTATCCTCAGAGCTCTGGTTAGCAAAAATGTGTCACAAACAAAAAGTTCCATTATATATCTGTATATATCTATACCTATATATAATCATGTATAGATAAACGTATATATATATATACAGTGAATATAAAAAGTCTACACACCCCTGTTAAAATGTCAGGTTTTTGTGAAGTAAAAAAATGACACAAAGATAAATCATTTCAGAACTTTTTCCCCCTTTAATGTGACCTATAAACTGTAAAACTCAATTGAAAAACAAACTGAACTCTTTTAGGTGGAGGGAAGAAAACAAAAAAAACTAAAATAATATGGTTGCATAAGTGTGCACACCCTCTTATAACTGGGGATGTAGCTGTGTTCAGAATTAAGCAATCACATTCAAAATCATGTTAAATAGGAGCCAGCATACACCTGCCATCATTTAAAGTGCCTCTGATTAACCCCAAATAAAGTTCAGCTGCTCTAGTTGGTCTTTCCTGAAATTTTCTTAGTCGCATCCCATTCCCTTACCAAGAGGCCTACAGCAATATTAAAGGAGCTGCAGGAATATCTGGCAAGTACTGGCTGTGTGGTACATGTGGCAACAATCTCCCGTATTCTTCATATGCCTGGGCTATGGGGTAGAGTGGCAAGACGAAAGCCTTTTATTACAAAGAAAAACATCCAAGCCAGGCTACATTTTGCAAAAACACATCTGAAGTCTCCCAAAAGCATGTGGGAAAAGGTGTTATGGTCTGATGAAACCAAGGTTGAACTTTTTGGCCATAATTCCAAAAGATATGTTTGGCGCAAAAACAACACTGCATATCACCAAAAGAACACCATACCCACAGTGAAGCAAGGTGGTGGTAGCAATCATGCTTTGGGTCTGTTTTTCTTCAGCTGGAACTGGGGCTTTAGTTAAGCTAGAGGGAATTAGGAACAGTTCCAAATACCAGTCAATATTGGCACAAAACCTTCAGGCTTCTGCTAGAAAGCTGAACATGAAGAGGAACTTCATCTTTCAGCATGACAACGACCCAAAGCTTACATCCAAATCAACAAAGGAATGGCTTCACCAGAAGAAGATTAAAGTTTTGGAATGGCCCAGCCAGAGCCCAGACCTGAATCTGATTGAAAATCTGTGGGGTGATCTGAAGAGGGCTGTGCACAGGAGATGCCCTGGCATTCTGACAGATTTATAGTGTTTTTGCAAAGAAGAGTGGTCAAATTTTGCCAAGTCAAAATGTGCCATGCTGATAGACTCATACCCAAAAAGACTGAGTGTTGTAATAAAATCAAAAGGTGCTTCAACAAAGTATTAGTTTAAGGGTGTGCACACTTATGCAACCATATTATTTTATTTTTATATTTTTTCTTCCCTCTACCTAAAAGATAGTTTATAGGTCACATTAAAGGTGGGAAAAGTTCTGAAATTATTTATCTTTGTCTCATTTTTTTTACATCACAGAAACCTGACATTTTAACAGGGGTGTGTATACTTTTTATATCCACTGTATATATTGTACAAACCACCATCAGATATATGTAGAAATATGTATTTATGAATAAATAGAACATATTATTTTTCATATCGGGTTAAGGCAAATGAGAATATGTGATTGTGTTTGCGTGCGAGTAGGGTGTTAGATTTTTTTCCACTTTTGTTTTCTCCATTGGCTTCTATTGGGAAATAATTGACGTGGATGCAATATTCTAAGTTAAAGTGCGAAAACAGTTTACTTTAAACTCTTAATACGAGCTCTACCTGATGAGTGCGAAAAGCTTAGTTCAAGCGCAATTAATGCTCGTGAGGGAGTGTTAAATAGCTCTCCACTAATCTGGCTCATATTGTTTTAAAAGCATATAAAACTGTAATTTTTAGTAAAATTGGTGTTTTTTTTGCAGTTTAGTAGGTTTATCTTATCTCCTTAGTGGTGGCAAATTAGGGACATATATCAATACATTTATTTACAAATAAACCAATTACCTGTTCAGCATGAAGCACCAGCAGAGTTCCACTGAATGACCTCTAACCTCTCTTGAAGTTGTGTAAAAATACAATCGCCTAGATTTAGAGTTCTGCATTACCCGTCCAAACCAGCGTTAGGGGGTCCTAACGCTGGTTTTGGCCGCCCGCTGGTATTTAGAGTCAGTCAGGAAAAGGTCTAACGCTCACTTTCCAGCTGCGACTTTTCCATACCGCAGATCCCCTTACGTCAATTGCGTATCCTATCTTTTCAATGGGATCTTCCTAACGCTGGTATTTAGAGTCTTGGCTGAAGTGAGCGTTAGAATTCTAATGACAAAACTCGAGCCGCAGAAAAAATCCAGGAGTTAAGAGCTTTCTGGGCTAACGCCGGTTCATAAACCTCTTAACTACTATGCTCTAAAGTACACTAACACCCATAAACTACCTATGCACCCCTAAACCGAGGTCCCCCAACATCGCCGCCACTCTAATAAAAATGTTTAACCCCTAATCTGCCGACCGCACACCGCCGCAACCTACGTTATCCCTATGTACCCCTAATCTGCTGCCCCTAACATCGCCGACCCCTATATTATATTTATTAACCCCTAATCTGCTCCCCCCCAACGTCGCCGCTACCTACCTACACTTCTTAACCCCTAATCTGCCGACTGGACCTCACCGCTACTATAATAAATGTATTAACCCCTAAAGCTAAGTCTAACCCTAACCCTAACACCCCCCTAAGTTAAATATAATTTAAATCTAACGAAATAAAATAAATCTTATTAAATAAATGATTCCTATTTAAAGCTAAATACTTACCTGTAAAATAAACCCTAATATAGCTACAATATAAATAATAATTACATTGTAGCTATTTTAGGATTTATATTTATTTTACAGGCAAATTTGTATTTATTTTAACCAGGTACAATAGCTATTAAATAGTTAATAACTATTTAATAGCTACCTAGTTAAAATAATTACAAAATTACCTGTAAAATAAATCCTAACCTAAGTTACAAATACACCTAACACTACACTATCAATAAATTAATTAAATAAACTACCTACAACTACCTACAATTAAATCAACTAAACTAAATTACAAAAACAAACAAACACTAAATTACAAAAAAGACAAACACTAAATTACAAAAAATAAAAAAAGATTACAATAATTTTAAACTAATTACACCTACTTTAAGCCCCCTAAAAAAATAACAAAGCCCCCCAAAATAAAAAAATGCCCTACCCTAATCTAAAATAAAAAGATTACAGCTCTTTTACCTTACCAGCCCTTAAAAGGGCCTTTTGCGGGGCATGCCCCAAAGAATTCAGCTCTTTTGCCTGAAAAAAAAAACATACAATACCCCCCCCAACATTACAACCCACCACCCACATACCCCTAATCTAACCCAAACCCCCCTTAAAAAACCTAACACTAAGCCCCTGAAGATCTCCCTACCTTATCTTCACCACGCCGGGTATCACCGATCCGTCCAGAAGAGGGTCCGAAGTCTTCCTCCTATCTGGCAAGAAGAGGTCCAGAAGAGGCTCCGAAGTCTTCCTCCTATTCGGCAAGAAGAGGACATCCGGACCGGCAAACATCTTCATCCAAGCGGCATCTTCTATCTTCATCCATCCGACGAGGAGCGGCTCCATCTTCAAGACCTCCGGCGCGGAACATCCTATTCTCCGACGACTAGACGACAAATGAAGGTTCCTTTAAGGGACGTCATCCAAGATGGCGTCCCTCAAATTCCGATTGGCTGATAGGATTCTGTCAGACAATCGGAATTAAAGTAGGAAAAATCTGATTGGCTGATTGAATCAGCCAATCAGATTCAAGTTCAATCGGATTGGCTGATCCAATCAGCCAATCAGATTGAGCTCGCATTCTATTGGCTGTTCCAACTATTTAATAGCTATTGTACCTGGTTAAAATAAATACAAAGTTGCCTGTAAAATAAATATAAATCCTAAAATAGTAAATGTAATTATTATTTATATTGTAGCTATATTAGGGTTTATTTTACAGGTAAGTATTTAGCTTTAAATAGGAATAATTTATTTAATAAGATTTATTTAATTTCGTTAGAATTAAATTATATTTATCTTAGGGGGGTGTTAGGGTTAGACTTAGCTTTAGGGGTTAATACATTTATTATAGTAGCGGTGAGGTCCGGTCGGCAGATTAGGGGTTAATAAGTGTAGGTAGGTAGCGGCGACATTGGGGGGGCAGATTAGGGGTTAATAAATATAATATAGGGGTCAGCGATGTTAGGGGCAGCAGATTAGGGGTACATAGGGATAATGTAGGCTGCGGTGGTGTCCGGATCGGCAGATTAGGGGTTAAAAGTGTAATGCAGGGGTCAGCGATAACGGGGGCGGCAGATTAGGGGTTAATAAGTGTAAGGTTAGGGGTGTTTAGACTTGGGGTACATGTTAGGGTGTTAGGTGCAGACTTAGAAACTGTTTCCCCATAGGAAACAATGGGGCTGCGTTAGGAGCTGAACGCTGCTGTTTTGCAGGTGTTAGGTTTTTTTTCAGCTCAAACTGCCCCATTGTTTCCTATGGGGGAATCGTGCACGAGCACGTTTTTGAAGCTGGCCGCGTCCGTAAGCAACGCTGGTATTGAGAGTTGAAGTGGCGGTAAATATGCCTGTACGCTCCCTTTTTGGAGCCTAACGCAGCCCTTCCAAGAACTCTCAATTGTTTGTGTATTGGTCAATGGTCAATGCTACAGTGAGTCTCACATGTCACCCCCTGAGGGATAGAAAACCAAGAGTACATACTGCAGTTATACAGAGATTGTCTGTGTCAAGGGTAATGCTACAGTGAGTCTCACATGTCACCTACCAGAGGGACTTGAGACCAGTAGTGATGTCGCGAATAGTTCGCCGGTGAATAGTTCCCGGCGAACATAGCTTGTTCGCGTTCGCAACGGCGGGCGAACATATGCGATGTTCAATCCGCCCCCTATTCATCAATATTGAGTAAACTTTGACCCTGTATCTCACAGTCTGCAGACACATTCCAGCCAATCAGCAGCAGACCCTCCCTCCCTGACCCTCCCAGCTCCTGGACAGCAGCAATTGTAGATTCATTCGGAAGCTGCATTGTTAGTGAGAGGAGGGACAGTGTAGCTGCTGGTGATTTAATAGGGAAATTGATAGCTAGGCTAGTGTATTCAGTGTCCACTACAGTCCTGAAGGACTCATCTGATCTCTGCTGTAAGGACAGCACCCCAAAAAGCCTGCCTGCCTGCCAAGCCACTTGCCCAGTGCCACCACTAATATCTGGTGTAACAGTAGTGTAAATAAAAAAAAAAAACTTTTTTGACTGTGAAACATCAGTCTGCTAATGTAATCTAATTGCAGTTGCCTGCCTGCCAGCGTGTGTGCCAGGCCCACTTGCCAAGTAGTGCCACCACTCATATATGGTGTAACAGTAGTGTAAATTTAAAAAAAAAAAACTTTTTTGACTGTGAAACATCAGTCTGCTTGTGTAATCTAATCGCAGTTGCCTGCCTGCCAGCGTGTGTGCCAGGCCCACTTGCCCAGTGCCACCACTCATATCTGGTGTAACAGTAGTGTAAATTTTAAAAATATATACTTTTTTGACTGTGAAACATCAGTCTGCTAGTTTAATCTAATTGCAGTTGCCTGCCTGTCAGCGTGTGTGCCAGGCCCACTTGCCCAGTGCCACCACTCATATCTGGTGTAACAGTAGTGTAAATTTAAGAAAAACAACTTTTTTTACTGTGAAACATCAGTCTGCTTGTGTAATCTAATTGCAGTTGCCTGTCTGCCAGCGTGTGTGCCAGGCCCACTTGCCCAGTGCCACCACTCATATCTGGTGTAACAGTAGTATAAATTTAAAAAAAAAAAACTTTTTTGACTGTGAAACATCAGTCTGCTTGTGTAATCTAATTGCATTTGCCTGCCTGCCAGCGTGTGTGCCAGGCTCACAGTGTATACTGTGCCCACTTTTCCAGTGCCACCACTCATATCTGGTGTAACAGTAGTGTAAATTTAAAAAAAAAAAACTTTTTTGACTGTGAAACATCAGTCTGCTTGTGTAATCTAATTGCAGTTGCCTGCCTACCAGCGTGTGTGCCAGGCCCACTTGCCCAGTGCCACCACTCATATCTGGTGTAACAGTAGTGTAAATTTAAAAAAAAAAAACTTTCTTGACTGTGAAACATCAGTCTGCTTGTGTAATCTAATTGCAGTTGCCTGCCTGCCAGCGTGTGTGCCAGGCCCACTTGCCCAGTGCCACCACTCATATCTGGTGTAACAGTAGTGTAAATTAAAAAAAAAAAACTTTTTTGACTGTGAAACATCAGTCTCCTTGTGTAATCTAATTGCATTTGCCTGCCTGCCAGTGTGTGTGCCAGGCTCACAGCGTATACTGTGCCCACTTGCCCAGTGCCACCACTCATATCTGGTGAAACAGTAGTGTAAATTTAAAAAAAAAATAATTTTTGACTGTGAAACATCATTCTGCTTGTGTAATCTAATTGCAGTTGCCTGCCTGCCAGCGTGTGTGCCAGGCCCACTTGCCCAGTGCCACCACTCATATCTGGTGTAACAGTAGTGTAAATTTAAAGAAAAAAAACTTTTTTGACTGTAAAACATCAGTCTGCTAGTGTAATCTAATTGCAGTTGCCTGCCTGCCAGCGTGTGTGCCGGGCTCACAGCGTATACTGTGCCCACTTGCCCAGTGCCCCCACTCATATATGGTGTAACAGTAGTGTAAATTTAAAAAAAAAACTTTTTTGACTGTGAAACATCAGTCTGCTTGTGTAATCTAATTGCAGTTGCCTGCCTGCCAACGTGTGTGCCAGGCTCACAGCGTATACTGTGCCCACTTGCCCAGTGCCACCACTCATATCTGGTGTAACAGTAGTGTAAATTTAAAAACAAAAATGTTTTTGGACTGTGAAACATCAGTCTGCTTTTTTGTGTCAGGCTCACAGCGTATACTGTGCCCACTTGCCCAGTGCCACCACTCATATCTTGTTTAATAGTAGTATAAGTGTACATTTAAAAACAAAAAATAACTTTTTGGACTGTGAAACATTAGTCTGCTTTTTTGTGTCAGGCTCACAGCTTATACTGGGCCCACTTGCCCAGTGCCACCACTCATATATTGTTTAATAGTAGTGTAAGTGTGCATTTAAAAACCAAAAAAACCAGCGTGTGTGCCGGGCTCACAGCGTATACTGTGCCCACTTGCCCAGTGCCCCCACTCATATATGGTGTAACAGTAGTGTAAATTTTAAAAAAAAAACTTTTTTGACTGTGAAACATCAGTCTGCTTGTGTAATCTAATTGCAGTTGCCTGCCTGCCAACGTGTGTGCCAGGCTCACAGCGTATACTGTGCCCACTTGCCCAGTGCCACCACTCATATCTGGTGTAACAGTAGTGTAAATTTAAAAACAAAAAAGTTTTTGGACTGTGAAACATCAGTCTGCTTTTTTGTGTCAGGCTCACAGCGTATACTGTGCCCACTTGCCCAGTGCCACCACTCATATCTTGTTTAATAGTAGTATAAGTGTACATTTAAAAACAAAAAAAAACTTTTTGGACTGTGAAACATTAGTCTGCTTTTTTGTGTCAGGCTCACAGCTTATACTGGGCCCACTTGCCCAGTGCCACCACTCATATATTGTTTAATAGTAGTGTAAGTGTACATTTAAAAACAAAAAAAACTTTTTGGACTGTGAAACATCAATCTGCTTTTTTGTTTCAGGCTTACAGCTTATACTGGGCCCACTTGCCCAGTGTCAACACTCATATCTTGTTTAATAGTACTGTAAGTGTACATTTAGAAAAAAAAAACTTTTTGGACTGTGAAACATCAGTGTGCTTTTTTGTGTCAGGCTCACAGCGTATACTGTGCCCACTTGCCCAGTGCCACCACTCATATCTTTTTTAATAGTAGTGTAAGTGTACATTTAAAAAAAAAAAAAAAAAACTTTTTGGACTGTGAAACATCAGTCTGCTTTTTTTGTTTCAGGCTCACAGCGTATACTGTGCCCACTTGCCCAGTGCCACCACTCATATCTTGTTTAATAGTAGTGTAAATGTACATTTAAAAAAATAAAAACTTTTTGGACTGTGAAACATCAGTCTGCTTTTTTGTGTCAGGCTCACAGTGTATACTGTGCCCACTTGCCCAGTGGCACCACTCATATCTTGTTTAATAGTACTGTAAGTGTACATTTAAAAAAAAATAACTTTTTGGACTGTGAAACATCAGTCTGCTTTTTTGTGTCAGGCTCACAGCGTATACTGTGCCCACTTGCCCAGTGCCACCACTCATATCTTGTCTAATAGTAGTGTAAATTTAAAAACAAAAATGTTTTTGGACTGTGAAACATCAGTCTGCTTTTTTGTGTCAGGCTCACAGCGTATACTGTGCCCACTTGCCCAGTGCCACCACTCATATCTTGTTTAATAGTAGTATAAGTGTACATTTAAAAACAAAAAATAACTTTTTGGACTGTGAAACATTAGTCTGCTTTTTTGTGTCAGGCTCACAGCTTATACTGGGCCCACTTGCCCAGTGCCACCACTCATATATTGTTTAATAGTAGTGTAAGTGTACATTTAAAAACCAAAAAAACCAGCGTGTGTGCCGGGCTCACAGCGTATACTGTGCCCACTTGCCCAGTGCCCCCACTCATATATGGTGTAACAGTAGTGTAAATTTTAAAAAAAAAACTTTTTTGACTGTGAAACATCAGTCTGCTTGTGTAATCTAATTGCAGTTGCCTGCCTGCCAACGTGTGTGCCAGGCTCACAGCGTATACTGTGCCCACTTGCCCAGTGCCACCACTCATATCTGGTGTAACAGTAGTGTAAATTTAAAAACAAAAAAGTTTTTGGACTGTGAAACATCAGTCTGCTTTTTTGTGTCAGGCTCACAGCGTATACTGTGCCCACTTGCCCAGTGCCACCACTCATATCTTGTTTAATAGTAGTATAAGTGTACATTTAAAAACAAAAAAAAACTTTTTGGACTGTGAAACATTAGTCTGCTTTTTTGTGTCAGGCTCACAGCTTATACTGGGCCCACTTGCCCAGTGCCACCACTCATATATTGTTTAATAGTAGTGTAAGTGTACATTTAAAAACAAAAAAAACTTTTTGGACTGTGAAACATCAATCTGCTTTTTTGTTTCAGGCTTACAGCTTATACTGGGCCCACTTGCCCAGTGTCAACACTCATATCTTGTTTAATAGTACTGTAAGTGTACATTTAGAAAAAAAAAAACGTTTTGGACTGTGAAACATCAGTGTGCTTTTTTGTGTCAGGCTCACAGCGTATACTGTGCCCACTTGCCCAGTGCCACCACTCATATCTTTTTTAATAGTAGTGTAAGTGTACATTTAAAAAAAAAAAAAAAAAAACTTTTTGGACTGTGAAACATCAGTCTGCTTTTTTTGTTTCAGGCTCACAGCGTATACTGTGCCCACTTGCCCAGTGCCACCACTCATATCTTGTTTAATAGTAGTGTAAGTGTACATTTAAAAAAATAAAAACTTTTTGGACTGTGAAACATCAGTCTGCTTTTTTGTGTCAGGCTCACAGTGTATACTGTGCCCACTTGCCCAGTGGCACCACTCATATCTTGTTTAATAGTACTGTAAGTGTACATTTAAAAAAAAATAACTTTTTGGACTGTGAAACATCAGTCTGCTTTTTTGTGTCAGGCTCACAGCGTATACTGTGCCCACTTGCCCAGTGCCACCACTCATATCTTGTCTAATAGTAGTGTAAGTGTACATTTAAAAACAAAAAAAACTTTTTGGACTGTGAAACATCAGTCTGCTTTTTTGTGTCAGGCTCACAGCTTATACTGGGCCCACTTGCCCAGTGCCACCACTCATATCTTGTTTAATAGTAGTGTAAGTGTACATTTAAAAAAATAAAAACTTTTTGGACTGTGAAACATCAGTCTGCTTTTTTGTGTCAGGCTCACAGCGTATACTGTGCCCACTTGCCCAGTGCCACCACTCATATCTTGTTTAATAGTAGTATAAGTGTACATTTAAAAACAAAAAATAACTTTTTGGACTGTGAAACATTAGTCTGCTTTTTTGTGTCAGGCTCACAGCTTATACTGGGCCCACTTGCCCAGTGCCACCACTCATATATTGTTTAATAGTAGTGTAAGTGTACATTTAAAAACCAAAAAAACCAGCGTGTGTGCCGGGCTCACAGCGTATACTGTGCCCACTTGCCCAGTGCCCCCACTCATATATGGTGTAACAGTAGTGTAAATTTTAAAAAAAAAACTTTTTTGACTGTGAAACATCAGTCTGCTTGTGTAATCTAATTGCAGTTGCCTGCCTGCCAACGTGTGTGCCAGGCTCACAGCGTATACTGTGCCCACTTGCCCAGTGCCACCACTCATATCTGGTGTAACAGTAGTGTAAATTTAAAAACAAAAAAGTTTTTGGACTGTGAAACATCAGTCTGCTTTTTTGTGTCAGGCTCACAGCGTATACTGTGCCCACTTGCCCAGTGCCACCACTCATATCTTGTTTAATAGTAGTATAAGTGTACATTTAAAAACAAAAAAAAACTTTTTGGACTGTGAAACATTAGTCTGCTTTTTTGTGTCAGGCTCACAGCTTATACTGGGCCCACTTGCCCAGTGCCACCACTCATATATTGTTTAATAGTAGTGTAAGTGTACATTTAAAAACAAAAAAAACTTTTTGGACTGTGAAACATCAATCTGCTTTTTTGTTTCAGGCTTACAGCTTATACTGGGCCCACTTGCCCAGTGTCAACACTCATATCTTGTTTAATAGTACTGTAAGTGTACATTTAGAAAAAAAAAACTTTTTGGACTGTGAAACATCAGTGTGCTTTTTTGTGTCAGGCTCACAGCGTATACTGTGCCCACTTGCCCAGTGCCACCACTCATATCTTTTTTAATAGTAGTGTAAGTGTACATTTAAAAAAAAAAAAAAAAAACTTTTTGGACTGTGAAACATCAGTCTGCTTTTTTTGTTTCAGGCTCACAGCGTATACTGTGCCCACTTGCCCAGTGCCACCACTCATATCTTGTTTAATAGTAGTGTAAATGTACATTTAAAAAAATAAAAACTTTTTGGACTGTGAAACATCAGTCTGCTTTTTTGTGTCAGGCTCACAGTGTATACTGTGCCCACTTGCCCAGTGGCACCACTCATATCTTGTTTAATAGTACTGTAAGTGTACATTTAAAAAAAAATAACTTTTTGGACTGTGAAACATCAGTCTGCTTTTTTGTGTCAGGCTCACAGCGTATACTGTGCCCACTTGCCCAGTGCCACCACTCATATCTTGTCTAATAGTAGTGTAAGTGTACATTTAAAAACAAAAAAAACTTTTTGGACTGTGAAACATCAGTCTGCTTTTTTGTGTCAGGCTCACAGCTTATACTGGGCCCACTTGCCCAGTGCCACCACTCATATCTTGTTTAATAGTAGTGTAAGTGTACATTTAAAAAAATAAAAACTTTTTGGACTGTGAAACATCAGTCTGCTTTTTTGTGTCAGGCTCACAGCGTATACTGTGCACACTTGCCCAGTGCCACCACTCATATCTTGTTTAATAGTAGTGTAAGTGTACATTTAAAAAAAAATGACAGGCATAGGCAGGCCACCCCACAGGTGCCGTCATGGTCGTGGTGCTGTGATTCCCTTTGGCCCTAGAATAATGCCCAGTGTTCAGAGGCCACGTCCCATGAACTCGAAAAGTTCTGAGGAAATAGTTGACTTTTTAACACAGGACACCCAATCTTCTATAGCTTCCGCTCCAAACCTTGACGCACCATCCTCCTCCAGCTTACCTTCAGGCACCTCTCAAGTTACAGCAACAATGTATCTAACCTTCCCCCGTAGTGATAATTTTTTGCAATCCAATTCTCACAACATATGCCGTATCAAAATGATATATATGATAGATATATATGATAGCAATCCTATCTTTATAAAGCATTTGTTTTTCGGATCTCGGGTCAGTAACGGTCAAATTATATTACACACTTAGCACTTGTTCCGCTTATTTCAATGGTGTGACAGACCGGCTCCGGTCCATAGAGGGAGCATATTTTGCGGTGTAATTATAACAGTAGTGTTAACTTATAACAGTATGAAGTAATGATTGATTACTCACCGCCGCTCTCCTCCCCCTCAGAGACACTGGCCCAAGTCCTGTCCTCTGTGTACTTGTCGGGGCTTTATCCACGCCTCCATGTTGCAGAGCTCAACCCGGATTAAAGGTACAACAGTAATCCAAGGTAAAAAAGAACTCACCCGGGGAACTCTGTTAAAATTCAATTATTTATTTCATATACATAGCGTAAAAACTTTTCTTGTGCAGCAACACAGGTAAAAAAAGGATCCTCCGTGCATCCATATATTCAGATGCACATGTTGATCCACTGAGGTAGCGTCAAGGTATCAGCTGACGCGTTTCGGCCAATAGCCGTAGTCAAAGCCATTTGACCCCCTCACACACCTCTGTGTTTAAAAGGCAATTTGTAACTTGTCATAGGTTACAAAAGACATGGCGCTACCACTTGCAATTGGTTACATTTACCCAATCATTCTAGCTATACTCTATTCTACTTCATAACACCTTCTTTTTGCTGCATGCATTGTTAACATAATTGTTATCATGACTTTGACATAACTTTCTCACATTGTATGATACCCACTATTTGCTTATTCTCAGTATGTCTATTAAATTTATTCAGTAACCTAATTATAGCTCTTTGTTAGCTAATCAGTGAGTAAATACCTAAATAAATAAAATACAATTTATTTATAATAGAACAGGAGCGTGACATTTGCAAATATATCTCTTTGGTTGTAATAACTTGTTTTATTTTGTGAATTCTATTAAGGGATTTGTGTTTAATTTCTCTTCCACCATATCCTTTTTATTTATCATTAGTTAAGTTTTTTGTTTTTCAAAAATTCCCCAATATGTAGCATGGTTAGTCTTGGTGTCCTAAACTTCGATTTAAATTTAGTTTTAAACTTGTAAAATATTATTAACTGTTTTTTTAACTCTTTTATTTCATGCTGTTCACATATTGATGTCATTCACTTTTATTTTCAGATATTTAGCACGGTTAGTCATAACAATAAAAACTTTGTTTTTGGGAACCACTATATTTTAATTCTATAATTTAATTTCTCATCTAATATCTTATAGCTTTTCTTTTTCGCACATATTTATTCCCAAAAGTTTATAACATCTGATTCAAGGTTTAAGCCCTTAGGTAATCGCATCTGTAATTTTATCATCCAAAATATTTCTCGTTTGGATAATAAATAGTTTATATCACCTCCCCGTTTGGGGACCCTTACTTTTTCTATAATCGTCCATCTCAATGAGTTTGGACTTTTTGCATGTTTCCCTGAAAAGTGTTCAATTAACGGTGTTGTCACTGTGCCAGTTTTTATATTTGAAATATGTTCACGTATGCGACTCCTCACCTCTCGTGTCGTTAACCCTGTATATTGCACATTACAGATCTGACATGTTAATAGGTATATGCAATTTGTTGCCCTGCAATTTAAACATTCTCGCTGGCTAAAGATTCTTCCAGTGGCTTCACTTTTAAAATAATTGCCAGGGGTTAAGTATTCGCATGCTGCACACGTATGATTACTGCATGGGAACACACCCACACAGCTTAGCCAAGAACTTGTGAATGTTCTATTTTCTGGAAGTTTTGTGGGTGCTACAATATTGCCTACTGTTTTTGCTCTTATGTATGAGAAGTTGCACCCCTTTTTTGCAATATTTGCTAGGCGATCATCAGCACTCAGTATAGAGAGGTTCTTTCTTATTATGTCACAGACTCTGTGATACTGATCACTGTAATCTGTTACAAAATATATGCCTCTATCAGAATAATTCTTTTTCTCTTTTTTAGGGGGGTCTTGAAGTAAACTTTCCCTCTCAATCTCCCCTACCATTTTATTTACATTTGTCACCATAGATTTGTCATAACCTCTTCCTTTTAATCTTTCCTCTAGTTCCCTGGCTTGTTTATTGTATTCATCTTTCTTTGTACAATTTCGTCTTAGCCTTACAAACTGGCCTTTTGTTATTGCCTTAAATATACCTATAGGGTGACAGCTTTTTGCATGGAGTACTGTATTTCCAGAAATTGGTTTTCTGAAAATAGTACTTGTAATACCTTCCTCCTCTGACCCTGTAATCTTAATGTCAAGGTACTCTATACTCTTTCTCTCATAATGATGTGTGAAACCAATACCTACATTATTCCTATTTAATTTATTGACAAATGTCTCTGCTGAATTTTTGTCTCCATCCCAAATTATGATCAAGTCGTCTATAAATCTTCTGTAAAATTTTATTTGACCCTGTTGGCACCCAGTATCTCCAAAGATGTGGAACAGCTCCCACCAACCCATAAATAGGTTGGCATAGGAGGGGGCAAACTTGGACCCCATAGCTGTTCCACATCTTTGGAGGTAGTAAGCGCCTTCAAACAGAAAATAATTATGTGTCAAAAGAAACCTGGTTGTATCCAATATAAATGTTATACAGATGTTATTGTAATCACCTGATCTCTTGAGGAAGAACTCAATGGCTTCTAGACCCCTATCATGTTGTATAGATGTATAAAGTGCTTTTACATCTATTGTAAGCCACCCAAACTGCTCTTTCCAATCAAAGTCTTTCAGCTGATTTAAAAGATCCTTTGTGTCTCTCAAGTAACTATACAAGGTAAATACCATTGGCTGTAAAATTGAGTCTAGCCATTGCAATAGTCTTTCTGTTATAGACCCTATTCCACTCACTATTGGTCTTCCCGTTACTTCCACAAGGGATTTGCGCACCTTAGACAGGTGATTAAAGATGGGGACAATAGGGTGTTCCACCATTAAATATTGTGCTATTTCCTGATTAAACAAGCCTAGTTCTCTACCATCATCAATTAAATGTCTTATTTCTCTAGAGAACCTATTTATTGGATTACTAGGGAGTTTAGTATACTGGGAAGTGTCATTTAATTGTCTGAGTGCTTCATTTATAAACCATTCCCTATCCATGACAACAATAGACTCTCCTTTATCTGCATTCCTAATGGTGATGTCCCTATTATTACTAAGCTCTTGAAGTGCTTTTTTTTCTTTAAATGTTAATTTTTTTTCTGTTATTATTATTCTCCATATTGTAGAGTTCTGTTAGTTCTTTCTCTACCCTTCTCTGGAATGTTACCAGTATAGGGCATCTGTCTTGTATGGGATAAAACTGATTTGTTTTTAAAACTTGGCAAGGAATGGTTCTGGACTTCTAAGTCTTGTGAGTCTGGTGTATTTTCTGAGAGGAGGATCTCCAAGGCGACTACATCACAGGTTTCTGTGAAGGATAGTGCAGTGGTTTGGTGCTTATTTAAGGTTTGATACACCATTCAATACACCATCCTCACTGCTTGCAAAATGTTTCCTTAAGGTGAGATTCCTAATTAAACCATTTACGTCAATTAGTGTTTGAAATAGATTAAATGATGTTGACGGTGAAAAACCTAAGCCTAAGGACAATACTTTATTTTGTTCAGCTGTTAAATTATACTTAGAATGATTTAATACACTTCTTATTGTTATTTGGTTTGTATCTGTGTTTGTAGTCTCCCGTTGCTGCCTCTGCGCAAGTAATATCTTTCTTGTGGGGGATTGTAACTCTCTTGTGTGGGATTGTAATTCTGTTTCTCCCAACACTCTTTGTTTATTCCTCCCCTTATTCCTCTGCCTCTTCCTCTCCCCCCTCTCCCTCTGGGTCTCCTCTGGGGCATAGGAAAAACCTGTTCAATATCATTCTCTTCTAATGCCCTGTCTGATAGTAGGGAGGAAGTATCAACATATTTACTTTGATCATTTGTTCTTTTTAGGATAGAGACAGTGGGTGGAGCATTAGCTTTTTATCTCACTACTGCTTGGTTTGATTCTGAATTTTCTATTGGGATGGGCCTATCTTCTTCCCCTCCTGATACAGAATCCTCAACCCAAGAGTCCCCCTCACTATCTGTGAATGTTACTTTCTTGTCAGTATCATGGAAACGTCTCCCTCTACCTCTGGACCTATTATAGCCCCTATTTGCATACAATTGTTTTCTCTGCTGGAATTTATCTTTCTTATTCCAAATGTATACACTGTTATTCTCATAGTCCATTTGGTCACGTAGATACTTCCCAAGTTCTCAAGTTACCACTCGCCCGCCTGCCGCCACCACCAACACTAGCACCACAGCTGCTTCACTTGATCTGAAATAAATGTGATAACAAAAATCATAAAAGGAAAACCAAATAAAGTTCTGAATCAAGGATATGTCTGTGTCCTCTGGATGAGTTTTTCAGCTTGTTAGCATTCCTCAGTGAGATCCCATAAAAAAGGAAACAGAAAATTGCAACATAGTGTGAATCTGTAATGGCACTTTGAGGAAGTAGTTGTTTTGTAACAAATGACTACTCACTTAGTGGAACGCTCCAACAAATGTGAGTAGTCATTTGTTACAAAACAACTACTTCCTCAAAGTGCCATTACAGATTCACACTATGTTGCAATTTTCTGTTTCCTTTTTTATGGGATCTCACTGAGGAATGCTAACAAGCTGAAAAACTCATCCAGAGGACACAGACATATCCTTGATTCAGAACTTTATTTGGTTTTCCTTTTATGATTTTTGTTATCACATTTATTTCACATTTTTTTCTTTGTGATATTCGGTATATTTATTGTAAAGTGCTTCACTTGATCTGTCAGAGGAGTTTTTTACACATCAGTTGGAAGAAATGAGTGATGCGCAACCATCATTGTCAGAGGATGTAGATAACAGGGATATGTCTCTGTCAGGCAGCATTACAGACATGGACGTACGGTTTGATGATAATGATGTTGTACCAGCTGCTGCTTCCTTTGTTGATTTGTCAGATACAAGTGAAGCGGTTGATGATGACGATGCGTCCGTGGATGTCACGTGGGTGCCCGCTAGAAGAGAAGAAGAACAGGGGGAAAGTTCAGATGGGGAGACAGAGAGGAGGAGGAGGAGACGAGTTGGAAGCAGGGGGAGGTTGTCGCAAGGAGCTAGTGGCACAGTCAGACAGCATGCATCGGCACCCGGGGTCAGCCAGACAGCATGCCAATCAACGCATGCTGATGCCACCACCAGAATGCCATCATTGCAGAGCTCAGCAGTGTGGCATTTTTTTGTGTGTCTGCATCTGACAACAGCGATGCCATTTGCAACCTGTGCCAAAAGAAATTGAGTAGTGGGAAGTCCAACACCCACCTAGGTACAACTGCTTTGTGAAGGCACATGATCGCACATCACAAACGCCTATGGGATCAACACATGAGTAGAAGCAGCACACAAACTCAAACCTGCCATCCTCCTCCTGGTCCAGCATCTTCAGCAACGTCAACCACTGCTGTCCTCCTTGCCCCCTCTCAACCATCTGCCACTCTTCCGGAGCAGTTCCTGCTCATCTGCCCACAGTCAGGTGTCTGTCAAGGACATGTTTGAGCGTAGGAAGCCAATTTCACAAAGTCCCCCCCTTGCCCGGCGTCTGACAGCTGGCTTGTCTGAACTCTTAGCCCGCCAGCTTTTACCATACAAGCAAGTGGAGTCTGAGGCGTTCAAAAAATGTGTAGCTATTGGGACACCGCAGTGGAAGGTACCCGGCCAAAATTTCTTTGCACAAATGGCAATCCCCAACCTGTACTCGATTGTTCAAAAGGAAGTAATGGCATATCTTGCACACAGTGTTGGGGCAAGGTTCCATATGACCACTGATAGCTGGTCTGCAAAGCATGGTCAGGGCAGGTATATCACCTACACTGCGCATTGGGTAAACCTGCTGATGGCTGCCAAGCATGGAATGCGTGGCTCTGCAGAGGAGGAGTTGGTGACACCGCCACAACTTGCAGGCAGGCCTGCTGCCACCTCCTCTACTCCTCCTACTCCATCCTCTTCCATAACCTCCTCGTCTGAGTCCTCTTCTGCTGCTGCGTCTTGCTCCACATCAACGGCACCCCCCAGCTCCAATGTACTATTCCACATCCCGGATACGGCAGTGTCACGCTGTCTTGGGGTTGACTTGCCTGAAAGCAGAGAGTCACACCGGACCAGCACTGCTGTCAGCCCTGAACGCACAGGTGGATCAGTGGCTGACTCTGCACCAACTGGAGATCGGCAAAGTGGTTTCTGACAACGGAAGTAATTTGGTGGCGGCATTAAAATTGGGCAAGTTGACACATGTGCCGTGCATGGCACATGTGTGTAATCTGATCGTACAACGCTTTGTGCATAAGTACCCAGGCTTACAGGATGTCCTGCAGCAGGTTAGGAAGGTGTGTGGCCATTTGAGGCGTTCCTACACGGCCATGGTGCACTTTTCCGATATCCAGCGGCAAAACAACATGCCAGTGAGGCGCTTGATTTGTGACAGCCCAACACGTGGGAATTCAACACTCCTAATGTTCGACCGCCTGCTCCAACAAGAAAAAGCCATTAACGAGTATTTGTATGACCGGGGTGCTAGGACAGCCTCTGTGGAGCTGGGAATTTTTTTGCCACGTTACTGGATGCTCATGCGCAATGCCTGTAGGCTCATGCGTCCTTTTGAGGAGGTGACAAACCTAGTCAGTCGCACCGAAGGCACCATCAGCGACATCATACCATTTGTTTTCTTCCTGGAGTGTGCCCTGCAAAGAGTGTTGGATCAGGCCGTAGATGAGCGTGAAGAGGAAGAGTTGTGGTCACCATCACCACCAGAAACAGCCTTATCAGCATCGCTTGCTGGACCAGCGGCAACGCTGGAAGAGGATTGTGAGGAAGAGGAGTCAGAGGAGGAATGTGGCTTTGAGGAGGAGGAGGAGGAGGAAGACCAACCACAACAGGCATCCCAGGGTGCTCGTTGTCACCTATCTGATACCCGTGGTGTTGTACGTGGCTGGGGGGTAGAAGATACCTTCAGTGAGATCACTGAGGATGAGGAACGGGACATGAGTAGCTCGGCATCCAACCTTGTGCAAATGGGGTCTTTCATGCTGTTTTGCCTGTTGAGTGACCCTCGTATAAAAAAAACTGAAGGAGAACGACCTGTACTGGGTGTCCACGCTACTATAAGCATAAAGTGCCTGAAATGTTACTGAATTACTGTAAGTCGGAAAGGATGCAGCAGTTCCAAAATAAATTAAAAAGTATGCTTTACACAGCATATAAGGGTGATGTCACAGCAAGACGGGAATCTAACAGGGGAAGAGGTGAAAGTAATCCTCCGACTCCCACGACCACGCCGGAAAAGACAGGACACTTTACAGATGTGTTGTTGATAGAGGACATGCAGAGCTTTTTAACTCCTATGCATCGCCACAGCCCTTCGAGGTCCACCCTCAGAGAACGACTCGACCGACAGGTAGCAGACTAGCTCGCCTTAACTGCAGATCTCGACACTCTGAGGAGCGATGAACCCCTTGACTACTGGGTGTGCAGGCTTGACCTGTGGCCTGAGCTATCCCAATTTGCGATAGAACTTCTGGCCTGCCCCGCTTCAAGTGTCCTGTCAGAAAGGACCTTCAGTGCAGCAGGAGGTATTGTTACTGAGAAGAGAAGTCGCCTAGGTCAAAAAAGTCTAGATTACCTCACCTTTATTAAGATGAATAAGGGATGGATCCCGAAGGGACTGACATTGTGCGATACATTCAAGTAAAAAGGGCCTGATGAGATGAGCTGCCTTGGGCTAAAAATGGTCCACACGCTGCTGTATTTTATCTTCGAATGCCAGATGACTTGCGTGACTTATCTGCCACCAACTAGGGTTGAAGCTGAAATGTTTTAGGGAACTTTCTGCCTGGGAAACAAACATCAATTTTTCTGGCCGCTGCTACAGCAGCGACTGCAACAATACCTAATTTTTCAGGCATGTAAAATAGGAATAGTGAGAGTGTCTCAGAGTGTCGAGATCTGCAGTTAAAGCGAGGTACTTAACACACCACTCCTATCTGGTGGCACATTAGATTGCACGCACAGTGCCCCAAATTTGAAGTAGGAGGACCGACCAAGCATCTTTTTATTTATTTATTTTTTATTTTATTTTTTTATTGAGGTTAAAATAGCATATACAAAATAGTCTCATCAACCAGGTTACAATTAACAACATACAACAGGGTGTCATGACAAGTCAATCCAGGCACCTAATTTTTTGTTTCATAGATTCATATCGTCCCCAAACAAACAGGTCCAATCAAAGGACCAGAAATTGTATAAAACCATTGAGGACATGTTAATAGAGTTAATAGTACAAAGAATAATTTCAGTGTATATGAGATAAAGGCAAACTGTGGATTAGACATTCATTGACCTCATATAAAAGTACAAGGAGGACACCAAAATTACTCTACCAACTTCAGTCGAATTCAGACATAGTGAGCTGATAAAAGTGATGTCCTCAGTTGCAATCATACGCAAAAGTAGATATTAACACTGAACAGTTGTAGAAACATAACAGTAGTAAACTATTATTTTAAGAAAATATTCAGGGAGCCAGGAAATCATAAACTAAGTTAAATTTCCTGAATTAGAGCCCAGGGATTCTTTATACACAAATACTGGAGAACACTTAGACATGGCTCTTCGGGCTAGGCATAGACTACTTAACTCTGCCAAAAATAGATGCGGAGGAGAAGGTATTCATCCCTTACCGCACAAGAATGGTGGGAGGTGGAGGATAAGCCAAAGATAGTGTGCCTATTCATTGCTTCTTTACAAAACCTAAGAATGAAACCATCCTAGGGATGGTGAGAAATTAATAAGGAGAATCCATATACATCCATTTCCCAAGGGCTCACAAGATGAATGTTATTATATAAGCGCTGCATATTGTTAGCTATAGAAATGTGTATATCCTGAGCACAATTCTACATAAAAAAACAACTAAATGAAAATACAATCTTATCACTTGAAATAGGGCACTGCAGTGTGGGTAATGATCAATCCAAAATGGTAATACAAATACAGGTACTGGTACACAGAAATTTCTGACAGGCTTATAGTTTAGGATATTCAGCTAAATGGCAAAGCTTATATAGGAATGTAAAAAGTGTGGGGTCTGCATGGTTTCAGGACATACATTATCATGAATGCAGGATCACTACCCCTACCAGATCCAACAGTATATCTTATAGTACAAACAATTTGCAAGTTCATTTATATCTGGGGCCTTAGAAAATAAGTTATACAAAAAGATTACTTATAAACACATTTAATCTGTGTCTGTGGTGTACTTTGTATACAATGTAAAACAATTAATGCAATGTAAAACAGTTAATGGACAAGTATCCAGAGGAGGAGATCGATCTCATTCCAATGTTTAAAACCATAGATTCAAAACTTACTCCAGTAAAAAAAAAAAATGTTTTACTATTTGTGTGTTAAATCTCATACAATAGAAATCACTAAAACACCATGTGATCATGGCTTATGGAAAGTTTTGTGTTTGAGTAGTCTTTGTCCTTGACTGCAAGTGGTTAAGGAAAGAAGTCTCATAACTAGAAAATTATGGGGTTAGACTACAAGTGGAGCACAGCAATCTAAAGTCTAAAAATCAAGATATATATATATATATATATATATATATATACAGTATATATATATATATATATATATATATATATATATATATATATATATATATATATATATATCTGTGTACATTGCTATTTATGTATTTATGTGTACTTATCTATCTAGATCTATCTTATCTTATGATAGGATAGACTTATGCTTGTCCTAGGCACTCTTAAAGTCACCCACAGTGTTTGCCATTACTGCCTCTTGTGGAAATTTATTCAATGAATCAATCACCCTTTCTGTAAAGAAAACATGTAAAAGCATAATTATGCAATATTCATATTTAATAAAGGTTTTAACTGTGTATTTAATGTAAGTATTTCACATTCCAATGTTCTGCACACAGAAATTTTAAAAATAGATATTCCTATATCTATCTGCATATATCTATACCTATATATAATCATGTATATATACTATATTACTAAGCAGTATTCAGGCTATATAGATGTTGGGGAAACTTGTTGCATATAATGGGTATTTTTCAACATTGAAAACGTAATAAACAGCTAACAAGAACTTAAACTATAGAAAAAACAGATGAATACATTGATAGGTAGCTAGCCCTCAACTGAGTATCAGACAACAGGTCTTCATGCATACAGTGGTATATTTACCCACAGTAAAGAAGAGGGGAAAAAAAAGGCAGATCAATATAATTCCTAATCGTCTCAGTAGAACGATTCAGGCGTTAAAAAGTTCAGGTGGTATAGTCTGTCTATCCTGTTTGCATGGAAGCAAAGTTAACACATCCAAGGCAAGACTCCCGGACCTGCAGGTGAAAGAGGCAATCTTCCTCAAGGCCTTCAGCCCTTGATTTCACAGTGGCCGCATCAAGTCTTAGGGGCGGAGTGATTTCAGGACACTTGTAGGAGACCCGGGTACTACATAGGTATCGTACGTACCCTATTTGAGTTGAAGAGAGCGTCATCCATATATCAAGACCCTCAGTGGACTTTAGGTCTGAGGCTGACCTTTTAATTGATCCAGCTGCCTGGATCAATTAAAAGGGGTCAGAGGCGCTGGCTCTTCACATCTTTTCCTCTGTGAATAAACAGGCTCACACTGCGTGTGCATTTGGTCTCCTTTGCTCTGCCCGTTAGGCCCCGTGCAAGTCAAGGAGTCAAGCATGGCCGACCCCATACGCATGCCGCATAGCTGTACTTCAAGGCTGTCAAATCTCCCAAGTATATTTCGCTCAAAGTCGGACATCAGTCTGTAAATGTCAGCACCAGCCATCTCCATACTCTGAGCTGTCTATCCTCTGGCACTTTAAATAGGGAAATTGTTTGAGGTTGGTAGTTCCCCTGCCGCTAGCTGGAAAATGGCTGCTTCTCTGAGGTCCCAGTAGTAATCGTCACAGAATATGCTTAACCCCTTAACGACGCATGTCGTTCAGGGTACGTCGCACACAACCTGGTCTTTAATGACCAGTGACGTACCCTGTACGACATTAGGGTTTAAAGCGTCTGGAAGCGATCCTGATCGCTTCCAGCCCTTTGCGGTTATTGCATCCTGCAATAACTCTCCTTGGCCATCCGATGCAGAGAGAGCCACTCTGTGACCCTCTCTGCACCGGACATCGATGGCCGGCATCGTTGGTGGGTGGGAGCCAGTCTGGGAGGCGCGTGGGCGGCCATCGATGGGCCATGTGATGTGGAGGGGGGGCGGGAACGTGGGCGGGATCCCCGGGGCGCGCACACAGGAGCCGGGAATGGGTAGGGAGCGGGTGGGAACCGCTACACTGCAGAATTTTTTTTAACAGAAAGTGGGGAAAAAATAAAATAATAAAAATGATCTAAGGGATCTCGGAGGGAGGGAGGTGGGGGGCAAGCTACACTACAGAAACATAAAAAAAAAAAAAAAAAACTATATTTTATTGTAAACTGGGTACTGACAGACAGCTGCCAGTACCCAAGATGGCTACTAATACGTTAGAGGGGGAGGGTTAGAGAGCTGTTTGAGGGGGGATCAGGGAGGTTGGGGGCTAAGGGGGGGATCCTAAACATTAGCATATGTAAAAAAAAATACCTTTAATTTTAGCACGGGCAGACTTTCTGCCAGTACTTAAGATACAATTGTGGGGTGGGAGAGGGAAGAGAGCTATTTGGGAGGGATCAGAGTGTGTGATATGTCAGGTGGGAGGCTGATCTCTACATTAAAGCTAAAATTAACCCTGCAAGTTCCCTAAAAGCTCCCTAATTAAGCCCTTCACTGCTGGGCATAATACACGTGTGGTGCGCAGCTGCATTTAGCGGCCTTCTAATTACCAAGAAGCAATGCCAAAGCCATATATGTCTGCTATTTCTGAACAATGGGGGCACAGAGAAGCTTTTACAACCATTTGTGCCATAATTGCACAAGCTGTTTGTAAATAATTTCAGTGAGAAACCTAAAATTGTGAAAAATGTAACTTTTTTTTTCATTTGATCTCATTTGGCGGTGAAAAGGTGGCATGAAATATATAAAGATGGGCCTAGATCAATACTTGGGGTTGTCTACCACACTACACTAAAGCTAAAATTAACCCTAGAAGCTCCCTACATGCTCCCTAATTAACCCCTTCACTGCTGATACTGTGTGGTACGCAGCGGTATTTAGCGGCCTTATAATGACCAAAAAGCAATGCCAAAGCCATATATGTCTGCTATTTCTGAACAAAGGGGATCCCAGAGAAGTGTTTACAACCATTAATGCCACAATTGCACAAGTTGTTTGCAAATAATTTCAGTGAGAAACCTAAAGTTTGTGAAAAAATTTGTGAAAAAGTGAACAATTTTTTTTATTTTATCTCATTTGGCCAGAAAAGGTGGCATGAAATATACCAAAATGGGCCTAGATCAGTACTTTGGGATGTCTTCTAAAAAAAAATATATACATGTCAAGGGATATTCAGGGATTCCTGAAAGATATCAGTGTCCCAATGTAACTAGCGCTAATTTTGAAAAAAAGTGGTTTGGGAATAGCAAATTGCTACTTGTATTTATTGCCCTATAACTCGCAAAAAAAAGCAAAGAACATGTAAACATTGGGTATTTCCAAACTCAGGACAAAATTTAGAAACTATTTAGCATGGTTGTTTTTTGGTGCTTGTAGATTTGTAACAGATTTTGGGGGTCAAAGTAAGAGAAAGTGTTTTTTTCCATTTTTTCCTCATATTTTATAATTTTTTATAGTAAATTATAAGATATGATGAAAATAATGGTATCTCTAGAAAGTCCATTTAATGGCGAGAAAAACGGTATATAATATGTATGGGTACAGTAAATGAGTAAGAGGAAAATTACAGCTAAACACAAACACCGCAGAAATGTAATAGCCCTGGCCCTTAAGGGAAAGAAATTGAAAAATGGCCTTGTCCTTAAGGGGTTAAATTCTAAGCTTGCTGGAGATTTTAAGTCCCTGGGCTTTTTTATTTAGTTTCACAAACCTGCAGACCCCTTATTGTGGCACAAAAGCTGGGCTGAGCAGTTAGGTAAATAATTATTAAAAGTATATAGCCGGAGCTATGCTGACATACAACCGCTCAGTTCCCAGGCTCGCTCCGCCCCTCACCAAGCATCTTTTTCCATCTCCCGGTTCCTAAAATTGATGCCATATACACGTCCCCTGGTGCCGCATTTGCCTCTGGAAACCTTACCATGGGTCCCAGACCGCACGTCTTGTAATTCTCTGTCTGGGAAATTATCTATCTATCAAATCTATCTATTTATCTATCAAATCTATCTATCTATCTATCTATCTATCTATCTATCTATCTATCTTATCTATCAAATGTATCTATTGCATCGATTGATCTATCGATCTAATCTATGTATCTATCTATCTAGCTATCAAATCTATCTATCTCGTGGCCGGACTGTTATCTGACAGCCACTTGTGTTTCGGCCAAATGTCCGTCGGCCAAATGTCTGCCAATTGTCCGTCGGCTAAAAGTCCGGCCACAGTGCCCCTAATTTGAAGTAGGAGGACCGACCAAGCATCTTTTTCCATCTCCCGGTTCCTAAAATCCATGCCATATACACGTCCCCTGATAGGGGACGTAACAGGGATTAAACTGATAAGAATAGTACTACTTAACAAACCACTCATATCTGGTGGCACAGTAGATTGCACGCGCAGTGCCCCAAATTTGAAGTAGGAGGACTGACCAAGCATCTTTTTCCATCTCCCGGTTCCTAAAATCCATGCCATATACACGTCCCCTGATAGGGGACGTAACAGGGATTAGACTGATAAGAATAGTACTACTTAACACATCACTCATATCTGGTGGCACAGTAGATTGCATGCGCAGTGGCGCCGCAACTGCCTCTGGGAACCTTACCATGGGCCCCAAACCGCACGTCTTGTAATTCTCTGTCTGGGAAATTATCTATCTATCTATCTATCTATCTATCTATCTATCTATCTATCTATCTATCTATCAAATCTATCTATTTATCTATCAAATCTATCTATCTATCGAATCTATCAAATGTATCTATTGCATCTATTGATCTATCTAATCTATGTATCTATGTATGTATGTATCTATCTATCTATCTATCTATCAAATCTATCTATCTCGTGGCCGCACTGTTATCTGACAGCCACTTGTGTTTCGGCCAAATGTCCGTCGGCCAAATGTCCGTCGGCCAAATGTCTGTCGACTAAAAGTCCGGCCACTATTGCACGCGCAGTGCCCCAAATTTGAAGTAGGAGGACCGACCAAACATCTTTTTCCATCTCCCGGGTTCCTAAAATCCATGCCATATACACGTCCCCTGGCACCGCAACTGCCTCTGGGAACCTTACCATGGGTCCCAGACCGCACGTCTTGTAATTCTCTGTCTGGGAAATTATATATCTATCAAATCTATCTATTTATCTATCAAATCTATCTAACTATCAATCGTATCTATCAAATGTATATTGGATCTATTGATCTATGTAACCTATGTATCTATCTATCAAATCTATCTATCTCGTGGTTGTGCAAATGGGCTGTTTCTGGTTGTTGGCGGTGTTTTAAACGGGGAGTTTGGTCTGTCACTGTGAAGCGGGCGTAACCCTTACACTACCTGATCGATACAACATCATACCTGATGTTTTAAAGCACGTTATTCCAAACAATTTAGGAATGTTAGGCGATTTATGCCCTTTATGGATTAAAACCAGACTCTGCATTAACTATGTAATTTTCCTTGGGAGTTTTGCCATGGATCCCCCTCCGGCATGCCACAGTCCAGGTGTTAGTACCCTTGAAACAACTTTTCCATCACTATTGTGGCCAGAAAGAGTCCCTGTGGGTTTTAAAATTCGCCTGCCTATTGAAGTCAATGGCTGTTCGCCCGGTTCGCCCGTTCACGAACAGTAGCGGAAGTTCGCGTTCGCCGTTCGCGAATGGAAAATTTTAAGTTTGCAACATCACTAATTATCAATAGTGGCATGGTAAGAACAACAATCAACATATACCCAAGGTAATGTTTGACAATGTTCCTCATTTTACATTTTATATGGGGAAAGCAATTGTTCCTCCAGGAAATCATCTTCTGATAATTCTTCCCCAGGATTCTTAGCAGTACAGTCGTGGAGCTCAGCAAGCCCCTGTGCGACTGGATTCTTTCAATTCTGCTTGTAGTGAATTTCTAAGGGCCAGCCTTGTAAGGAAAGAGTCCACACTGTTATGCAGCTATTAGACAAATTCCCATGTCTTATTCTCTCACTTTGCAAATATAGCAAAGGCTGGTGGACCGTTTCTACAATAATTTTCTCGCCCTGTATGTAGCTGCGGAAATTTTGTAGAGCCCATGCAATAGATAAGAGGGTTTTTTCGCAATCGATAAATTTTATTTCTTCTGGGGTTAGAGTTTTGCTCGCATAAGCAATGACTTTGCTTAAATTATTATGCTTTTGGTATAAAACAGCACTCATGCTTATATCTGTGTAACCTTTCTCTAAGAAAAAAGGTTTACCACCATCAGGGTACGCTAAGCAAGGTGCTTGAGTGAGTTTTCTCTTCAGCTCCTTAATGGCTGTCTTTTGAGACTCACTCCAGTGCCATTTCAATTCCTTCTTTAGAAGAAGTAGTAATGGTTTAGCTAATCCTGCATAATTATCAATGAATTTGCGAGAATAATTCGTCATACCCAGGAATGATCTCAATTCCTTTAAGTTAGTTGGGTTTTTAGAATTTATGATAGCTTCCACCTTTTTCTTCTGAGGATTTAGCCCTTCAGAAGTAACTTCATGTCCCAAGAAGTTTACACGAGTGCGGCACCATTGAGCTTTTTGTAGGGATAATTTGACACCTGCCCTTTTAAGTTGGCTGAGGACGTGTGTAAGCTCTGCAATGTGTTTTTCAAAGTCTGTGCTTTTGATTAAACCATCATCAACATAAGATAAGGTCCCCCTTTCCAGTGCATCAGGCATAGCCTTATATATGAATACAGCAAATTCATGTTCAGAATTTATGTATCCAAAATGCATACTGGACCTTTTGGAATGAGAATGCCAGCTTATACTGGTCCTCCTCATGTACCTTTATGGTCCAATATCCCTGTGCGCAATCAATGGCAGTGAATATTCTGGATCCCTGCATCTGTGATAGGCACTGGTCAATATATGGCACAGGCCAGCTAGACATGTACACTCGTTTGTTTAGCTGTCTTAAGTCAGCACACAAACGCCATTGTCCATTGGGCTTAAGAACACCTAGAATAGGGTTGTTATAAGAGCTGTGTACCTGTCGGATAATACCCCTTTCCTCCAAGTTCCTTATGATTTCTGCAAGAGAATCATATGAGGCTAAAGTAAGTCTGTATTGTTTAACAAAGACAGGTGGTGCATTGAGATCTGTTTGTATGCTTGCAATGTGCAAGTCTGTAGTCCCACAGTCAAAGGAATCCCTAGCAAAAATATCTTTGTACTCCATCAGGAGTTCTCGTAGCTGTCGGCGTTCATCATCGCTGGAACAGCCATTAGCTAAGGATATTTGCTCTTCAACTATTTTTTTAAATCCTGGAAAGATTTCAGGCTGTCCTATTTCATAGGCTTTTTCCAATCTAGAGGTGATATCCCCTTGATTATAATTTACATTGCCCCCATGACTCTGGGTATTGGGGTATTCTTGCTGTTTGATCGGATGATCAAATACCAGAGAGGCTTCTTCAATTTTACAGATGCCTTCCTCTGAGCTGAAGGGATAAATAGACTGAATAGTAAATAAACCCTCTGGCATAGATGCAAAGGATTGTTCCATTAATTGTTCTTCAGTTAAGTATCCTTCAGGTATTAACCCAATTATATTATTCTGGAATCCAAAAGTGTAATAACTTGATTCCAGCGCATATCCTATGGTAGTTCCCTTGGATAAGATTATATCCTGTGGGGTCATGTTATGTACAGTAACATGTATTGGAATAGTTCCAATATTTACCAAAGGAGTATGGGCCATTGCTATACCCAGATTGTTATACCCAGATTTTGTATTCTATGGGAGAGGCAAATTAGTGTTTCAGAAGTTTTTAATTTCTGACCTCTCTTTACCTGTAATGGTAAAAGGAATTTATCAGCCCCAGCAGGAATTATAATATCGTTAGACACCTGCATATTTACAGCATATGTCAATTGCTGGTTTGATTTCAGGGCTGCATTTTCATCCTGAAATACTTCAGGGTCCCCCTTTAACCTGCTCCAGAGGCAATAGTTAATCAAATCTATTTGTATGGCATATCTATGTAAGATATCATTGCCAATGTATATTTGATTTTGTAGAGTATTTAAAACTAAAAACAGGTTCTTCAATGATTTATTACCTATAGAAACAGATAATAAGCATTTAGCGGTGATGTTATAGCTTTCAAACCTGTCATCCAGGTCGTGGACACAGTGGTCTTGGGGAGAAAGATATTTAGTCACTTTAGGTTCAGCTATCTGTGTTAATAAGCCTTCACTTATATAGCTAGCTTCCTCTTTTAAGTTCAATTTGGCATACTTTGTTGTACCAAGGTCATGTACTTGCATAGGGATAAATAGATACTCTTTAACTCTCTCAATTACTGTGAGGTATTGAGTGTGGCCTCCCCCTTTAGGGGTTTTAGCATCCCCCTTGTGTAGAGATATGATTAATACATCGCCGTCTAAGGAAATATTCGCTATCTTTCCAGGCGAAATTTTAAAAGTATTACCATCAGAGCCACTTAAAGGAGTCTGATCATCTATCTGTAGGATAGTGATTTCAGGTGCAGAGTTATTCCTGAAATGAATCTCCACAGCATCTGGTTTCTCTTCCACCACGTGACAGTTATGTCGGGGTGAGATATACCAGATTTCTCATAATTAATAGGCCTTTTGACTTGTGACCAAATTACATTATTTATGCATTCAATTCTGGTGCTTAATCGCTTCAGGAGATCTCTACCAATAATTAAAAGATCAGTGGGTAGATCCACTATAATGACAGGGTGTCTTATAACCCTGTTTCCCATTTTAAATTTTAACCATGCAGTACCGTAAACTTTTAGAGAGTCACCCCCAACTCCTATTAAAGAACCATCAAATTCTTTCATTTTAGGTTTGTGGGGTGTTAGCTCGTTTAGCTGTGTGTAGTACCTGTGGGATAAAAGGGTTGCCTGAGACTCAGTATCAATTAATCCCATGATAGGGTTGGAGACTGAATCTTGAAGCTCAGCTAATACATAATATCTCCCTGCAGTTTCTACCATTTCACACATAAAATTTGAATTATCATACATCTGTGGGCTTCACCACGTGTTACCTGAATCCGCCGTGTTACCTGATGCAGAGGAAACTTCATACCTACCGGTCTCCTCTATGACAGGTTCGACTGGGTTCTTGTGTACTGCATCTGTGGAAATAAGGTTAAGGGAACACTGCAAAGGAAGAGATTGGTTAAGTTTTCCCAGCTGAGGTTGCTTGTCATCACAGCTAAATCGTCCGTTTCCGGTCTGTGGGGAGAGAACATGATTAGTACCATTATTGACATTTATCATTTCATTTGGTAAATCTCTCCCCTCCCTTTCAGGTGATACTGCAGTATTTATGACTGTGTCTGTGGCCCACTGCTGGCCACTGGCTGTACCCCTAAAAAAGTATTGTTCGGTGGCTGAGCCGTAAAAGGTTGACTCATATTAGCGAATTGTTCACTCAACCGATTTAACTGGGTATAAAGATGATCTACTTGATCATACAAGTTACCTCTACCCCTAAGCATATCTCTTGATGCCTCATAGTAGTGATTCCTGGACCGTTGGGTTCCCTCAGAATCAGGGCCACTGTTTTTATGCTGGCGTGGTTGCCCCTGGGGTTCAACTTGTTCAGCATTAGTATTTTGGGGAGCACTATTTACTTGGGGTGTCTGGTTACCCTGAGAATATCTTCACCATTTATTGTATCTACCCTTGCGGGGATACCAATTATTTTGTGGGCGTTCATCTCTTTGCGAGTAATTGTTTACCTGGGTATGTCCCCCGCTTTGGGTATAGTCTCTCTACACCTCAGCCCGTATTGGGGGAGGGGTAGAGTTAAACCTCTGTGGGGATGGCCTGTTTCCTCTTTAGACTCCAAATTGAGGGGGCTAAGTGACACCCTAGTTTCTGCCACAATTTTGGGTTTTGATTCCTTTTTAACCCCCTGTTCACAGGACTGCTGAATATAGTATAACTTTGTACTCTCTTTGATCAGCCACTCCAATGAGCAGTTATCATCAAAATCTCTAGCTAAATTAATTTTGGTGGGTGCGGGCGGGCACTCGGGCAGTGCTTCAAAAATAAATTCACAAATTCTAAGCATTCAAATATGGGATTATCTTCAGCCATACTGTACACATTCTTCAATACGGAAAGTAATTCTATGGGGCTTTGATTTGCACTACATTTTAAACCATATACAGCTATTTTCGCTTCAGTTTTAGTGCAATGTTGCATGAATTCCCTTCTGTACTGTCATTTTGTTTCATTCCAGGAATGAATATTCATATCCTTTAGTGAAGCAAAGAATTTGTGATATTTACCTTCAAATACCCAGGGCAGAAATTTAATTTTTGACTGCTCACTTGTAACATTCATTATAGATAATGCATTTTCAAAGGCCTAAGTGATCAATTACAGAGTTTGTTAACTTGTTGGGGAATCTAGGTACTGCATCCTTTAGGAAAGTAATTATTTTATGGGAGTCATATACCTTATTAGACTTTTTTTGTGATTTCCTAGGAGCCTTATTTTGTGGGTTGGAGTGTTCCCTATTTTGCCTTTTATTATGGGGAGACCCCCTACATACATTAGTACTACGTGGGCTATTTGGGTAGTTAGCTCTGCCCTCTGACTCTCTATTAGAGTTTCCCTCCCCCTCATCAGCTGAGTTACAGCAGCTCCCTAAATTTACATCATGAGGTGACTGTCTATTTGGGAAATCTATTTCTGACCCAACAGGGGTCATTTGTCTACATTCCTCCATAAATTTCTGCATTTCGTCCCTAATGCATTCTCTAAGGGAGTTAGAATTATCTGCATTATTCTCACTGTTAATAGGGGGGTTTTCCTTATGGCGATATGACCTTTCAAAAATCACGTAATTCTCTCTGGCTTTGCATGAGCTGTTTATTTAACTCTTGTACCTTTGCTAGTAAATCTAAGTTATGCTTATCTAAGGTGGCTAGGTCTTGGGCAAACTCATCAATTTTATCTTCGGCTATTTTTAAATGTTCTTCGCATATGCGTGAGGAGCGAATACTATTTTCTAGCCTCTGTATTTGCAATTCTTTCTCTATGAGATATAGCGACATAATAATGCATATCCCAAGGGGCCAAGATTTTAGTATTAGCTGGTCTCGCTTTCTGAGAATCTTGCATTGATTAATTATTACTAATTCTTGGAATAATTCACTTTTTTCATTCCACCTTTCATCATCAATGCCAATATTTTTAGCCTTAATTTCAAGCATATTCATGTAATCATTTAATTCACCCGCAATAGTAAACCTCTCTTTAATGTGGCCTATAATGTCCCTCTTAAGGACCTCACCTCGAGTAAGGGGTATTGTCAGGGAACAATTTTCAATGTTATATACAGAATTAAATTATTCACTCCTAGTAACAGACATTATTATATTGGTTTAGTATTTAGTTAAATTAAAATGCTAATACAATTTTTATCAATAAAAAGAGAAGGAAAAATTAATATTAATTTTGAAATATGAAAAAATAATATTTTTTATTAATTTTGAAATATGAAAAATTTATATTTTTATTAATCTTGAAATTTGAAAAATCTATATTTTTATTAATTTTTCAAAAATCAATTTTTAATAATATTTCAAGATATTAATATTAATCTTGAAATATGAAAATCAATATTTTTTTAAAAAAATATATATATTTTTTCAAAATATTAATATCAATATTTAAATATGAAAATCAATATTTAAATTTTTCAAAATTATGTTTTTATTTTTATAATAATTTCTATTTACTACAAATATATCATATCAATATGATAAATATTAATAATATCTAAAGCAAAGTGCCTCCAAATAATATGTCAGTATATGGCTGGGTTATAACACAATATATTTAATAAGTATTCTTTAAAATATACTCCCAATAAAAATGCATATACTAAGACAATAGAAATTAATATAAATTCCTGAATTCTTTTTATTAGTTAATATCTATAGACACATCGAAATATATTTGTAGGAACCAGAATATGAGTCAATACTATACATGTTTTAAACTATTAAAATATGCTTATTCACAATAGCCTCCCAAATCAGAGTTGCATTTCAAATATCCCAATGAGACTAAGATATAAGCCATTAACATTAAGACTGGTACAATTTTATCAGTGCTTAGTTAAACAATAGGATAATATACTGAAACCTGGTTATCTTCTTCTGACACTGCTTCCATTGCTGCTCTCATGCACAGTGGTCTCCACTTTAGCCACACACCTAGGCCAGGTGAGAGACACAGTGGCGGTGTTGGCATCTTACTCTCCCCTCCTGCTCCTATCAGCACCTGCATCTCTCTCCTTTTCCTCCTTTGAAGTTCACTGCATCTGCCTGTTCTCCCCCCTCTCCCTCAGGGTGGCAGTTAACTATCGCCCCCCTGGACCAACCTCCTAATTACTTGATAACTTTGCTGCCTGGCTTTCTCACTTTCTCTCTACAAATATACCTGCTCTAATCCTCAGGGACTTCAACATCCCCATTGATAACCCATATGTGCCTGCTGCCTCTAAGCTTCTCTAACTCACAAACTCCTTTGGTCTCTCACAATTCACCCTATTCCCTACTCCCCGTGATGGACACTCTATTGATCTGGTATCCTCCTACCTCTGCTCTCTCTCTGATGTCACCTGTCACCCATTTCCCATCTCAGACCACCATCTGTTCACCTTTAATCTTAATATACAGGCTAAACCTACTTCTCCCCCTCGTCTCCCACACCTGTAGAAATCTACACACTGTGGATCCTCTCCAACTTTCCAAACTGTCAGTATAAGGCCGGGTTATAACACAATATATTTAATAATTATTTTTTAAAATATACCCCCAATAAAAATGCATATACTAAGACAATAAAATTAATATAAATTCCTGAATTATTTTTATTAGTTAATATCTATAGACACATCAAAATATATTTGTAGGAACCAGAATATGAGTCAATACTATACACGTTTAAAACTATTAAAATATGCTAAGCAAAGTTCATAAAAGTTGCCTTTTTCACAATAGCCCCCCCAAATCAGAGTTGCATTTAAAATATCACAATGAGACTAAGATATAAGCCATTAACATTCAGACTGTTACAATTTTATCAGTGCTTAGTTAAACAATATGACAATATACACTCTAATTGAAATACCAGAGAGTTGTATATATTATTTGTGTAAACAACCAATTCCTATGCCAATTTCTCTAAGCTGAAATAAATTCTTACGCCTAGATTTAGAGTTTTGCGCTAGAAGGGGATGCGTTAGGTACGCGTGGTTTCCCCCCCCACACACCTTTTAAACAACGCTGGTATTTAGTGTTCACAGAAGGGCTGTGTTAGGCTCCAAAAAGGGAGCGTACAGGCATATTTACCACCACTGCAACTCTCAATACCAGCGTTGCTTACGGACGCGGCCAGCTTAAAAAACCTGCTCATGCACGATATCCCCATAGAAAACAATGGGGCAGTTTGAGCTGGAAAAAAAAACCTAACACCTGCAAAAAAGCAGCGTTCAGCTCCTAACGCAGCCCCATTGTTTGCTATGAGGAAACACTTCCTACGTCTGCACCTAACAACCTAGTCTAAACCCCGAGTCTAAACACCCCTAACCTTACACTTATTAACCCCTAATCTGCCACCCCCGCTATCGCTGACCCCTGCATATTAGGGTTATACTTAGCTTTAGGGGTTAATACATTTATTAGATTAGTGGCGAGGTCCGGTCGACAGATTAGGGGTTAATACTTGAAGTTAGAGGTCGGCGATGTTAGGGAGGGCAGATTAGGGGTTAATACTATTTATTATAGGGTTTTTGAGTCGGGAGTGCAGCGGTTTAGGGGTTAATAGATTTATTATAGTGGCGGCGAGGTCCGGTCAGCAGATTAGGGGTTAATAAGTGTAGTTAGGTAGCAGCGACATTGGGGGGGCAGATTAGGGGTTAATAAATATAATATAGGGGTCAGCGGTGTTAGGGGCAGCAGATTAGGGGTACATAGGGATAACGTAGGTTGCGGCGGTGTACGGAGCGGCAGATTAGGGGTATTGTATGTTTATTCAAATGCAAAAGAGCTGTTTTCTTTGGGGCATGCCCCGCAAAAGGCCCTTTTAAGGGCTGGTAAGGTAAAAGAGCTGTTAAATTTTTATTTTAGAATAGGGTAGGGCATTTTTTTATTTTGGGGGCTTTATTATTTTTTTAGGGGGCTTAGAGTAGGTGTAATTAGTTTAAAATTCATGTAATCTTTTTTTTTTTTTGTAATTTAATGTTTGTTTGTTTTTGTAATTTAGTGTTTTTTTTTGTTGTAATTTAGTTTAGTTGATTTAATTGTAGATAATTGTAGGTAGTTTATTTCATTAATTTATTGATAGTGTAGTGTTAGGTTTAATTGTAACTTAGGTTAGGATTTATTTTACAGGTAATTTTGTAATTATTTTAACTCGGTAGCTATTAAATAGTTATTAACTATTTAATAGCTATTGTACCTAGTTAAAATAAATACAAAGTTGCCAGTAAAATAAATCCTAAAATAGCTACAATATAATTATTCGTTATATTGTAGCTATATTAGGGTATATTTTACAGGTAAGTATTTAGCTTTAAATAGGATTAATTTATTTAATAAGATTTATTTTATTTCGTTAGATTTAAATTATATTTAACTTAGGGGGGTGTTAGTGTTAGGTTTAGATTTAGCTTTTGGGGTTAATACATTTATTATAGTAGCAGCGAGGTCCGGTCGGCAGATTAGGGGTTAATACTTGAAGTTAGGTGTCGGCGATGTTAGGGAGGGCAGATTAGGGGTTAATACAATTTATTATAGGGTTTTTGAGGCGGGAGTGAGGCAGTTTAGGGGTTAATACATTTATTAGAGTAGCGGTGAGGTCCGGTCGGCAGATTAGGGGTTAAAAAGTGTAGGTAGGTAGCGGCGACGTTGGGGGGGGGCAGATTAGGGGGTAATAAATATTATGTAGGGATCGGCAATGTTAGGGGCAACAGATTAGGGGTACATAGGGATAATGTAGGTTGCGGCGGTGTGCCGTCTGCAGATTAGGGGTTAAATTTTTTTTTATAGAGTGGCGGCAATGTGGGGGGGCCTCAGTTTAGGGGTACATAGGTAGTTTATGGGTGTTAGTGTACTTTAAAGCACAGTAGTTAAGAGCTTTATGAACCGGCGTTAGCCCAGAAAGCTCTTAACTCCTGGCTTTTTTCTGCGGCTGGAGTCTTGTCGGTAGATTTCTAACGCTCACTTCAGCCAAGACTCTAAATACCAGCGTTAGAAAGATCTTATTGAAAAGATAGGATACACAATTGACGTAAGGGGATCTGCGGTATGGAAAAGTCACGGCTGGAAAGTGAGCGTTAGACCCTTACCTACAAGACTCTAAATACCAGCGGTAGGCCAAAACCAGCGTTAGGACCCCCTAACGCTGGTTTGGACGGCTAATGCAGAACTCTAAATCTAGGCAATATTTATCTATAATTAAGACCAATTATGAGTTATAAATCTATATTTGCAAAGATAAACTACTTAGCATTAAAGACTTGTTTAAAATACGCAGGCTATGAAATACAAGTTTTAAAATACAATTTATTTCTTTAAATCTGCTACCTACAGCAACAATGGATGTTTGTTTTAAATACTTTGCATACAAAAAGGCAAGCTTAAACTATTCAGGACTATGAATATAATTCTAAAATATAAATATGCTCTCTTTAATCTATTACTTACCGCAACAATGAATGTATGTTTTAAATGTTTACCTATGTTTAACAACCTCATATACTTTACCAAAATAATGACCAAAGCGATAAATCAATTTCCAAAAACTTCTTTGTTTATCCAATTCACCTCATAATACCAGAAATGAATTTTTGTATGTGGAAAAGAAAGGTAGCTATTATGCCTTTTGTAACTGTAAGTAACGTAGCCAAATATTTATCAGTCACAGTTTTTGCACACAGCCAGCCAGCCATTTCTATGCTTGGGGTTTTTATCATGTGATATTACCCAACCCCATTTTGTTTTGTACCATCATTGGTGAATTGGATAGGCCCTTACGGATCTGCTTTGTGATTCACCATTACGGAGCTGAGCATGGATTGGTTCATCTGGGAAGTATCTTTTAACAGTCAAATCTTTTGACTGTAATACTGGATTTTGGCCATTGGGGGCAGCATGACAAACAAACAGATTAATTTAACTATTCCTAGACAGTAAACATATTTCTTTAAAATGTGTATTTAAAAATGCTATAATTTCTTTATATTAATAAGTGACATGTTCATATGCACTGGACTATGTCACATTATTCATTCTGATTATTTTAATATGAAACATCAGTATTATTTCTAATATCATATCACATCAAAGTAATTTATACTGCTAACTATTCCAAAATTAATAGCATTTAAAATCCTGATATATATATTCATACAAATACAGCATGTTTCACATTCAGTGTACTTCTTCCGGAATATATAAATTGATGCCCATGTCCAATTGTTGTCTGCAACCAAAGAAATAATTGTTAGAATGCTCATTTTAAATCCTAAAACATTCTGTGCTTCCAATATATTTTAAACAGTGAATTTCAAAGTTACATTGTAAACATGTGTTTTTGCTGGTCAAACTTTCATTGCTTCAATACACAGGCATCGGTAATTAACAAATCTATGCTAATCACTATGCAGTCAGAATTTACTTGCTTATTTGACTTTATGCCCAGAATGTCGTCTCCATACATTCCATGCGTGTGTGTTGATCTGGTTGACCATCAGGCCCTTGTTTGCTACCCCCTGCAGGGCTGTGAGCTTCAAAAGCTATGTTAATCAGGAAAAAGTGTCTCATATCTATTTTCATATACTGAGTATAAGTGACTTTGTGACTCATCCTGTGTAATCACAGTTATGGGGGAGGATTGAATCCTGGTCAGTCAAAGCATCCAATGTCCTATAAACGAATGAATCATTTGGTGCTGACAGCCAAATATATAATATATATATATATTAATCTTCACATAAACCTTGACAAAACTTAATAAAAAACGCCTCCCCCACACTTCCACGATATATTCTGCCATGACCTTGCTACTACCCACTATAACAATACTCTCTCCTCTGCACTTGACACTTTTGCTCTGCCCCAAATATGCAAAATACCACGTCATCAGCTCCAACCCTGGCACTATAAGCAAACACGCTCCCTGCAAAAATGCTCTTGTGCTGCTCAACGTGCCTGAAGGAAATCCAACTCTGAACCAGATTTCCTCCACTATAAGTTCATTCTTGATACTTACTCCTCTGTCCTTCACTTAGCCAAGCAAACCTACTTCTCTTCTCTTATATCTACTCACTCCTCAAACCCTAAATGTCTCTTCTCCATTTTCAACTCTCTCCTCTAATAACGTGCACCACTTCCTTCATCTGCCTTTAGTACTCAAGACCCGGCAGACTACTTTTAGAGTTCAAATGAATGACCTCTAACCTCTCTTGAAGTAGTGTAAAAATACAATGTTCGTATTTCAATTACAAGGAAAGCAGGTAGATACATACTGTAATGTAAGTGCAGTGCAAAATTGTTTCACGATACATAATTAAACAGGGAGTCTCTAATGTCACTCCAAGGAGACCAGGAGTATGTACTACAGTTAGATTATTTGTGTATATGCAACAGGTCTCTCATGTCACCCCCCACAAGGGACAGTATATAGGGCAATGCTACCGTGAGTATTACATGACATCTTCCTCCTAGAGGGACAGGAGACTAGGAGTACATACTACAGTTATCCTGAGATTCTTTGTGTATGTACTACAGGGAGTCTCTCAATTCACCCCCCACAAGGGACAGTGTATACATACCCCCCAACTGTCCCGATTTTCACGGGACAGTCACGATTTTAGGGATCTGTCCCCCTGTCCTGGGTTGCTAGCCATCTGTCCCGATTTTGATATTCTATTGGGCCCATACTCAGAAGCAGCTGACTTTGCTCACACAGGATTATATACCTGTTAGATTCCCTGTGGAAAAGGAATGAAGTGTTTGTTAAGCAGGAGTAAGAAGGTTGTATATACTCTGACCATGGGTAATGGTGACCTCTCTAACCTACCTCTGGTAGTGATGATGTCTAACCCCTGGTGATAATACTAGCATGCCTTCAGTTTTATACAATGAGCAGTGCTAATACCAGGGTAACAAACAGTGGCAACCACAGACTGCCAGCTAATGTGCTTGCCAACCCCAGGACCCCAAACAATGAGTTACAGATACCCATATATGATGTAGTGTGTGTGTCTATCTGTATCAATAACTGTGTGTGTGTATCTGTATGTATAAGTTTATGCTATGTAGTGTGTGTGTGTCTGCATGTATAAATGTAAGCTATGTAGTGTGTGTATGTGTATCTGCATGTATAAGTGTGTATCTGCATGTATAAGTGTATACTATGTAGTGTCTGTGTATCTGCATGAATACGTGTATGCTACATGTATTAGTGTATGCCATGTAGTGTGTGTGTATCTGCATGTATACGTGTATACTATGTAGCGTATGTGTGTGTATCTGCATGTATAAGTGTATGCTATGTAGTGTGTGTGTATCTGCATGTATATAAGCGTATGCTATGTAGTGTGTATCTATCTGCATGTATAAGTGTATGCTATGTAGTGTGTGTATCTACATGTATAAGTGTATACTATGTAGTGTGTGTGTATCTGCATGTATAAGTGTATGCTATGTAGAGTCTGTGTATCTGCATGTATAAGTGTATGCTATGTAGTGTGTGTGTATCTGCATGTATAAGTGTATACTATGTAGTGTGTGTGTATCTGCATGTATAAGTGTATGCTATGTAGTGTGTGTGTATATCTGCATGTATAAGTGTATGCTATGTAGTGTGTGTGTACCTGCAAGTATAAGTGTATGCTATGTAGTGTGTGTGTATATGCATGTATGTGTATACTATGTACTGTGTGTGTGTATCTGCATGTAAAAGTGTATGCTATGTAGTGTGTGTGTGTATCTGCATGTGTAAGCGTATGCTATGTAGTGTGTGTGTATCTGCATGTATGTGTATACTATGCACTGTGTGTGTGTGTGTGTATCTGCATGTATAAGTGTATGCTGTGTAGTGTGTGTGTATCTGCATGTGAAAGTGTATGCTATGTAGTGTGTGTGTATCTGCATGTATAAGTGTATGCTATGTAGTGTGTGTGTGTATCTGCATGTGTAAGTGTATGCTATGTAGTGTGCTACTGTGCATTTTTGCTGACTTTAAAGGCCAGAATCTAGAATATTAATGCGGAATGCAGAGAGCAGTTTTAAAAATGTCCAATTAAGATAAAAATATTTAGCAATGCCTTTGCAAAGGCTAATTAAATACATAGCTATACCAGTGGTTTGAACTTGTGTTTGATTTGCTGCCTAAGTTTATTAAAATTTTAAAATGACTTTATTTAGAATTTTATTTATATTACTTTGGTCTTATGAATTTTTTATGCCCTGCCCACCACATTTTTTTTTTTTTTTGCCTGGGGGGGGGGGGGGGGGGGTTGGGGGGTCAGGGTGTCCCTCTTTTGAATTTTGAAATGTTGGGAGGTATGTGTATAGGGCAATGCTACAGTGTCATCTTCCTCATACTGGGACAGGAGACCAGGAGTAAACACTGGAGTTATCCTGAGATTCTCTATTTATAGGGCAATGCTACAGTGGGTTTTATATGTCACCTCCTGAGTGACAGGAGACCAGTAGTGCATACTGACATTGTTTGTGTATAGGTCAATGCTACAGTGAGTCTCACATGTCACCCGCTGGGGGATAGAAAACATACTGCAGTTATACAGAGATTGTCTGTGTATAGGGCAATGCTACAGAGAGTCTCTCATGTCAACCCCAGAGGAACAGGAGACCAGGAGTACATGCTGCAGTTATCCTGAGATTGTCTGTGTCAAGGGTAATGCTACAGTGAGTCTCACATGTCACCTACCAGAGGGACAGGAGACCAGGAGTACATACTGCAGGTATCTGAGATTGTCTGTGTATAGGGCAGTGCTACAGTTAGTCTCACATATCACCCCTTGAGGGACAGGAGACCAGAAGTGCATACTGCAGTTATACTGAGATTGTCTGTGTATAGGGCAGTGCTACAGTGAGTCTCTCATGTCACCACTAGAAAGACAGAAGACCAGGAGTACATACTGCAGTTATCCTGAGATTGTCTGTGTCAAGGGTAATGCTACAGTGAGTCTCACATGTCACCCCCAGAGGGACAGGAGACCAGGAGTGCATACTGCAGTTATACTGAGATTGCCTGTGTATAGGGCAATGCTACAGTGAGTCTAGCATGTCACCCCCAGAGGGATAGGAGACCAGGAGTTTATACTGCAGTTATCCTTGGATTGCCTGTGTATAGGGCAATGCTACAGTGAGTCTCGCATGTCACCCCCAGAGGAACAGGAGACCAGGAGTGTATACTGCAGTAATCCTAAGATTTTCTGTGTATAGGACAATGCTACAGTGAGTCTCACATGTCACCCCCAGAGGGACAGTAGACCAAGAGTACATACTGTAGTTATCCTGAGATTGTCTGTGTATAGGGCAATGTTACAGTCAGTCTCACATGTCACCCCTAGAGGTACAGGAGACCAGGAGTACATACTGCAGTTATCCTGAGATTGTCTGTGTATAGGGCAATGCTACAGTGAGTCTCACATGTCAACCCCCTAAGGGATAGTAGACCAGGTGTACATACTGCAGTTATCCTGAGATTGTCTGTGTCAAGGGTAATGCTACAGTGAGTCTCACATGTCACCCCCAGCGGGACAGGAGACCAGGAGCGCATACTGCAGTTATACTGAGATTGCCTGTGTATAGGGCAATGCTACAGTGAGTCTAGCATGTCACCCCCAGAGGGATAGGAGACCAGGAGTTTATACTGCAGTTATCCTTGGATTGCCTGTGTATAGGGCAATGCTACAGTGAGTCTCGGATGTCACCCCCAGAGGAACAGGAGACCAGGAGTGTATACTGCAGTAATCCTAAGATTTTCTGTGTATAGGACAAGGCTACAGTGAGTCTCAGATGTCACCCCCAGAGGGACAGTAGACCAAGAGTACATACTGTAGTTATCCTGAGATTGTCTGTGTATAGGGCAATGCTACAGTCAGTCTCACATGTCACCCCTAGAGGTACAGGAGACCAGGAGTACATACTGCAGTTATCCTGAGATTGTCTGTGTATAGGGCAATGCTACAGTGAGTCTCACATGTCACCCCTAGAGGTACAGGAGACCAGGAGTACATACTGCAGTTATCCTGAGATTGTCTGTGTATATGGCAATGCTACAGTGAGTCTCACATGTCAACCCCCTAAGGGATAGTAGACCAGGTGTACATACTGCAGTTATCCTGAGATTGTCTGTGTATAGGGCAATGCTACAGTGAGTCTCACATGTCACCTACCAGAGGTACAGGAGACCAGGAGTACATACTGCAGTTATCCTGAGATTATCTGTGTATAGGACAATGCTACAGTGAGTCTAGCATGTCAACCCCAGTGGAACAGGAGACCAGGAGTACATTCTGCAGTTATCATGAGATTAGCTGTGGCTTCAACTATCACCTCTATGCTAATGACTCAGATCTACCTATCCACCCGTGCACTCTCTCCTTCTGTCCTTTCTCACATCAGTGTCTGCTTATCTGGCATTTCTTCTTGAATGTCCTCTCACCACCTAAAAATCAACATGTCCAAGACTGAGCTCCTTCTATTCCCCTCTCTAATTCTACTCCGGTTCTAACTTTTCAATCACTGTTGGTGCCACCACTATCTCCCCATCAACCCAAGTCCGCTGCCTAGGAGTTATACTTGACTCCAATATGTCCTTCACACCACACATCCAATTGCTCTCTTCATTCTGTCGCAACCACCTACGCAATATTTCCAAAATTCGTCCATTTCTGAGTGCTGAAACTACTAAACAGCTAATCCACTCCCTGGTAATTTCCCGACTTGACTACTATAATAACTTGCTAACTGGCCTCCCTCTCTCCCACCTCTTCCCTCTTCAATCCATCCTAAATGCCTCTGCTAGGCTAATCCACCTCTCCCGACGCTCTGTATCTGCTAAACCTCTCTGCGAGACCCTGACCTACAAAGCCCTTGGTAACGCAGCCCCCCCCCCGTCCACACTCATCAACAAATATACTCCAGCCCGCCCCCTAAGATCCAACAATGACCTGCTCCTTGCATCTTCTACCATCACCTCCTCCCATGCTAGACTACAGGACTTCTCTCATTGTGCACCAACCATCTGGAACATACTTCCTCAAGCTGTTAGACTTTCCCCTAACCTTCCATCCTTTAAACGCTCCCTAAAGACCCTTTTGTTCAGGGAAGCCTATCTCCAAATCAGTAACAAATGAATTTTACTTGCCTAATAGCTGTACTCATATAACTCCACACTAACATCATTCTCACCTTTGCATTCCCCACTTCCTGTTTCTCACCCTCCTACCCATCTAGATTGTAAGTTCCCACGGGAACAGGGCCCTTAATTCCCCCTGTATTCGTTTGTTAAACTTTGTCTGGTGTCTTTTATATTGTATTGTACTTTTCTTTTATATTTGTACCCATGGACAGCGCTGAGGAATCTGTTGGCACTTTATAAATAAATAATAATTATAATAATAGTGCATACTGCAGTTATACTGAGATTGTCTGTGTATAGGACAATGCAACAGTGAGTCTCACATGTCAAACCCAGAGGGACAGGAGACCAGGAGTAAATGCTGCAGTTTTCCTGAGATTGTCTGTGTATAGGGCAATGCTACAGTGAGACTCACATGTCACCCCTGAGGGACAGAAGACCAGGAGTACATACTACATTTATCCTGAGATTGTCTGTGTATAGGGTAATGCTACAGTGAGTCTCACATGTCACCCCCAGAGAAACAGGATACCAGGAGTACATACTGCAGTTACCCTGAGATTGTCTGTGTATAGGACAATGCTACAGTGAGTCTCACATGTCACTCCCAGAGGGACAGGAGACCAGTAGTGCATACTGCAGCTATACTGAGATTGTCTGTGTATAGGACAATGCTACAGTGAGTCTCACATGTCACCTACCAGAGGGACAGGAGACCAGGAGTACATACTGCAGTTACCCTGAGATTATATGTGTATAGGACAATGCTACAGTGAGTCTCACATGTCAACCCTGAGGGACAGGAGAGCAGGAGTACATGCTACAGTTATCCTGAGATTGTCTGTGTATAAGACAATGCTACAGTGAGTCTCACATGCAGTTATCCTTAAATTGTCTTTGTATAGGGCAATGCTACAGTGAATCTTGCGTGTCACACCCAGAGGAAAAAGAGACCAGGAGTGTATACTGCATTCATCCTGAGATTGTGTATAGGGCAATACTACAGTGAGTCTCACATGTCACCCCCAGAGGGACAGGAGACTAGGAGTACATGCTGCAGTTATCCTGAGATTGTCTGTGTATAAAGCAATGCTACAGTGAGCCTCACATGTCACCCCCAGAGGGACAGGAGACCAGGAGTACATAGTGCAGTTATCCTGAGTTTGTCTATGTATAGGGCAATGCTACAGTGAGTTTCACATGTCACTCCCAGAGGGACAGGAGACAAGGAGTACATGCTTCATTTACAAAACAAAGTATACAAATATATTACATTTGTAGATTACACTATTCACATTTCCCTAAAAGAGTGTTTATATACTACATACAGGGAGTGCAGAATTATTAGGCAAGTTGTATTTTTGAGGATTAATTTTATTATTGAACAACAACCATGTTCTCAATGAACCCAAAAAACTCATTAATATCATAGCTGAATAGTTTTGGAAGTAGTTTTTAGTTTGTTTTTAGTTATAGCTATTTTAGGGGGATATCTGTGTGTGCAGGTGACTATTACTGTGCATAATTATTAGGCAACTTAACAAAAAACAAATATATACCCATTTCAATTATTTATTTTTACCAGTGAAACCAATATAACATCTCAACATTCACAAATATACATTTCTGACATTCAAAAACAAAACAAAAACAAATCAGTGACCAATATAGCCACCTTTCTTTGCAAGGACACTCAAAAGCCTGCCATCCATGGATTCTGTCAGTGTTTTGATCTGTTCACCATCAACATTGCGTGCAGCAGCAATCACAGCCTCCCAGACACTGTTCAGAGAGCTGTACTGTTTTCCCTCCTTGTAAATCTTACATTTGATGATGGACCACAGGTTCTCAATGGGGTTCAGATCAGGTGAACAAGGAGGCCATGTCATTAGATTTTCTTCTTTTATACCCTTTCTTGCCAGCCACGCTGTGGAGTACTTGGACGCGTGTGATGGAGCATTGTCCTGCATGAAAATCATGTTTTTCTTGAAGGATGCAGACTTCTTCCTGTACCACTGCTTGAAGAAGGTGTCTTCCAGAAACTGGCAGTAGGACTGGGAGTTGAGCTTGACTCCATCCTCAACCCGAAAAGGCCCCACAAGCTCATCTTTGATGATACCAGCCCAAACCAGTACTCCACCTCCACCTTGCTGGCGTCTGAGTTGGACTGGAGCTCTCTGCCCTTTACCAATCCAGCCACGGGCCCATCCATCTGGCCCATCAAGACTCACTCTCATTTCATCAGTCCATAAAACCTTAGAAAAATCAGTCTTGAGATATTTCTTGGCCCAGTCTTGACATTTCAGCTTGTGTGTCTTGTTCAGTGGTGGTCGTCTTTCAGCATTTCTTACCTTGACCATGTCTCTGAGTATTGCACACCTTGTGCTTTTGGGCACTCCAGTGATGTTGCAGCTCTGAAATATGGCCAAACTGGTGGCAAGTGGCATCTTGGCAGCTGCATGCTTGACTTTTCTCAGTTCACGGGCAGTTATTTTGCGCCTTGGTTTTTCCACACGCTTCTTGCGACCCTGTTGACTATTTTGAATGAAACGCTTGATTGTTCGATGATCACGCTTCAGAAGCTTTGCAATTTTAAGAGTGCTGCATCCCTCTGCAAGATATCTCACTATTTTTTACTTTTCTGAGCGTGTCAAGTCCTTCTTTTGACCCATTTTGCCAAAGGAAAGGAAGTTGCCTAATAATTATGCACACCTGATATAGGGTGTTGATGTCATTAGACCACACCCCTTCTCATTACAGAGATGCACATCACCTAATATGCTTAATTGGTAGTAGGCTTTCGAGCCTATACAGCTTGGAGTAAGACAACATGCATAAAGAGGATGATGTGGTCAAAATACTCATTTGCCTAATAATTCTGCACTCCCTGTACATAAACATAAATACCTAGATTACAAGTTTTGCGCTATAGATGGTGCGAAACGAACACAGCAAAAGTTGCGTTATTTCACCCACCATAGCGATGCCATTACAAGTTTCTAAAAAGCCGCCTTGTGCGTTCGATATGGTAGCGATGAGCTCCATACTGCACAAAATCCAAGGGTTGCTTTGACGTGCTTTTGCATGCTTTCCTCATAGACATCAATGAGGAGAGAGTGTTAGAAAAAAAATTAACACCTGAAGAGCGGAATGGAGATCGTTATTACGCAACCCCATTGATGTCTATGGGAAAAAAGTTACGTTTAAACCCCAAGTCTAAGCACCCCTAATCTGCTGCCCCTGACATCGCCGACACCGAAATTTAGTTATTAACCCCTAATCTGCTGCTCCCGACATCGCCGCCACTAATAAAAGTTATTAACCCCTATTCTGCCGCTCCCCGACATCGCCGACTAATAAAGTTATTAACTCCATTCCCCTACACGCCAACATCACAACACTATATTAGCCCCTATTCCACCCCTCCCTGACATCGCCGCCACTATACTAAAGTTATTAACCCCTATTCCCCCACACCCCAACATTGCCAACACTATATTAAAGCTATTAACCCCTATTCTGTCGCTCCCCAACACCTCCACCACTAAATAAAGTTATTAACCCCTAAACCTCTGGCCTCCCACATCACCGCCACTAAATAAACCTATTAACCTCTAAATCACCAGCCCCCACATCGCAAAAAACTAAATTAAACTATTAACCCCTAAACCTAACAACCCCCTAATTTTAAATTAAAATTACAATATGCCTATCTTAAAATAAATAAAAACTTACCTGTGAAATAAAAAAAAAACTAAGTTTAAACTAATAATTAACCTAACAACTATTATACTAAAATTAAAAAATTACCAATTAAATAAACTAAATTTCACATAAAAAGAAAACTAACACTATTAAAAATTTTAATCTAAAATTACAAAAAATAAAAAATACTAAATTACAAAAAATAAACAAAATTGTCCAAAATAAAAACAATTACACCTAATCTAATAGCCCTATAAAAATAAAAAAGTCCCCCAAAATAAAAAAAAAACCCTAGCCTACAATAAGCTACCAATAGACCTTTTGTAGGGCATTGTCCCAACAGTAAAACCCACCACACAACAAACCACCCAAAATAAAAAACCTAACTCTAACAAAAACCTAAGCTACCCATTGCCCTGAAAAGGGCATTTGTATGGGCATTGCCCTTAAAAGGGCATTTAGCTCCTTTGCATTGCCCTTAAAAGGTCATTTAGCTCTTTTAAAAAAGCCCACACACTAATCTAAAAAATAAAGCTACCCAAAAAAGTTAAAAAAAAACTTAACACTAACCACCGGCGATCCACTTACAGTTTCTGAAGTCCGGACATCCAGGCGGCTAGATATCTTCATCCAGGTGGCGTGGTCTTCAAATCAGCCAATAGGATGAGAGCTACTGAAATTCTATTGGCTGATTTGAATTTAGCCTCACCGTACAACCTGTAATACCGGCGCTATGGAAATCCCATGCAAAAACATCATTTTTTTTGAGTGTGGGATTGATGTTGCGTTACAGGCTAAAATGCTTGTGGTATAGCTATACTGACAAGACTCATAATGGCTGCGTCAGGTTTTTACGCTGAAATGGACATTTTTTCAGCGTTAAAACCGTAACGCAAAACTCGTAATCTAGGTAAATGACTTTTACATCCCTTTAATGCAAAGGGATATATAGTTCAAAATGAGTGGTGCAATAGGAGTTAGAGGGAGATATATAAAGAAATACAAGGAGTTATAGGGAGGGTTTTATGAGCAATACGAAAAATTATACAGGTGGCCCCCGATTTACGACGGTTCAATTTGCGCCGTTTCAGAATAACGCCCTTTTTTTTGCTATTGAAAAGCATTGACTGCTATTGAAAGCATTAGCACATGCATACATTAAAATAGCCCGTAGGTGTTGCAGCAAACACATGCAAAGAAAAGCAAGCCAGACATGATCAATGGATCAGCTTTCAAAGGAACAAGATCTAGCAGCCACTTCCTTTAGCTGCAGACTCAATGCAGAGAACTGTTTGCAGAAAAAGGCAAGTAAAAAATGTTTTTGTTTATTAAACTTAGTTTGATGATGATACAGTCTGTTGTGTAATTAAACACAGGCAGGCTGAAATCAGTGTATAACCAGACCTGAGCAATGGAGCCGTTTTTAAAGCAACAAGATCTAGCAGCCACTTCCCTTAGCTGCAGAAAAATTCAAGTAAAAAAACGTTTTTGCTACATTAAACTTAGTTTGATGATGATACAGTCTGTTGTGTGATTATTTTGTTTTTGTTCATTAAACTTAGATTGATGATGATATAGTCTGTTGTGTGATTATTTTGTTTTTGTTCATTAAACTTAGATTGATGATGATAAACTCTGTTGTCTGATTATTTTGTTTTTGTTCATTAAACTTAGATTGATGATGATACAGTCTGTTGTGTGATCATTTTGTTTTTGTTCATTAAACTTAGATTGATGATGATACAGTCTGTTGTGTGATTATTTTATTTTTGTTCATTAAACTTAGATTGATGATGATACAGTCTGTTGTGTGATTATTTTATTAGGTGCGGTTTAGCAAATGTTTTTGTTCATTAAACTTTGATGATGATACAGTCTGTGTTCGTGTGATAATTTTATTAGGTGTGGTTTAGCAAATGTTTTTGTTTATTAAACTTAGATTGAGGATGTTACAGTCTGTGTTTGTGTGATAATTTTATTAGGTGCGGTTTAGCAAATGTTTTTGTTTATTAAACTTAGTTTGATGATGATACAATCTACAGTATATTTTTAGGTTTATAATGCTGTTTACCATTTAAAGTCTTCATTTCAAAGCTTTAAAAATAATGTATTAGGTGTTACTTATGTCAATTTTGAGAGGGGCCTGGAACCTAACTCCCTCACTTCCCATTGACTTACATTATAAACTGGGTTTCAATTTACAACGGTTTTGATTTACAACCATTTCTTCTGGAACCTAACCCCGACGTAAACTGAGGACTACCTGTATAGAGAAATAGGAGATAGAAGGAGGGTTATATGGTGCAATAGGAGGAGTTATAGGGAGAGTTATATGGAGGAATATGAAGGGTTAATGGGAGAATTAGATGGTGCAATATGAGGAGTTACATAGAGGATTATGTGGTGCGATATGAGGTCTTATATGGAGGGTTATATGGGGCAATATGAGGAGCTATAGGGGGATAAATGATGCAATATGTGCAGTAATAGGGAAAGTTATATGGAGCAATATGAGAAGTTATAAGGAGGGTTATATGGTACAATAGGAGTAGTTATAAAGAGGATTACATGGTGCAATATGAGGAGTTATAGGGAGAGTTATATGGTGTTATATGAGGAGTTATAGGGAGGGATATATGGTGTTATATGAGGAGTTATAGGGAGGGATATATGGTGTAATATGAGGCGTTATAGGGAGGGATATATGGTGTTATATGAGGAGTTATAGGGAGGGATATATGGTACAATAGGAGGAGTTATAAGGAGGATTACATGGTGCAATATTAGGAGTTATAGGGAGAGTTATATGGTGTTATATGAGGAATTATAGGAAGGGATATATGGTGTTATATGAGGAGTTATAGGGAGGGATATATGGTGTTATATGAGGAGTTATAAGGGGGGCTATATGGTGCAATATAAGGAGTTATAGGGAGAGTTATATGGTGTTATTTGATGAGTTATAGGGGGGATATATGGTGTAATATGAGGAGTTATAGGGAGGGATAGATGGTGCAATATGAGGAGTTATAGGTAGAGTTATATGGATAAAAATGAGAAGTTATAGTTATGGAGCAATATGAGGCGTTATAGGAAGGGAATCTGGTGCAATTAGAGGAGTTTTAAGGAGGGTTATATGAAGCAATGTGAGGAGTTATAATGAGGGCTATATAGTGCAATAGGAGGAGTTATAGGGAGGGTTATATGGAGTAATATGAGGAGTTATAAGGAGGGTTATATGGTGCAATAGGAGGAGTTATAGGGAGGGTTATATGGAGTAATATGAGGAGTGATATGGAGAATTATATGGTGCAATAGGAGGAGTTATAAAGAGATTTTTATTGACTAATATGATGAGTTATAAGGAGGGCTATATAGAGCAATAATAGGTGTTATGGGGAGAGTTATATTGTACAAGTGGAGGAGTTATAGGGCGAATTATATGGAGCAATAGGAGGAGTTATAGGGAGAATTAGATGGAGCAATAGGAGGAATTATAGGGAGAGTTATATGGAGCAATAGGAGGAGTTATAGGAGGGTTATATGGTACAATAGGAGGAGTTATAGGAGGTTTATATGGAGAAACGGGAGGAGTTATAGGGAGGGTTATATGGAACAGGGAGGAGTTATAGAGAGGGTTATTTGGTGTATTAGGAGGAGTTATAGGGAGGGTTAAATGGGGCAAGAGGAGGAGTTTTAGGGAGGGTTATATCAAGCAATAGGAGGAGTTAATGGGAGGGTTATATGTTGTAAGAGGAGAAGTTATAGGGAGAATTATATTTTGCAATAGGAAGAGTTATAGGGAGGGTTATATTGAGTAATAGGTGGCATTATAGGGAGTGTTATATGGTGCAATAGGAGGAGTTATAGGGAAAGTAATATTGGGCATTAGGAGGAGTTATAGCGAGGGTTATATGGAGCAATAGGAGGGGTTATAGGGAGTGTTATATGGAGCAATAAGAGGAGTTATAGGGACGGTTATCAACTGCAATAAGAGGAGATTTAAGGAGGGTTATATGCTGCAATAGGAGGAATTATACTGAGTAGTAAGTGAAGCAATAGCAGAAGTTATAGGGAGGGCTATATGAAGCAATAGGAGGAGTTATAGGAAAAGTAATATTGGGCATTAGGAGGAGTTATAGTGAGGGTTATATGAAGCAATAGGAGGAGTTATAGGGATGGTTATATGGTGCAATAGGAGGAGTTATAGGGAGGGTTATATGGTGCAATAGGAGGAGTTATAGTGAGGGTTATATGAAGCAATAGGAGGAGTTATAGGGAGGGTTATATGGTGCAATAGGAGGAGTTATAGGGAGGGTTATATGGTGCATTAGGAGGAGTTATAGGGAGGGTTATATAGAGCAGTAGGAGGAGTTATAGAGAGGGTTATAAGGTGCATTAGGAGTAGTTATAGGGAGGGTTATATGGTGCAATAGGAGGAGTTATAGGGAGGTTTATATGAGCATTAGGAGGAGTTATAGGGAGGGTTATATAGAGAAGTAGGAGGAGTTATAGAGAGGGTTATATGGTGCATTAGGAGTAGTTATAGGGAGGGTTATATGGTGCAATAGGAGGAGTTATAGGGAGGGTTATATGGAGCAATAGGAGGAGTTATAGGGAGGGTTATATGGTGCAATAGGAGGAGTTATAGGGAGGGTTATATGGTGCAATAGGAGGAGTTATAGGGAGGGTTATATGGTGCAATAGGAGGAGTTATAGGGAGGGTTATATGGTGCAATAGGAGGAGTTATAGGGAGGGTTAAATGGTGCAATAGGAGGAGTTTTAGGAAGTGTTATATGTAGCAACAGGGTTAATTAAGTGGGTTAAATAGAACAATAGGGAGGGTTATATGGAGCAATAGGAGGAGTTATAGGGAGGGTTATATGGTGCAATAGGAGGAGTTATAGGGAGGGTTATATGGTGCAATAGGAGGAGTTATAGGGAGGGTTATATGGTGCAATAGGAGGAGTTATAGGGAGGGTTATATGGTGCAATAGGAGGAGTTATAGGGAGGGTTAAATGGTGCAATAGGAGGAGTTTTAGGAAGTGTTATATGTAGCAACAGGGTTAATTAAGTGGGTTAAATAGAACAATAGGGTAAGGTGTAGATAGGGGTTATGTGAATCAGTGCAGGGAAATATAAGATGATGTTATATAGAGCAATAGGAGAAGATATTGGGAGGATTACTTTAGAGTGATTGATGCTATAAGGAGATATAATATGGAGCCACAAAGGGAGGGGCTGTATGAGCAAGACGGGAGACTATTCAGTTTGTGCAGTGTTCATTTTTCTTTAATACAAGATATCTATCGCTGCCATTATGTGAAGTTTCTATGTTAATCACAGGTTCTAAATCTCATTTCAATATTAATCTATTTATGAATCTTTAGTGTTGAAATTGGCTTTGAATGGCTTTCATGTTGAAGATGCATTTTATGATAATATGTTGCCTGCCGCGTAAAACATCTGAGACTTTAGCTTGTTATGTTCTCCCCTCTCACTGACACTGCCCTCTTCTCTTCCTGCACAGTAAAACATCTGAGACTTTAGCTTGTTATGTTCTCCCCTCTCACTGGCACTGCCCTCCTCTCTCCCTGCACAGTAAAACATGAGACTTTAGCTTGTTATGTTCTCACCCTCTCACTGGCACTGCCCTCCTCTCACCCTGCACAGCAAAACATCTGAGACTTTAGCTTGTTATGTTCTCCCCTCTCACTGGCACTGCGCTCCTCTCTCCCTGCACAGTAAAACATCTGAGACTTTAGCTTGTTATGTTCTCCCCTCTCACTGGCACTGCCCTCCTCTCTCCCTGCACGGTAAAACATCTGAGACTTTAGCTTGTTATGTTCTCCCCTCTCACTGGCACTGCCCTCCTCTCTCCCTGACGCGTAAAACATCTGAGACTTTAGATTGTTATGTTCTCCCCTCTCACTGGCACTGCCCTCCTCTGTCCCTGCACAGCAAAACATCTGAGACTTTAGCTTGCTATGTTCTCCCATGTCACTGGCACTGCCCTCCTCTCTCCCTGCACAGCAAAACATCTGAGACTTTAGCTTGTTATGTTCTCCCCTCTCACTGGCACTGCCCTCCTCTCTCCCTGCACAGCAAAACATCTGAGACTTTAGCTTGTTATGTTCTCACCCTCTCACTGGCACTGCCCTCCTCTCTCCCTGCACAGTAAAACATCTGAGACTTTACCTTGTTATGTTCTCCCCTCTCACTGGCACTGCCCTCCTCTGTCCCTGCACAGCAAAACATCTGAGACTTTAGCTTGTTATGTTCTCCCCTCTCACTGGCACTGCCCTCCTCTGTCCCTGCACAGTAAAACATCTGAGACTTTAGCTTGTTATGTTCTCACCCTCTCACTGGCACTGCCCTCCTCTCTCCCTGCACAGTAAAACATCTGATACTTTAGCTTGTTATGTTCTCACCCTCTCACTGGCACTGCCCTCCTCTCTCCCTGCACAGTAAAACATGAGACTTTAGCTTGTTATGTTCTCCCCTCTCACTGGCACTGCCCTCCTCTCTCCCTGCACAGCAAAACATCTGAGACTTTAGCTTGTTATGTTCTCCCTTCTCACTGGCACTGCCCTCCTCTCTCCTTGCACAGTAAAACATGAAACTTTAGCTTGTTATGTTCTCACCCTCTCACTGGCACTGCCCTCCTCTCACCCTGCACAGCAAAACATCTGAGACTTTAGCTTGTTATGTTCTCCCCTCTCACTGGCACTGCCCTCCTCTCTCCCAGACGCGTAAAACATCTGAGACTTTAGCTTGTTATGTTCTCCCCTCTCACTGGCACTGCCCTCCTCTCTCCCTGCACAGTAAAACATCTGAGACTTTAGCTTGTTATGTTCTCCCCTCTCACTGGCACTGCCCTCCTCTCTCCCTGCACAGTAAAACATCTGAGACTTTAGCTTGTTATGTTCTCACCCTCTCACTGGCACTGCCCTCCTCTCACCTTGCCGCGTAAAACATCTGAGACTTTAGCTTGTTATGTTCTCCCCTCTCACTGGCACTGCCCTCCTCTCACCCTGCACAGTAAAACATCTGAGACTTTAGCTTGTTATGTTCTCCCCTCTCACTGGCACTGCCCTCCTCTCTCCCTGCCGCGTAAAACATCTGAGACTTTAGCTTGTTATGTTCTCCCCTCTCACTGGCACTGCCCTCCTCTCTCCCTGCACAACAAAACATCTGAGACTTTAGCTTGTTATGTTCTCCCCTCTCACTGGCACTGCCCTCCTCTCTCCCTTCCGCGTAAAACATCTGAGACTTTAGCTTGTTATGTTCTCACCCTCTCACTGGCACTGCCCTCCTTTCTCCCTGCCGCGTAAAACATCTGAGACTTTAGCTTGTTATGTTCTCCCCTCTCACTGGCACTGCCCTCCTCTCTCCCTGCACAACAAAACATCTGAGACTTTAGCTTGTTATGTTCTCCCCTCTCACTGGCACTGCCCTCCTCTCTCCCTGCACAACAAAACATCTGAGACTTTAGCTTGTTATGTTCTCCCCTCTCACTGGCACTGCCCTCTTCTCACCCTGCACAGTAAAACATCTGAGACTTTAGCTTGTTATGTTCTCCCCTCTCACTGGCACTGCCCTCTTCTCTCCCTGCACAGTAAAACATCTGAGACTTTAGCTTGTTATGTTCTCCCCTATCACTGGCACTGCCCTCATCTCTCCCTGCACAACAAAACATCTGAGACTTTAGCTTGTTATGTTCTCCCCTCTCACTGGCACTGCCCTCCTCTCTCCCTGCACAGTAAAACATCTGAGACTTTAGCTTGTTATGTTCTCACCCTCTCACTGGCACTGCCCTCCTCTCTCCCTGCCACTTAAAACATCTGAGACTTTAGCTTGTTATGTTCTCACCCTCTCACTGGCACTGCCCTCCTCTCTCCCTGCACAGTAAAACATCTGAGACTTTAGCTTGTTATGTTCTCCCCTCTCACTGGCACTGCCCTCCTCTCTCCCTGCACAGTAAAACATCTGAGACTTTAGCTTGTTATGTTCTCCCCTCTCACTGGCACTGCCCTCCTCTCTCCCTGCACAGCAAAACATCTGAGACTTTAGCTTGTTATGTTCTCCCCTCTCACTGGCACTACCCTCCTCTCACCCTGCACAATAAAACATCTGAGACTTTAGCTTGTTATGTTCTCCCCTCTCACTGGCACTGCCCTCTTCTCTCCCTGCACAGTAAAACATCTGAGACTTTAGCTTGTTATGTTCTCCCCTCTCACTGGCATTGCCCTCCTCTCTCCCTGCACAACAAAACATCTGAGACTTTAGCTTGTTATGTTCTCCCCTCTCACTGACACTGCCCTCTTCTCTTCCTGCACAGTAAAACATCTGAGACTTTAGCTTGTTATGTTCTCCCCTCTCACTGGCACTGCCCTCCTCTCTCCCTGCACAGTAAAACATCTGAGACTTTAGCTTGTTATGTTCTCCCCTCTCACTGGCACTGCCCTCCTCTCTCCCTGCACAGTAAAACATCTGAGACTTTAGCTTGTTATGTTCTCACCCTCTCACTGGCACTGCCCTCCTCTCACCTTGCCGCGTAAAACATCTGAGACTTTAGCTTGTTATGTTCTCCCCTCTCACTGGCACTGCCCTCCTCTCACCCTGCACAGTAAAACATCTGAGACTTTAGCTTGTTATGTTCTCCCCTCTCACTGGCACTGCCCTCCTCTCTCCCTGCTGCGTAAAACATCTGAGACTTTAGCTTGTTATGTTCTCCCCTCTCACTGGCACTGCCCTCCTCTCTCCATGCACAACAAAACATCTGAGACTTTAGCTTGTTATGTTCTCCCCTCTCACTGGCACTGCCCTCCTCTCTCCCTTCCGCGTAAAACATCTGAGACTTTAGCTTGTTATGTTCTCACCCTCTCACTGGCACTGCCCTCCTTTCTCCCTGCCGCGTAAAACATCTGAGACTTTAGCTTGTTATGTTCTCCCCTCTCACTGGCACTGCCCTCCTCTCTCCCTGCACAACAAAACATCTGAGACTTTAGCTTGTTATGTTCTCCCCTCTCACTGGCACTGCCCTCCTCTCTCCCTGCACAACAAAACATCTGAGACTTTAGCTTGTTATGTTCTCCCCTCTCACTGGCACTGCCCTCTTCTCTCCCTGCACAGTAAAACATCTGAGACTTTAGCTTGTTATGTTCTCCCCTCTCACTGGCACTGCCCTCTTCTCTCCCTGCACAGTAAAACATCTGAGACTTTAGCTTGTTATGTTCTCCCCTATCACTGGCACTGCCCTCATCTCTCCCTGCACAACAAAACATCTGAGACTTTAGCTTGTTATGTTCTCCCCTCTCACTGGCACTGCCCTCCTCTCTTCCTGCACAGTAAAACATCTGAGACTTTAGCTTGTTATGTTCTCACCCTCTCACTGGCACTGCCCTCCTCTCTCCCTGCCACTTAAAACATCTGAGACTTTAGCTTGTTATGTTCTCCCCTCTCACTGGCACTACCCTCCTCTCACCCTGCACAGTAAAACATCTGAGACTTTAGCTTGTTATGTTCTCCCCTCTCACTGGCACTGCCCTCCTCTCTCCCTGCACAGTAAAACATCTGAGACTTTAGCTTGTTATGTTCTCCCCTCTCACTGGCACTGCCCTCCTCTCTCCCTGCACAACAAAACATCTGAGACTTTAGCTTGTTATGTTCTCCCCTCTCACTGACACTGCCCTCTTCTCTTCCTGCACAGTAAAACATCTGAGACTTTAGCTTGTTATGTTCTCCCCTCTCACTGGCACTGCCCTCCTCTCTCCCTGCACAGTAAAACATGAGACTTTAGCTTGTTATGTTCTCACCCTCTCACTGGCACTGCCCTCCTCTCACCCTGCACAGCAAAACATCTGAGACTTTAGCTTGTTATGTTCTCCCCTCTCACTGGCACTGCGCTCCTCTCTCCCTGCACAGTAAAACATCTGAGACTTTAGCTTGTTATGTTCTCCCCTCTCACTGGCACTGCCCTCCTCTCTCCCTGCACGGTAAAACATCTGAGACTTTAGCTTGTTATGTTCTCCCCTCTCACTGGCACTGCCCTCCTCTCTCCCTGACGCGTAAAACATCTGAGACTTTAGCTTGTTATGTTCTCCCCTCTCACTGGCACTGCCCTCCTCTGTCCCTGCACAGCAAAACATCTGAGACTTTAGCTTGCTATGTTCTCCCCTGTCACTGGCACTGCCCTCCTCTCTCCCTGCACAGTAAAACATCTGAGACTTTAGCTTGTTATGTTCTCCCCTCTCACTGGCACTGCCCTCCTCTCTCCCTGCACAGTAAAACATCTGAGACTTAAGCTTGTTATGTTCTCACCCTCTCACTGGCACTGCCCTCCTCTCACCCTGCACAGTAAAACATCTGAGACTTTAGCTTGTTATGTTCTCCCCTCTCACTGGCACTGCCCTCCTCTGTCCCTGCACAGCAAAACATCTGAGACTTTAGCTTGTTATGTTCTCCCCTCTCACTGGCACTGCCCTCCTCTGTCCCTGCACAGTAAAACATCTGAGACTTTAGCTTGTTATGTTCTCCCCTCTCACTGGCATTGCCCTCCTCTCTCCCTGCACAACAAAACATCTGAGACTTTAGCTTGTTATATTCTCCCCTCTCACTGACACTGCCCTCTTCTCTTCCTGCACAGTAAAACATCTGAGACTTTAGCTTGTTATGTTCTCCCCTCTCACTGGCACTGCCCTCCTCTCTCCCTGCACAGTAAAACATGAGACTTTAGCTTGTTATGTTCTCACCCTCTCACTGGCACTGCCCTCCTCTCACCCTGCACAGCAAAACATCTGAGACTTTAGCTTGTTATGTTCTCCCCTCTCACTGGCACTGCGCTCCTCTCTCCCTGCACAGTAAAACATCTGAGACTTTAGCTTGTTATGTTCTCCCCTCTCACTGGCACTGCCCTCCTCTCTCCCTGCACGGAAAAACATCTGAGACTTTAGCTTGTTATGTTCTCCCCTCTCACTGGCACTGCCCTCCTCTCTCCCTGACGCGTAAAACATCTGAGACTTTAGCTTGTTATGTTCTCCCCTCTCACTGGCACTGCCCTCCTCTGTCCCTGCACAGCAAAACATCTGAGACTTTAGCTTGTTATGTTCTCCCCTCTCACTGGCACTGCCCTCCTCTCTCCCTGCACAGCAAAACATCTGAGACTTTAGCTTGTTATGTTCTCCCCTCTCACTGGCACTGCCCTCCTCTCTCCCTGCACAGCAAAACATCTGAGACTTTAGCTTGTTATGTTCTCACCCTCTCACTGGCACTGCCCTCCTCTCTCCCTGCACAGTAAAACATCTGAGACTTTACCTTGTTATGTTCTCCCCTCTCACTGGCACTGCCCTCCTCTGTCCCTGCACAGCAAAACATCTGAGACTTTAGCTTGTTATGTTCTCCCCTCTCACTGGCACTGCCCTCCTCTGTCCCTGCACAGTAAAACATCTGAGACTTTAGCTTGTTATGTTCTCACCCTCTCACTGGCACTGCCCTCCTCTCTCCCTGCACAGTAAAACATCTGAGACTTTAGCTTGTTATGTTCTCACCCTCTCACTGGCACTGCCCTCCTCTCTCCCTGCACAGTAAAACATGAGACTTTAGCTTGTTATGTTCTCCCCTCTCACTGGCACTGCCCTCCTCTCTCCCTGCACAGCAAAACATCTGAGACTTTAGCTTGTTATGTTCTCCCATCTCACTGGCACTGCCCTCCTCTCTCCTTGCACAGTAAAACATGAAACTTTAGCTTGTTATGTTCTCACCCTCTCACTGGCACTGCCCTCCTCTCACCCTGCACAGCAAAACATCTGAGACTTTAGCTTGTTATGTTCTCCCCTCTCACTGGCACTGCCCTCCTCTCTCCCTGCCGCGTAAAACATCTGAGACTTTAGCTTGTTATGTTCTCCCCTCTCACTGGCACTGCCCTCCTCTCTCCCTGCACAGTAAAACATCTGAGACTTTAGCTTGTTATGTTCTCCCCTCTCACTGGCACTGCCCTCCTCTCTCCCTGCACAGTAAAACATCTGAGACTTTAGCTTGTTATGTTCTCACCCTCTCACTGGCACTGCCCTCCTCTCTCCCTGCACAGTAAAACATCTGAGACTTTAGCTTGTTATGTTCTCACCCTCTCCCTGGCACTGCCCTCCTCTCACCTTGCCGCGTAAAACATCTGAGACTTTAGCTTGTTATGTTCTCCCCTCTCACTGGCACTGCCCTCCTCTCACCTTGCACAGTAAAACATCTGAGACTTTAGCTTGTTATGTTCTCCCCTCTCACTGGCACTGCCCTCCTCTCTCCCTGCCGCGTAAAACATCTGAGACTTTAGCTTGTTATGTTCTCCCCTCTCACTGGCACTGCCCTCCTCTCTCCATGCACAACAAAACATCTGAGACTTTAGCTTGTTATGTTCTCCCCTCTCACTGGCACTGCCCTCCTCTCTCCCTTCCGCGTAAAACATCTGAGACTTTAGCTTGTTATGTTCTCACCCTCTCACTGGCACTGCCCTCCTCTCTCCCTGCCGCGTAAAACATCTGAGACTTTAGCTTGTTATGTTCTCCCCTCTCACTGGCACTGCCCTCCTCTCTCCCTGCACAACAAAACATCTGAGACTTTAGCTTGTTATGTTCTCCCCTCTCACTGGCACTGCCCTCCTCTCTCCCTGCACAACAAAACATCTGAGACTTTAGCTTGTTATGTTCTCCCCTCTCACTGGCACTGCCCTCCTCTATCCCTGCACAACAAAACATCTGAGACTTTAGCTTGTTATGTTCTCCCATCTCACTGGCACTGCCCTCCTCTGTCCCTGCACAGCAAAACATCTGAGACTTTAGCTTGTTATGTTCTCCCCTCTCACTGGCACTGCCCTCCTCTCTCCCTGCACAGTAAAACATCTGAGACTTTAGCTTGTTATGTTCTCCCCTCTCACTGGCACTGCCCTCCTCTCTCCCTGCACAGCAAAACATCTGAGACTTTAGCTTGTTATGTTCTCCCCTCTCACTGGCACTGCCCTCTTCTCTTCCTGCACAGTAAAACATCTGAGACTTTAGCTTGTTATGTTCTCACCCTCTCACTGGCACTGCCCTCCTCTCTCCCTGCCACTTAAAACATCTGAGACTTTAGCTTGTTAGGTTCTCACCCTCTCACTGGCACTGCCCTCCTCTCTCCCTGCACAGTAAAACATCTGAGACTTTAGCTTGTTATGTTCTCCCCTCTCACTGGCACTGCCCTCCTCTCTCCCTGCACAGTAAAACATCTGAGACTTTAGCTTGTTATGTTCTCCCCTCTCACTGGCACTGCCCTCCTCTCTCCCTGCACAGCAAAACATCTGAGACTTTAGCTTGTTATGTTCTCCCCTCTCACTGGCACTACCCTCCTCTCACCCTGCACAGTAAAACATCTGAGACTTTAGCTTGTTATGTTCTCCCCTCTCACTGGCACTGCCCTCTTCTCTCCCTGCACAGTAAAACATCTGAGACTTTAGCTTGTTATGTTCTCCTCTCTCACTGGCATTGCCCTCCTCTCTCCCTGCACAACAAAACATCTGAGACTTTAGCTTGTTATGTTCTCCCCTCTCACTGACACTGCCCTCTTCTCTTCCTGCACAGTAAAACATCTGAGACTTTAGCTTGTTATGTTCTCCCCTCTCACTGGCACTGCCCTCCTCTCTCCCTGCACAGTAAAACATGAGACTTTAGCTTGTTATGTTCTCACCCTCTCACTGGCACTGCCCTCCTCTCTCCCTGCACAGCAAAACATCTGAGACTTTAGCTTGTTATGTTCTCCCCTCTCACTGGCACTGCCCTCCTCTCTCCCTGCACAGCAAAACATCTGAGACTTTAGCTTGTTATGTTCTCCCCTCTCACTGGCACTGCCCTCCTCTCTCCCTGCACGGTAAAACATCTGAGACTTTAGCTTGTTATGTTCTCCCCTCTCACTGGCACTGCCCTCCTCTCTCCCTGACGCGTAAAACATCTGAGACTTTAGCTTGTTATGTTCTCCCCTCTCACTGGCACTGCCCTCCTCTGTCCCTGCACAGCAAAAAATCTGAGACTTTAGCTTGCTATGTTCTCCCCTGTCACTGGCACTGCCCTCCTCTCTCCCTGCACAGCAAAACATCTGAGACTTTAGCTTGTTATGTTCTCCCCTCTCACTGGCACTGCCCTCCTCTCTCCCTGCACAGCAAAACATCTGAGACTTTAGCTTGTTATGTTCTCACCCTCTCACTGGCACTGCCCTCCTCTCTCCCTGCACAGTAAAACATCTGAGACTTTACCTTGTTATGTTCTCCCCTCTCACTGGCACTGCCCTCCTCTGTCCCTGCACAGCAAAACATCTGAGACTTTAGCTTGTTATGTTCTCCCCTCTCACTGGCACTGCCCTCCTCTCTCCCTGCACAGTAAAACATCTGAGACTTTAGCTTGTTATGTTCTCACCCTCTCACTGGCACTGCCCTCCTCTCTCCCTGCACAGTAAAACATCTGATACTTTAGCTTGTTATGTTCTCACCCTCTCACTGGCACTGCCCTCCTCTCTCCCTGCACAGTAAAACATGAGACTTTAGCTTGTTATGTTCTCCCCTCTCACTGGCACTGCCCTCCTCTCTCCCTGCACAGCAAAACATCTGAGACTTTAGCTTGTTATGTTCTCCCCTCTCACTGGCACTGCCCTCCTCTCTCCTTGCACAGTAAAACATGAAACTTTAGCTTGTTATGTTCTCACCCTCTCACTGGCACTGCCCTCCTCTCACCCTGCACAGCAAAACATCTGAGACTTTAGCTTGTTATGTTCTCCCCTCTCACTGGCACTGCCCTCCTCTCTCCCTGACGCGTAAAACATCTGAGACTTTAGCTTGTTATGTTCTCCCCTCTCACTGGCACTGCCCTCCTCTCTCCCTGCACAGCAAAACATCTGAGACTTTAGCTTGTTATGTTCTCCCCTCTCACTGGCACTGCCCTCCTCTCTCCCTGCACAGTAAAACATCTGAGACTTTAGCTTGTTATGTTCTCACCCTCTCACTGGCACTGCCCTCCTCTCTCCCTGCACAGTAAAACATCTGAGACTTTAGCTTGTTATGTTCTCACCCTCTCCCTGGCACTGCCCTCCTCTCACCTTGCCGTGTAAAACATCTGAGACTTTAGCTTGTTATGTTCTCCCCTCTCACTGGCACTGCCCTCCTCTCACCCTGCACAGTAAAACATCTGAGACTTTAGCTTGTTATGTTCTCCCCTCTCACTGGCACTGCCCTCCTCTCTCCCTGCCGTGTAAAACATCTGAGACTTTAGCTTGTTATGTTCTCCCCTCTCACTGGCACTGCCCTCCTCTCTCCATGCACAACAAAACATCTGAGACTTTAGCTTGTTATGTTCTCCCCTCTCACTGGCACTGCCCTCCTCTCTCCCTTCCGCGTAAAACATCTGAGACTTTAGCTTGTTATGTTCTCACCCTCTCACTGGCACTGCCCTCCTTTCTCCCTGCCGCGTAAAACATCTGAGACTTTAGCTTGTTATGTTCTCCCCTCTCACTGGCACTGCCCTCCTCTCTCCCTGCACAACAAAACATCTGAGACTTTAGCTTGTTATGTTCTCCCCTCTCACTGGCACTGCCCTCCTCTCTCCCTGCACAACAAAACATCTGAGACTTTAGCTTGTTATGTTCTCCCCTCTCACTGGCACTGCCCTCCTCTATCCCTGCACAACAAAACATCTGAGACTTTAGCTTGTTATGTTCTCCCATCTCACTGGCACTGCCCTCCTCTCACCCTGCACAGCAAAACATCTGAGACTTTAGCTTGTTATGTTCTCCCCTCTCACTGGCACTGCCCTCCTCTCTCCCTGCACAGCAAAACATCTGAGACTTTAGCATGTTATGTTCTCCCTTCTCACTGGCACTGCCCTCCTCTCTCCTTGCACAGTAAAACATGAAACTTTAGCTTGTTATGTTCTCACCCTCTCACTGGCACTGCCCTCCTCTCACCCTGCACAGCAAAACATCTGAGACTTTAGCTTGTTATGTTCTCCCCTCTCACTGGCACTGCCCTCCTCTCTCCCTGACGCGTAAAACATCTGAGACTTTAGCTTGTTATGTTCTCCCCTCTCACTGGCACTGCCCTCCTCTCTCCCTGCACAGTAAAACATCTGAGACTTTAGCTTGTTATGTTCTCCCCTCTCACTGGCACTGCCCTCCTCTCTCCCTGCACAGTAAAACATCTGAGACTTTAGCTTGTTATGTTCTCACCCTCTCACTGGCACTGCCCTCCTCTCACCTTGCCGCGTAAAACATCTGAGACTTTAGCTTGTTATGTTCTCCCCTCTCACTGGCACTGCCCTCCTCTCACCCTGCACAGCAAAACATCTGAGACTTTAGCTTGTTATGTTCTCCCCTCTCACTGGCACTGCCCTCCTCTCTCCCTGCCGCGTAAAACATCTGAGACTTTAGCTTGTTATGTTCTCCCCTCTCACTGGCACTGCCCTCCTCTCTCCCTGCACAGTAAAACATCTGAGACTTTAGCTTGTTATGTTCTCCCCTCTCACTGGCACTGCCCTCCTCTCTCCCTTCCGCGTAAAACATCTGAGACTTTAGCTTGTTATGTTCTCACCCTCTCACTGGCACTGCCCTCCTTTCTCCCTGCCGCGTAAAACATCTGAGACTTTAGCTTGTTATGTTCTCCCCTCTCACTGGCACTGCCCTCCTCTCTCCCTGCACAACAAAACATCTGAGACTTTAGCTTGTTATGTTCTCCCCTCTCACTGGCACTGCCCTCCTCTCTCCCTGCACAACAAAACATCTGAGACTTTAGCTTGTTATGTTCTCCCCTCTCACTGGCACTGCCCTCTTCTCACCCTGCACAGTAAAACATCTGAGACTTTAGCTTGTTATGTTCTCCCCTCTCACTGGCACTGCCCTCTTCTCTCCCTGCACAGTAAAACATCTGAGACTTTAGCTTGTTATGTTCTCCCCTATCACTGGCACTGCCCTCTTCTCTCCCTGCACAACAAAACATCTGAGACTTTAGCTTGTTATGTTCTCCCCTCTCACTGGCACTGCCCTCTTCTCTTCCTGCACAGTAAAACATCTGAGACTTTAGCTTGTTATGTTCTCACCCTCTCACTGGCACTGCCCTCCTCTCTCCCTGCCACTTAAAACATCTGAGACTTTAGCTTGTTATGTTCTCCCCTCTCACTGGCACTGCCCTCCTCTCACCCTGCACAGTAAAACATCTGAGACTTTAGCTTGTTATGTTCTCCCCTCTCACTGGCACTGCCCTCTTCTCTCCCTGCACAGTAAAACATCTGAGACTTTAGCTTGTTATGTTCTCCCCTCTCACTGGCACTGCCCTCCTCTCTCCCTGCACAGTAAAACATCTGAGACTTTAGCTTGTTATGTTCTCCCCTCTCACTGACACTGCCCTCTTCTCTTCCTGCACAGTAAAACATCTGAGACTTTAGCTTGTTATGTTCTCCCCTCTCACTGGCACTGCCCTCCTCTCTCCCTGCACAGTAAAACATGAGACTTTAGCTTGTTATGTTCTCACCCTCTCACTGGCACTGCCCTCCTCTCACCCTGCACAGCAAAACATCTGAGACTTTAGCTTGTTATGTTCTCCCCTCTCACTGGCACTGCGCTCCTCTCTCCCTGCACAGTAAAACATCTGAGACTTTAGCTTGTTATGTTCTCCCCTCTCACTGGCACTGCCCTCCTCTCTCCCTGCACAGCAAAACATCTGAGACTTTAGCTTGTTATGTTCTCCCCTCTCACTGGCACTGCCCTCCTCTCTCCCTGACGCGTAAAACATCTGAGACTTTAGCTTGTTATGTTCTCCCCTCTCACTGGCACTGCCCTCCTCTGTCCCTGCACAGCAAAACATCTGAGACTTTAGCTTGCTATGTTCTCCCCTCTCACTGGCACTGCCCTCCTCTCTCCCTGCACAGCAAAACATCTGAGACTTTAGCTTGTTATGTTCTCCCCTCTCACTGGCACTGCCCTCCTCTCTCCCTGCACAGCAAAACATCTGAGACTTTAGCTTGTTATGTTCTCACCCTCTCACTGGCACTGCCCTCCTCTCTCCCTGCACAGTAAAACATCTGAGACTTTACCTTGTTATGTTCTCCCCTCTCACTGGCACTGCCCTCCTCTGTCCCTGCACAGCAAAACATCTGAGACTTTAGCTTGTTATGTTCTCCCCTCTCACTGGCACTGCCCTCCTCTGTCCCTGCACAGTAAAACATCTGAGACTTTAGCTTGTTATGTTCTCCCCTCTCACTGGCATTGCCCTCCTCTCTCCCTGCACAACAAAACATCTGAGACTTTAGCTTGTTATATTCTCCCCTCTCACTGACACTGCCCTCTTCTCTTCCTGCACAGTAAAACATCTGAGACTTTAGCTTGTTATGTTCTCCCCTCTCACTGGCACTGCCCTCCTCTCTCCCTGCACAGTAAAACATGAGACTTTAGCTTGTTATGTTCTCACCCTCTCACTGGCACTGCCCTCCTCTCACCCTGCACAGCAAAACATCTGAGACTTTAGCTTGTTATGTTCTCCCCTCTCACTGGCACTGCGCTCCTCTCTCCCTGCACAGTAAAACATCTGAGACTTTAGCTTGTTATGTTCTCCCCTCTCACTGGCACTGCCCTCCTCTCTCCCTGCACGGTAAAACATCTGAGACTTTAGCTTGTTATGTTCTCCCCTCTCACTGGCACTGCCCTCCTCTCTCCCTGACGCGTAAAACATCTGAGACTTTAGCTTGTTATGTTCTCCCCTCTCACTGGCACTGCCCTCCTCTGTCCCTGCACAGCAAAACATCTGAGACTTTAGCTTGTTATGTTCTCCCCTGTCACTGGCACTGCCCTCCTCTCTCCCTGCACAGCAAAACATCTGAGACTTTAGCTTGTTATGTTCTCCCCTCTCACTGGCACTGCCCTCCTCTCTCCCTGCACAGCAAAACATCTGAGACTTTAGCTTGTTATGTTCTCACCCTCTCACTGGCACTGCCCTCCTCTCTCCCTGCACAGTAAAACATCTGAGACTTTACCTTGTTATGTTCTCCCCTCTCACTGGCACTGCCCTCCTCTGTCCCTGCACAGCAAAACATCTGAGACTTTAGCTTGTTATGTTCTCCCCTCTCACTGGCACTGCCCTCCTCTGTCCCTGCACAGTAAAACATCTGAGACTTTAGCTTGTTATGTTCTCACCCTCTCACTGGCACTGCCCTCCTCTCTCCCTGCACAGTAAAACATCTGATACTTTAGCTTGTTATGTTCTCACCCTCTCACTGGCACTGCCCTCCTCTCTCCCTGCACAGTAAAACATGAGACTTTAGCTTGTTATGTTCTCCCCTCTCACTGGCACTGCCCTCCTCTCTCCCTGCACAGCAAAACATCTGAGACTTTAGCTTGTTATGTTCTCCCTTCTCACTGGCACTGCCCTCCTCTCTCCTTGCACAGTAAAACATGAAACTTTAGCTTGTTATGTTCTCACCCTCTCACTGGCACTGCCCTCCTCTCACCCTGCACAGTAAAACATCTGAGACTTTAGCTTGTTATGTTCTCACCCTCTCACTGGCACTGCCCTCCTCTCTCCCTGACGCGTAAAACATCTGAGACTTTAGCTTGTTATGTTCTCCCCTCTCACTGGCACTGCCCTCCTCTCTCCCTGCACAGTAAAACATCTGAGACTTTAGCTTGTTATGTTCTCCCCTCTCACTGGCACTGCCCTCCTCTCTCCCTGCACAGTAAAACATCTGAGACTTTAGCTTGTTATGTTCTCACCCTCTCACTGGCACTGCCCTCCTCTCTCCCTGCACAGTAAAACATCTGAGACTTTAGCTTGTTATGTTCTCACCCTCTCCCTGGCACTGCCCTCCTCTCACCTTGCCGCGTAAAACATCTGAGACTTTAGCTTGTTATGTTCTCCCCTCTCACTGGCACTGCCCTCCTCTCACCTTGCACAGTAAAACATCTGAGACTTTAGCTTGTTATGTTCTCCCCTCTCACTGGCACTGCCCTCCTCTCTCCCTGCCGCGTAAAACATCTGAGACTTTAGCTTGTTATGTTCTCCCCTCTCACTGGCACTGCCCTCCTCTCTCCATGCACAACAAAACATCTGAGACTTTAGCTTGTTATGTTCTCCCCTCTCACTGGCACTGCCCTCCTCTCTCCCTTCCGCGTAAAACATCTGAGACTTTAGCTTGTTATGTTCTCACCCTCTCACTGGCACTGCCCTCCTTTCTCCCTGCCGCGTAAAACATCTGAGACTTTAGCTTGTTATGTTCTCCCCTCTCACTGGCACTGCCCTCCTCTCTCCCTGCACAACAAAACATCTGAGACTTTAGCTTGTTATGTTCTCCCCTCTCACTGGCACTGCCCTCCTCTCTCCCTGCACAGCAAAACATCTGAGACTTTAGCTTGTTATGTTCTCCCCTCTCACTGGCACTGCCCTCCTCTATCCCTGCACAACAAAACATCTGAGACTTTAGCTTGTTATGTTCTCCCATCTCACTGGCACTGCCCTCCTCTGTCCCTGCACAGCAAAACATCTGAGACTTTAGCTTGTTATGTTCTCCCCTCTCACTGGCACTGCCCTCCTCTCTCCCTGCACAGTAAAACATCTGAGACTTTAGCTTGTTATGTTCTCCCCTCTCACTGGCACTGCCCTCCTCTCTCCCTGCACAGCAAAACATCTGAGACTTTAGCTTGTTATGTTCTCCCCTCTCACTGGCACTGCCCTCTTCTCTTCCTGCACAGTAAAACATCTGAGACTTTAGCTTGTTATGTTCTCACCCTCTCACTGGCACTGCCCTCCTCTCTCCCTGCCACTTAAAACATCTGAGACTTTAGCTTGTTAGGTTCTCACCCTCTCACTGGCACTGCCCTCCTCTCTCCCTGCACAGTAAAACATCTGAGACTTTAGCTTGTTATGTTCTCCCCTCTCACTGGCACTGCCCTCCTCTCTCCCTGCACAGTAAAACATCTGAGACTTTAGCTTGTTATGTTCTCCCCTCTCACTGGCACTGCCCTCCTCTCTCCCTGCACAGCAAAACATCTGAGACTTTAGCTTGTTATGTTCTCCCCTCTCACTGGCACTACCCTCCTCTCACCCTGCACAGTAAAACATCTGAGACTTTAGCTTGTTATGTTCTCCCCTCTCACTGGCACTGCCCTCTTCTCTCCCTGCACAGTAAAACATCTGAGACTTTAGCTTGTTATGTTCTCCTCTCTCACTGGCATTGCCCTCCTCTCTCCCTGCACAACAAAACATCTGAGACTTTAGCTTGTTATGTTCTCCCCTCTCACTGACACTGCCCTCTTCTCTTCCTGCACAGTAAAACATCTGAGACTTTAGCTTGTTATGTTCTCCCCTCTCACTGGCACTGCCCTCCTCTCTCCCTGCACAGTAAAACATGAGACTTTAGCTTGTTATGTTCTCACCCTCTCACTGGCACTGCCCTCCTCTCACCCTGCACAGCAAAACATCTGAGACTTTAGCTTGTTATGTTCTCCCCTCTCACTGGCACTGCGCTCCTCTCTCCCTGCACAGTAAAACATCTGAGACTTTAGCTTGTTATGTTCTCCCCTCTCACTGGCACTGCCCTCCTCTCTCCCTGCACGGTAAAACATCTGAGACTTTAGCTTGTTATGTTCTCCCCTCTCACTGGCACTGCCCTCCTCTCTCCCTGACGCGTAAAACATCTGAGACTTTAGCTTGTTATGTTCTCCCCTCTCACTGGCACTGCCCTCCTCTGTCCCTGCACAGCAAAAAATCTGAGACTTTAGCTTGCTATGTTCTCCCCTGTCACTGGCACTGCCCTCCTCTCTCCCTGCACAGCAAAACATCTGAGACTTTAGCTTGTTATGTTCTCCCCTCTCACTGGCACTGCCCTCCTCTCTCCCTGCACAGCAAAACATCTGAGACTTTAGCTTGTTATGTTCTCACCCTCTCACTGGCACTGCCCTCCTCTCTCCCTGCACAGTAAAACATCTGAGACTTTAGCTTGTTATGTTCTCCCCTCTCACTGGCACTGCCCTCCTCTGTCCCTGCACAGCAAAACATCTGAGACTTTAGCTTGTTATGTTCTCCCCTCTCACTGGCACTGCCCTCCTCTGTCCCTGCACAGTAAAACATCTGAGACTTTAGCTTGTTATGTTCTCACCCTCTCACTGGCACTGCCCTCCTCTCTCCCTGCACAGTAAAACATCTGATACTTTAGCTTGTTATGTTCTCACCCTCTCACTGGCACTGCCCTCCTCTCTCCCTGCACAGTAAAACATGAGACTTTAGCTTGTTATGTTCTCCCCTCTCACTGGCACTGCCCTCCTCTCTCCCTGCACAGAAAAACATCTGAGACTTTAGCATGTTATGTTCTCCCTTCTCACTGGCACTGCCCTCCTCTCTCCTTGCACAGTAAAACATGAAACTTTAGCTTGTTATGTTCTCACCCTCTCACTGGCACTGCCCTCCTCTCACCCTGCACAGCAAAACATCTGAGACTTTAGCTTGTTATGTTCTCCCCTCTCACTGGCACTGCCCTCCTCTCTCCCTGCCGCGTAAAACATCTGAGACTTTAGCTTGTTATGTTCTCCCCTCTCACTGGCACTGCCCTCCTCTCTCCCTGCACAGTAAAACATCTGAGACTTTAGCTTGTTATGTTCTCCCCTCTCACTGGCACTGCCCTCCTCTCTCCCTGCACAGTAAAACATCTGAGACTTTAGCTTGTTATGTTCTCACCCTCTCACTGGCACTGCCCTCCTCTCTCCCTGCACAGTAAAACATCTGAGACTTTAGCTTGTTATGTTCTCACCCTCTCCCTGGCACTGCCCTCCTCTCACCTTGCCGTGTAAAACATCTGAGACTTTAGCTTGTTATGTTCTCCCCTCTCACTGGCACTGCCCTCCTCTCACCCTGCACAGTAAAACATCTGAGACTTTAGCTTGTTATGTTCTCCCCTCTCACTGGCACTGCCCTCCTCTCTCCCTGCCGTGTAAAACATCTGAGACTTTAGCTTGTTATGTTCTCCCCTCTCACTGGCACTGCCCTCCTCTCTCCATGCACAACAAAACATCTGAGACTTTAGCTTGTTATGTTCTCCCCTCTCACTGGCACTGCCCTCCTCTCTCCCTTCCGCATAAAACATCTGAGACTTTAGCTTGTTATGTTCTCACCCTCTCACTGGCACTGCCCTCCTTTCTCCCTGCCGCGTAAAACATCTGAGACTTTAGCTTGTTATGTTCTCCCCTCTCACTGGCACTGCCCTCCTCTCTCCCTGCACAGTAAAACATCTGAGACTTTAGCTTGTTATGTTCTCCCCTCTCACTGGCACTGCCCTCCTCTCTCCCTGCACAACAAAACATCTGAGACTTTAGCTTGTTATGTTCTCCCCTCTCACTGGCACTGCCCTCCTCTATCCCTGCACAACAAAACATCTGAGACTTTAGCTTGTTATGTTCTCCCATCTCACTGGCACTGCCCTCCTCTCACCCTGCACAGCAAAACATCTGAGACTTTAGCTTGTTATGTTCTCCCCTCTCACTGGCACTGCCCTCCTCTCTCCCTGCACAGCAAAACATCTGAGACTTTAGCATGTTATGTTCTCCCTTCTCACTGGCACTGCCCTCCTCTCTCCTTGCACAGTAAAACATGAAACTTTAGCTTGTTATGTTCTCACCCTCTCACTGGCACTGCCCTCCTCTCACCCTGCACAGCAAAACATCTGAGACTTTAGCTTGTTATGTTCTCCCCTCTCACTGGCACTGCCCTCCTCTCTCCCTGACGCGTAAAACATCTGAGACTTTAGCTTGTTATGTTCTCCCCTCTCACTGGCACTGCCCTCCTCTCTCCCTGCACAGTAAAACATCTGAGACTTTAGCTTGTTATGTTCTCCCCTCTCACTGGCACTGCCCTCCTCTCTCCCTGCACAGTAAAACATCTGAGACTTTAGCTTGTTATGTTCTCACCCTCTCACTGGCACTGCCCTCCTCTCACCTTGCCGCGTAAAACATCTGAGACTTTAGCTTGTTATGTTCTCCCCTCTCACTGGCACTGCCCTCCTCTCACCCTGCACAGTAAAACATCTGAGACTTTAGCTTGTTATGTTCTCCCCTCTCACTGGCACTGCCCTCCTCTCTCCCTGCCGCGTAAAACATCTGAGACTTTAGCTTGTTATGTTCTCCCCTCTCACTGGCACTGCCCTCCTCTCTCCATGCACAACAAAACATCTGAGACTTTAGCTTGTTATGTTCTCCCCTCTCACTGGCACTGCCCTCCTCTCTCCCTTCCGCGTAAAACATCTGAGACTTTAGCTTGTTATGTTCTCACCCTCTCACTGGCACTGCCCTCCTTTCTCCCTGCCGCGTAAAACATCTGAGACTTTAGCTTGTTATGTTCTCCCCTCTCACTGGCACTGCCCTCCTCTCTCCCTGCACAACAAAACATCTGAGACTTTAGCTTGTTATGTTCTCCCCTCTCACTGGCACTGCCCTCCTCTCTCCCTGCACAACAAAACATCTGAGACTTTAGCTTGTTATGTTCTCCCCTCTCACTGGCACTGCCCTCTTCTCTCCCTGCACAGTAAAACATCTGAGACTTTAGCTTGTTATGTTCTCCCCTCTCACTGGCACTGCCCTCTTCTCTCCCTGCACAGTAAAACATCTGAGACTTTAGCTTGTTATGTTCTCCCCTATCACTGGCACTGCCCTCATCTCTCCCTGCACAACAAAACATCTGAGACTTTAGCTTGTTATGTTCTCCCCTCTCACTGGCACTGCCCTCTTCTCTTCCTGCACAGTAAAACATCTGAGACTTTAGCTTGTTATGTTCTCACCCTCTCACTGGCACTGCCCTCCTCTCTCCCTGCCACTTAAAACATCTGAGACTTTAGCTTGTTATGTTCTCACCCTCTCACTGGCACTGCCCTCCTCTCTCCCTGCACAGTAAAACATCTGAGACTTTAGCTTGTTATGTTCTCCCCTCTCACTGGCACTGCCCTCCTCTCTCCCTGCACAGTAAAACATCTGAGACTTTAGCTTGTTATGTTCTCCCCTCTCACTGGCACTGCCCTCCTCTCTCCCTGCACAGCAAAACATCTGAGACTTTAGCTTGTTATGTTCTCCCCTCTCACTGGCACTACCCTCCTCTCACCCTGCACAATAAAACATCTGAGACTTTAGCTTGTTATGTTCTCCCCTCTCACTGGCACTGCCCTCTTCTCTCCCTGCACAGTAAAACATCTGAGACTTTAGCTTGTTATGTTCTCCCCTCTCACTGGCATTGCCCTCCTCTCTCCCTGCACAACAAAACATCTGAGACTTTAGCTTGTTATGTTCTCCCCTCTCACTGACACTGCCCTCTTCTCTTCCTGCACAGTAAAACATCTGAGACTTTAGCTTGTTATGTTCTCCCATCTCACTGGCACTGCCCTCCTCTCTCCCTGCACAGTAAAACATCTGAGACTTTAGCTTGTTATGTTCTCCCCTCTCACTAGCACTGCCCTCCTCTCTCCCTGCACAGTAAAACATCTGAGACTTTAGCTTGTTATGTTCTCACCCTCTCACTGGCACTGCCCTCCTCTCACCTTGCCGCGTAAAACATCTGAGACTTTAGCTTGTTATGTTCTCCCCTCTCACTGGCACTGCCCTCCTCTCACCCTGCACAGTAAAACATCTGAGACTTTAGCTTGTTATGTTCTCCCCTCTCACTGGCACTGCCCTCCTCTCTCCCTGCCGCGTAAAACATCTGAGACTTTAGCTTGTTATGTTCTCCCCTCTCACTGGCACTGCCCTCCTCTCTCCATGCACAACAAAACATCTGAGACTTTAGCTTGTTATGTTCTCCCCTCTCACTGGCACTGCCCTCCTCTCTCCCTTCCGCGTAAAACATCTGAGACTTTAGCTTGTTATGTTCTCACCCTCTCACTGGCACTGCCCTCCTTTCTCCCTGCCGCGTAAAACATCTGAGACTTTAGCTTGTTATGTTCTCCCCTCTCACTGGCACTGCCCTCCTCTCTCCCTGCACAACAAAACATCTGAGACTTTAGCTTGTTATGTTCTCCCCTCTCACTGGCACTGCCCTCCTCTCTCCCTGCACAACAAAACATCTGAGACTTTACCTTGTTATGTTCTCCCCTCTCACTGGCACTGCCCTCTTCTCACCCTGCACAGTAAAACATCTGAGACTTTAGCTTGTTATGTTCTCCCCTCTCACTGGCACTGCCCTCTTCTCTCCCTGCACAGTAAAACATCTGAGACTTTAGCTTGTTATGTTCTCCCCTATCACTGGCACTGCCCTCATCTCTCCCTGCACAACAAAACATCTGAGACTTTAGCTTGTTATGTTCTCCCCTCTCACTGGCACTGCCCTCTTCTCTTCCTGCACAGTAAAACATCTGAGACTTTAGCTTGTTATGTTCTCACCCTCTCACTGGCACTGCCCTCCTCTCTCCCTGCCACTTAAAACATCTGAGACTTTAGCTTGTTATGTTCTCCCCTCTCACTGGCACTACCCTCCTCTCACCCTGCACAGTAAAACATCTGAGACTTTAGCTTGTTATGTTCTCCCCTCTCACTGGCACTGCCCTCTTCTCTCCCTGCACAGTAAAACATCTGAGACTTTAGCTTGTTATGTTCTCCCCTCTCACTGGCACTGCCCTCCTCTCTCCCTGCACAACAAAACATCTGAGACTTTAGCTTGTTATGTTCTCCCCTCTCACTGACACTGCCCTCTTCTCTTCCTGCACAGTAAAACATCTGAGACTTTAGCTTGTTATGTTCTCCCCTCTCACTGGCACTGCCCTCCTCTCTCCCTGCACAGTAAAACATGAGACTTTAGCTTGTTATGTTCTCACCCTCTCACTGGCACTGCCCTCCTCTCACCCTGCACAGCAAAACATCTGAGACTTTAGCTTGTTATGTTCTCCCCTCTCACTGGCACTGCGCTCCTCTCTCCCTGCACAGTAAAACATCTGAGACTTTAGCTTGTTATGTTCTCCCCTCTCACTGGCACTGCCCTCCTCTCTCCCTGCACGGTAAAACATCTGAGACTTTAGCTTGTTATGTTCTCCCCTCTCACTGGCACTGCCCTCCTCTCTCCCTGACGCGTAAAACATCTGAGACTTTAGCTTGTTATGTTCTCCCCTCTCACTGGCACTGCCCTCCTCTGTCCCTGCACAGCAAAACATCTGAGACTTTAGCTTGCTATGTTCTCCCCTGTCACTGGCACTGCCCTCCTCTCTCCCTGCACAGCAAAACATCTGAGACTTTAGCTTGTTATGTTCTCCCCTCTCACTGGCACTGCCCTCCTCTCTCCCTGCACAGCAAAACATCTGAGACTTTAGCTTGTTATGTTCTCACCCTCTCATTGGCACTGCCCTCCTCTCTCCCTGCACAGTAAAACATCTGAGACTTTACCTTGTTATGTTCTCCCCTCTCACTGGCACTGCCCTCCTCTGTCCCTGCACAGCAAAACATCTGAGACTTTAGCTTGTTATGTTCTCCCCTCTCACTGGCACTGCCCTCCTCTGTCCCTGCACAGTAAAACATCTGAGACTTTAGCTTGTTATGTTCTCCCCTCTCACTGGCATTGCCCTCCTCTCTCCCTGCACAACAAAACATCTGAGACTTTAGCTTGTTATGTTCTCCCCTCTCACTGACACTGCCCTCTTCTCTTCCTGCACAGTAAAACATCTGAGACTTTAGCTTGTTATGTTCTCCCCTCTCACTGGCACTGCCCTCCTCTCTCCCTGCACAGTAAAACATGAGACTTTAGCTTGTTATGTTCTCACCCTCTCACTGGCACTGCCCTCCTCTCTCCCTGCACAGCAAAACATCTGAGACTTTAGCTTGTTATGTTCTCCCCTCTCACTGGCACTGCGCTCCTCTCTCCCTGCACAGTAAAACATCTGAGACTTTAGCTTGTTATGTTCTCCCCTCTCACTGGCACTGCCCTCCTCTCTCCCTGCACGGTAAAACATCTGAGACTTTAGCTTGTTATGTTCTCCCCTCTCACTGGCACTGCCCTCCTCTCTCCCTGACGCGTAAAACATCTGAGACTTTAGCTTGTTATGTTCTCCCCTCTCACTGGCACTGCCCTCCTCTGTCCCTGCACAGCAAAACATCTGAGACTTTAGCTTGTTATGTTCTCCCCTCTCACTGGCACTGCCCTCCTCTCTCCCTGCACAGCAAAACATCTGAGACTTTAGCTTGTTATGTTCTCCCCTCTCACTGGCACTGCCCTCCTCTCTCCCTGCACAGCAAAACATCTGAGACTTTAGCTTGTTATGTTCTCACCCTCTCACTGGCACTGCCCTCCTCTCTCCCTGCACAGTAAAACATCTGAGACTTTACCTTGTTATGTTCTCCCCTCTCACTGGCACTGCCCTCCTCTGTCCCTGCACAGCAAAACATCTGAGACTTTAGCTTGTTATGTTCTCCCCTCTCACTGGCACTGCCCTCCTCTCTCCCTGCACAGTAAAACATCTGAGACTTTAGCTTGTTATGTTCTCACCCTCTCACTGGCACTGCCCTCCTCTCTCCCTGCACAGTAAAACATCTGATACTTTAGCTTGTTATGTTCTCACCCTCTCACTGGCACTGCCCTCCTCTCTCCCTGCACAGTAAAACATGAGACTTTAGCTTGTTATGTTCTCTCCTCTCACTGGCACTGCCCTCCTCTCTCCCTGCACAGAAAAACATCTGAGACTTTAGCATGTTATGTTCTCCCTTCTCACTGGCACTGCCCTCCTCTCTCCTTGCACAGTAAAACATGAAACTTTAGCTTGTTATGTTCTCACCCTCTCACTGGCACTGCCCTCCTCTCTCCCTGCACAGCAAAACATCTGAGACTTTAGCTTGTTATGTTCTCCCCTCTCACTGGCACTGCCCTCCTCTCTCCCTGACGCGTAAAACATCTGAGACTTTAGCTTGTTATGTTCTCCCCTCTCACTGGCACTGCCCTCCTCTCTCCCTGCACAGTAAAACATCTGAGACTTTAGCTTGTTATGTTCTCCCCTCTCACTGGCACTGCCCTCCTCTCTCCCTGCACAGTAAAACATCTGAGACTTTAGCTTGTTATGTTCTCACCCTCTCACTGGCACTGCCCTCCTCTCTCCCTGCACAGTAAAACATCTGAGACTTTAGCTTGTTATGTTCTCACCCTCTCCCTGGCACTGCCCTCCTCTCACCTTGCCGCGTAAAACATCTGAGACTTTAGCTTGTTATGTTCTCCCCTCTCACTGGCACTGCCCTCCTCTCACCTTGCACAGTAAAACATCTGAGACTTTAGCTTGTTATGTTCTCCCCTCTCACTGGCACTGCCCTCCTCTCTCCCTGCCGCGTAAAACATCTGAGACTTTAGCTTGTTATGTTCTCCCCTCTCACTGGCACTGCCCTCCTCTCTCCATGCACAACAAAACATCTGAGACTTTAGCTTGTTATGTTCTCCCCTCTCACTGGCACTGCCCTCCTCTCTCCCTTCCGCGTAAAACATCTGAGACTTTAGCTTGTTATGTTCTCACCCTCTCACTGGCACTGCCCTCCTTTCTCCCTGCCGCGTAAAACATCTGAGACTTTAGCTTGTTATGTTCTCCCCTCTCACTGGCACTGCCCTCCTCTCTCCCTGCACAACAAAACATCTGAGACTTTAGCTTGTTATGTTCTCCCCTCTCACTGGCACTGCCCTCCTCTCTCCCTGCACAACAAAACATCTGAGACTTTAGCTTGTTATGTTCTCCCCTCTCACTGGCACTGCCCTCCTCTATCCCTGCACATCAAAACATCTGAGACTTTAGCTTGTTATGTTCTCCCATCTCACTGGCACTGCCCTCCTCTGTCCCTGCACAGCAAAACATCTGAGACTTTAGCTTGTTATGTTCTCCCCTCTCACTGGCACTGCCCTCCTCTCTCCCTGCACAGTAAAACATCTGAGACTTTAGCTTGTTATGTTCTCCCCTCTCACTGGCACTGCCCTCCTCTCTCCCTGCACAGCAAAACATTTGAGACTTTAGCTTGTTATGTTCTCCCCTCTCACTGGCACTGCCCTCTTCTCTTCCTGCACAGTAAAACATCTGAGACTTTAGCTTGTTATGTTCTCACCCTCTCACTGGCACTGCCCTCCTCTCTCCCTGCCACTTAAAACATCTGAGACTTTAGCTTGTTAGGTTCTCACCCTCTCACTGGCACTGCCCTCCTCTCTCCCTGCACAGTAAAACATCTGAGACTTTAGCTTGTTATGTTCTCCCCTCTCACTGGCACTGCCCTCCTCTCTCCCTGCACAGTAAAACATCTGAGACTTTAGCTTGTTATGTTCTCCCCTCTCACTGGCACTGCCCTCCTCTCTCCCTGCACAGCAAAACATCTGAGACTTTAGCTTGTTATGTTCTCCCCTCTCACTGGCACTACCCTCCTCTCACCCTGCACAGTAAAACATCTGAGACTTTAGCTTGTTATGTTCTCCCCTCTCACTGGCACTGCCCTCTTCTCTCCCTGCACAGTAAAACATCTGAGACTTTAGCTTGTTATGTTCTCCCCTCTCACTGGCATTGCCCTCCTCTCTCCCTGCACAACAAAACATCTGAGACTTTAGCTTGTTATGTTCTCCCCTCTCACTGACACTGCCCTCTTCTCTTCCTGCACAGTAAAACATCTGAGACTTTAGCTTGTTATGTTCTCCCCTCTCACTGGCACTGCCCTCCTCTCTCCCTGCACAGTAAAACATGAGACTTTAGCTTGTTATGTTCTCACCCTCTCACTGGCACTGCCCTCCTCTCTCCCTGCACAGCAAAACATCTGAGACTTTAGCTTGTTATGTTCTCCCCTCTCACTGGCACTGCCCTCCTCTCTCCCTGCACAGTAAAACATCTGAGACTTTAGCTTGTTATGTTCTCCCCTCTCACTGGCACTGCCCTCCTCTCTCCCTGCACAGTAAAACATCTGAGACTTTAGCTTGTTATGTTCTCCCCTCTCACTGGCACTGCCCTCCTCTCTCCCTGACGCGTAAAACATCTGAGACTTTAGCTTGTTATGTTCTCCCCTCTCACTGGCACTGCCCTCCTCTGTCCCTGCACAGCAAAACATCTGAGACTTTAGCTTGCTATGTTCTCCCCTGTCACTGGCACTGCCCTCCTCTCTCCCTGCACAGCAAAACATCTGAGACTTTAGCTTGTTATGTTCTCCCCTCTCACTGGCACTGCCCTCCTCTCTCCCTGCACAGCAAAACATCTGAGACTTTAGCTTGTTATGTTCTCACCCTCTCACTGGCACTGCCCTCCTCTCTCCCTGCACAGTAAAACATCTGAGACTTTACCTTGTTATGTTCTCCCCTCTCACTGGCACTGCCCTCCTCTGTCCCTGCACAGCAAAACATCTGAGACTTTAGCTTGTTATGTTCTCCCCTCTCACTGGCACTGCCCTCCTCTGTCCCTGCACAGTAAAACATCTGAGACTTTAGCTTGTTATGTTCTCACCCTCTCACTGGCACTGCCCTCCTCTCTCCCTGCACAGTAAAACATCTGATACTTTAGCTTGTTATGTTCTCACCCTCTCACTGGCACTGCCCTCCTCTCTCCCTGCACAGTAAAACATGAGACTTTAGCTTGTTATGTTCTCCCCTCTCACTGGCACTGCCCTCCTCTCTCCCTGCACAGCAAAACATCTGAGACTTTAGCATGTTATGTTCTCCCTTCTCACTGGCACTGCCCTCCTCTCTCCTTGCACAGTAAAACATGAAACTTTAGCTTGTTATGTTCTCACCCTCTCACTGGCACTGCCCTCCTCTCACCCTGCACAGCAAAACATCTGAGACTTTAGCTTGTTATGTTCTCCCCTCTCACTGGCACTGCCCTCCTCTCTGCCTGACGCGTAAAACATCTGAGACTTTAGCTTGTTATGTTCTCCCCTCTCACTGGCACTGCCCTCCTCTCTCCCTGCACAGTAAAACATCTGAGACTTTAGCTTGTTATGTTCTCCCCTCTCACTGGCACTGCCCTCCTCTCTCCCTGCACAGTAAAACATCTGAGACTTTAGCTTGTTATGTTCTCACCCTCTCACTGGCACTGCCCTCCTCTCTCCCTGCACAGTAAAACATCTGAGACTTTAGCTTGTTATGTTCTCACCCTCTCCCTGGCACTGCCCTCCTCTCACCTTGCCGTGTAAAACATCTGAGACTTTAGCTTGTTATGTTCTCCCCTCTCACTGGCACTGCCCTCCTCTCACCCTGCACAGTAAAACATCTGAGACTTTAGCTTGTTATGTTCTCCCCTCTCACTGGCACTGCCCTCCTCTCTCCCTGCCGTGTAAAACATCTGAGACTTTAGCTTGTTATGTTCTCCCCTCTCACTGGCACTGCCCTCCTCTCTCCATGCACAACAAAACATCTGAGACTTTAGCTTGTTATGTTCTCCCCTCTCACTGGCACTGCCCTCCTCTCTCCCTTCCGCGTAAAACATCTGAGACTTTAGCTTGTTATGTTCTCACCCTCTCACTGGCACTGCCCTCCTTTCTCCCTGCCGCGTAAAACATCTGAGACTTTAGCTTGTTATGTTCTCCCCTCTCACTGGCACTGCCCTCCTCTCTCCCTGCACAACAAAACATCTGAGACTTTAGCTTGTTATGTTCTCCCCTCTCACTGGCACTGCCCTCCTCTCTCCCTGCACAACAAAACATCTGAGACTTTAGCTTGTTATGTTCTCCCCTCTCACTGGCACTGCCCTCCTCTATCCCTGCACAACAAAACATCTGAGACTTTAGCTTGTTATGTTCTCCCATCTCACTGGCACTGCCCTCCTTTGTCCCTGCACAGCAAAACATCTGAGACTTTAGCTTGTTATGTTCTCCCCTCTCACTGCCCTCCTCTCTCCCTGCACAGTAAAACATCTGAGACTTTAGCTTGTTATGTTCTCCCCTCTCACTGGCACTGCCCTCCTCTCTCCCTGCACAGCAAAACATCTGAGACTTTAGTTTGTTATGTTCTCACCCTCTCACTGGCACTGCCCTCCTCTCTCCCTGCACAGCAAAACATCTGAGACTTTAGCTTGTTATGTTCTCCCCTTTCACTGGCACTGCCCTCCTCTGTCCCTGCACAGTAAAACATCTGAGACTTTAGCTTGTTATGTTCTCCCCTCTCACTGGCACTGCCCTCCTCTCTCCCTGCACAGCAAAACATCTGAGACTTTAGCTTGTTATGTTCTCCCCTCTCACTGGCACTGCCCTCCTCTCTCCCTGCACAGTAAAACATCTGAGACTTTAGCTTGTTATGTTCTCCCCTCTCACTGGCACTGCCCTCCTCTCACCATGCACAGTAAAACATCTGAGACTTTAGCTTGTTATTTTCTCCCCTCTCACTGGCACTGCCCTCCTCTCTCCCTGCACAGTAAAACATCTGAGACTTTAGCTTGTTATGTTCTCCCCTCTCACTGGCACTGCCCTCCTCTCTCCCTGCTGCGTAAAACATCTGAGACTTTAGCTTGTTATGTTCTCCCCTCTCACTGGCACTGCCCTCCTCTCTCCCTGCACAACAAAACATCTGAGACTTTAGCTTGTTATGTTCTCCCCTCTCACTGGCACTGCCCTCCTCTCTCCCTGCACAGCAAAACATCTGCGACTTTAGCTTGTTATGTTCTCCCCTCTCACTGGCACTGCCCTCTTCTCACCCTGCACAGTAAAACATCTGAGACTTTAGCTTGTTATGTTCTCCCCTCTCACTGGCACTGCCCTCTTCTCTCCCTGCACAGTAAAACATCTGAGACTTTAGCTTGTTATGTTCTCCCCTATCACTGGCACTGCCCTCATCTCTCCCTGCACAACAAAACATCTGAGACTTTAGCTTGTTATGTTCTCCCCTCTCACTGGCACTGCCCTCTTCTCTTCCTGCACAGTAAAACATCTGAGACTTTAGCTTGTTATGTTCTCACCCTCTCACTGGCACTGCCCTCCTCTCTCCCTGCCACATAAAACATCTGAGACTTTAGCTTGTTATGTTCTCACCCTCTCACTGGCACTGCCCTCCTCTCTCCCTGCACAGTAAAACATCTGAGACTTTAGCTTGTTATGTTCTCCCCTCTCACTGGCACTGCCCTCCTCTCTCCCTGCACAGTAAAACATCTGAGACTTTAGCTTGTTATGTTCTCCCCTCTCACTGGCACTGCCCTCCTCTCTCCCTGCACAGCAAAACATCTGAGACTTTAGCTTGTTATGTTCTCCCCTCTCACTGGCACTACCCTCCTCTCACCCTGCACAGTAAAACATCTGAGACTTTAGCTTGTTATGTTCTCCCCTCTCACTGGCACTGCCCTCTTCTCTCCCTGCACAGTAAAACATTTGAGACTTTAGCTTGTTATGTTCTCCCCTCTCACTGGCATTGCCCTCCTCTCTCCCTGCACAACAAAACATCTGAGACTTTAGCTTGTTATGTTCTCCCCTCTCACTGACACTGCCCTCTTCTCTTCCTGCACAGTAAAACATCTGAGACTTTAGCTTGTTATGTTCTCCCCTCTCACTGGCACTGCCCTCCTCTCTCCCTGCACAGCAAACATCTGAGACTTCAGCTTGTTATGTTCTCACCCTCTCACTGGCACTGCCCTCCTCTCTCCCTGCACAGTAAAACATCTGAGACTTTAGCTTGTTATGTTCTCCCCTCTCACTGGCACTGCCCTCCTCTCTCCCTGCCGCGTAAAACATCTGCAACTTTAGCTTGTTATGTTCTCCCCTCTCACTGGCACTGCCCTCCTCTCTCCCTGCACAGCAAAACATCTGAGACTTTAGCTTGTTATGTTCTCCCCTCTCACTGGCACTGCCCTCCTCTCTCCCTGCACAGTAAAACATCTGAGACTTTAGCTTGTTATGTTCTCCCCTCTCACTGGCACTGCCCTCCTCTCTCCCTGCCGCGTAAAACATCTGAGACTTTAGCTTGTTATGTTCTCCCCTCTCACTGGCACTGCCCTCCTCTCTCCCTGCACAGCAAAACATCTGAGACTTTAGCTTGTTATGTTCTCCCCTCTCACTGGCACTGCCCTCTTCTCACCCTGCACAGTAAAACATCTGAGACTTTAGCTTGTTATGTTCTCCCCTCTCACTGGCACTGCCCTCTTCTCTCCCTGCACAGTAAAACATCTGAGACTTTAGCTTGTTATGTTCTCCCCTATCACTGGCACTGCCCTCATCTCTCCCTGCACAACAAAACATCTGAGACTTTAGCTTGTTATGTTCTCCCCTCTCACTGGCACTGCCCTCTTCTCTTCCTGCACAGTAAAACATCTGAGACTTTAGCTTGTTATGTTCTCACCCTCTCACTGGCACTTCCCTCCTCTCTCCCTGCCACTTAAAACATCTGAGACTTTAGCTTGTTATGTTCTCACCCTCTCACTGGCACTGCCCTCCTCTCTCCCTGCACAGTAAAACATCTGAGACTTTAGCTTGTTATGTTCTCCCCTCTCACTGGCACTGCCCTCCTCTCTCCCTGCACAGTAAAACATCTGAGACTTTAGCTTGTTATGTTCTCCCCTGTCACTGGCACTGCCCTCCTCTCTCCCTGCACAGCAAAACATCTGAGACTTTAGCTTGTTATGTTCTCCCCTCTCACTGGCACTGCCCTCCTCTCTCCCTGCACGGCAAAACATCTGAGACTTTAGCTTGTTATGTTCTCCCCTCTCACTGGCACTGCCCTCCTCTCTCCCTGCACAGCAAAACATCTGAGACTTTAGCTTGTTATGTTCTCCCCTCTCACTGGCACTACCCTCCTCTCACCCTGCACAGTAAAACATCTGAGACTTTAGCTTGTTATGTTCTCCCCTCTCACTGGCACTGCCCTCTTCTCTCCCTGCACAGTAAAACATCTGAGACTTTAGCTTGTTATGTTCTCCCCTCTCACTGGCATTGCCCTCCTCTCTCCCTGCACAACAAAACATCTGAGACTTTAGCTTGTTATGTTCTCCCCTCTCACTGACACTGCCCTCTTCTCTTCCTGCACAGTAAAACATCTGAGACTTTAGCTTGTTATGTTCTCCCCTCTCACTGGCACTGCCCTCCTCTCTCCCTGCACAGTAAAACATGAGACTTTAGCTTGTTATGTTCTCACCCTCTCACTGGCACTGCCCTCCTCTCACCCTGCACAGCAAAACATCTGAGACTTTAGCTTGTTATGTTCTCCCCTCTCACTGGCACTGCGCTCCTCTCTCCCTACACAGTAAAACATCTGAGACTTTAGCTTGTTATGTTCTCCCCTCTCACTGGCACTGCCCTCCTCTCTCCCTGCACGGTAAAACATCTGAGACTTTAGCTTGTTATGTTCTCCCCTCTCACTGGCACTGCCCTCCTCTCTCCCTGACGCGTAAAACATCTGAGACTTTAGCTTGTTATGTTCTCCCCTCTCACTGGCACTGCCCTCCTCTGTCCCTGCACAGCAAAACATCTGAGACTTTAGCTTGCTATGTTCTCCCCTGTCACTGGCACTGCCCTCCTCTCTCCCTGCACAGCAAAACATCTGAGACTTTAGCTTGTTATGTTCTCCCCTCTCACTGGCACTGCCCTCCTCTCTCCCTGCACAGCAAAACATCTGAGACTTTAGCTTGTTATGTTCTCACCCTCTCACTGGCACTGCCCTCCTCTCTCCCTGCACAGTAAAACATCTGAGACTTTACCTTGTTATGTTCTCCCCTCTCACTGGCACTGCCCTCCTCTGTCCCTGCACAGCAAAACATCTGAGACTTTAGCTTGTTATGTTCTCCCCTCTCACTGGCACTGCCCTCCTCTGTCCCTGCACAGTAAAACATCTGAGACTTTAGCTTGTTATGTTCTCACCCTCTCACTGGCACTGCCCTCCTCTCTCCCTGCACAGCAAAACATCTGAGACTTTAGCTTGTTATGTTCTCCCCTTTCACTGGCACTGCCCTCCTCTGTCCCTGCACAGTAAAACATCTGAGACTTTAGCTTGTTATGTTCTCCCCTCTCACTGACACTGCCCTCCTCTCTCCCTGCACAGCAAAACATCTGAGACTTTAGCTTGTTATGTTCTCCCCTCTCACTGGCACTGCCCTCCTCTCTCCCTGCACAGTAAAACATCTGAGACTTTAGCTTGTTATTTTCTCCCCTCTCACTGGCACTGCCCTCCTCTCACCATGCACAGTAAAACATCTGAGACTTTAGCTTGTTATTTTCTCCCCTCTCACTGGCACTGCCCTCCTCTCTCCCTGCACAGTAAAACATCTGAGACTTTAGCTTGTTATGTTCTCCCCTCTCACTGGCACTGCCCTCCTCTCTCCCTGCTGCGTAAAACATCTGAGACTTTAGCTTGTTATGTTCTCCCCTCTCACTGGCACTGCCCTCCTCTCTCCCTGCACAACAAAACATCTGAGACTTTAGCTTGTTATGTTCTCCCCTCTCACTGGCACTGCCCTCCTCTCTCCCTGCACAGCAAAACATCTGAGACTTTAGCTTGTTATGTTCTCCCCTCTCACTGGCACTGCCCTCTTCTCACCCTGCACAGTAAAACATCTGAGACTTTAGCTTGTTATGTTCTCCCCTCTCATTGGCACTGCCCTCTTCTCTCCCTGCACAGTAAAACATCTGAGACTTTAGCTTGTTATGTTCTCCCCTATCACTGGCACTGCCCTCATCTCTCCCTGCACAACAAAACATCTGAGACTTTAGCTTGTTATGTTCTCCCCTCTCACTGGCACTGCCCTCTTCTCTTCCTGCACAGTAAAACATCTGAGACTTTAGCTTGTTATGTTCTCACCCTCTCACTGGCACTGCCCTCCTCTCTCCCTGCCACTTAAAACATCTGAGACTTTAGCTTGTTATGTTCTCACCCTCTCACTGGCACTGCCCTCCTCTCTCCCTGCACAGTAAAACATCTGAGACTTTAGCTTGTTATGTTCTCCCCTCTCACTGGCACTGCCCTCCTCTCTCCCTGCACAGTAAAACATCTGAGACTTTAGCTTGTTATGTTCTCCCCTCTCACTGGCACTGCCCTCCTCTCTCCCTGCACAGCAAAACATCTGAGACTTTAGCTTGTTATGTTCTCCCCTCTCACTGGCACTACTCTCCTCTCACCCTGCACAGTAAAACATCTGAGACTTTAGCTTGTTATGTTCTCCCCTCTCACTGGCACTGCCCTCTTCTCTCCCTGCACAGTAAAACATCTGAGACTTTAGCTTGTTATGTTCTCCCCTCTCACTGGCATTGCCCTCCTCTCTCCCTGCACAACAAAACATCTGAGACTTTAGCTTGTTATGTTCTCCCCTCTCACTGACACTGCCCTCTTCTCTTCCTGCACAGTAAAACATCTGAGACTTTAGCTTGTTATGTTCTCACCCTCTCACTGGCACTGCCCTCTTCTCTCCCTGCCGCATAAAACATCTGCATCTTTACCTTGTTATGTTCTCCCCTCTCACTGGCACTGCCCTCCTCTCTCCCTGCACAGCAAAACATCTTAGATTTTAGCTTGTTATGTTCTCCCCTCTCACTGGCACTGCCCTCCTCCCTCCCTGCCGCGTAAAACATCTGAGACTTTAGCTTGTTATGTTCTCCCCTCTCACTGGCACTGCCCTCCTCTCTCCCTGCACAGCAAAACATCTGAGACTTTAGCTTGTTATGTTCTCCCCTCTCACTGGCACTGCCCTCCTCTCTCTCTGCACAGCAAAACATCTGAGACTTTAGCTTGTTATGTTCTCACCCTCTCACTGGCACTGCCCTCCTCTCTCCCTGCACAGTAAAACATCTGAGACTTTAGCTTGTTATGTTCTCTCCTCTCACTGGTACTGCCCTCCTCTGTCCCTGCACAGCAAAACATCTGAGACTTTAGCTTGTTATGTTCTCCCCTCTCACTGGCACTGCCCTCCTCTGACCCTGCACAGTAAAACATCTGAGACTTTAGCTTGTTATGTTCTCGCCCTCTCACTGGCACTGCCCTCCTCTCTCCCTGCACAGTAAAACATCTGAGACTTTAGCTTGTTATGTTCTCACCCTCTCACTGGCACTGCCCTCCTCTCTCCCTGCACAGTAAAACATGAGACTTTAGCTTGTTATGTTCTCCCCTCTCACTGGCACTGCCCTCCTCTCTCCCTGCACAGCAAAACATCTGAGACTTTAGCTTGTTATGTTCTCCCCTCTCACTGGCACTGCCCTCCTCTCTCCCTGCACAGTAAAACATGAGACTTTAGCTTGTTATGTTCTCACCCTCTCACTGGCACTGCCCTCCTCTCACCCTGCACAGCAAAACATCTGAGACTTTAGCTTGTTATGTTCTCCCCTCTCACTGGCACTGCGCTCCTCTATCCCTGCACAGTAAAACACCTGAGACTTTAGCTTGTTATGTTCTCCCCTCTCACTGGCACTGCCCTCCTCTCTCCCTGCACGGTAAAACATCTGAGACTTTAGCTTGTTATGTTCTCACCCTCTCACTGGCACTGCCCTCCTCTCTCCCTGCACAGTAAAACATCTGAGACTTTAGCTTGTTATGTTCTCACCCTCTCACTGGCACTGCCCTCTTCTCACCTTGCCGCGTAAAACATCTGAGACTTTAGCTTGTTATGTTCTCCCCTCTTACTGGCACTGCCCTCCTCTCACCCTGCACAGTAAAACATCTGAGACTTTAGCTTGTTATGTTCTCCCCTCTCACTGGCACTGCCCTCCTCTCACCCTGCACAGCAAAACATCTGAGACTTTAGCTTGTTATGTTCTCCCCTCTCACTGGCACTGCCCTCCTCTCTCCCTGCACGGTAAAACATCTGAGACTTTAGCTTGTTATGTTCTCACCCTCTCACTGGCACTGCCCTCCTCTCTCCCTGCACAGTAAAACATCTGAGACTTTAGCTTGTTATGTTCTCCCCTCTCACTGGCACTGCCCTCCTCTCTCCCTGCCGCGTAAAACAACTGAGACTTTAGCTTGTTATGTTCTCCCCTCTCACTTGCACTGCCCTCCTCTCTCCCTGCACAGTAAAACATCTGAGACTTTAGCTTGTTATGTTCTCCCCTCTCACTGGCACTGCCCTCCTCTGTCCCTGCACGGCTTGGCATACCTAGGTATATCCATCGCTTACAGAAAAATAACACAGAGCAGCTGCAAACCTCAAAGGCAAATTCCTTAGCGGAGAGTTTCCAAGGCTATTTCCATCTCAAAAGTCCAGGAGTCTTTCATGCTGGTTTGAAATATTTTGCTTCTGTATTTTTTTTTTTCATATCCCCATGGAAATAAAACAGGCGCCTAAGTAAATTTAGTGGTTGATCGTTGATAAAAATCGTCACATTAATTGCTGCAGAATTATCCTTTCAATGTCCATTTGATCACAATCAGCAATTTTTATTGTTTATTGGTAGCACTTTTTTTCATTATTATTTCCTTGATCAAAATCCAAATTCTCTGTACTTAATGGGACACTAAAGTCAATTATTTTTTTGTATGATTCAGATAAAGCAGCAGTTTTAAGACATTTTGCACTTTACTTCCATTATCAAATTTTGTCTTTTTATATTCACACTTTCTGGGGAACTAGATCCTACTGAGCATGTGCAAAAGCTCACGGGGTATACGTATACTAGTATGTGATTGGTTGATGTCTGTCACATGATACACGGGCTGGAAAATGGGAGAAAAAATAAATTTCTTAATAAACAATCTACTGTTTATTTGAAATTCAGAGTAGGAGTTAAAGGGACAGCCTAGTCTAAAATAAACTTTCATATAGGGCAGGTAATTTTATCACCAATTTTGCTTTGTTCATTTGGTATTCTTAGTTGAAAGCTAAAACTAGGAGGTTCATATGCTAATTTATTAGACCCTGAAGGCTGCCTCTTATGTGAATGCATTTTGACAGTTTTTCACCACTAGAGGGTGTTAATTCATGTGTGTCATTATAGATAACACTGTGCTCATCTAGGAGTCAGCACTGATTGGCTAAAATGCATGTCTGTCAAAATAACTGAAATAAGAGAGCATTTTGCAGAGGCTTAGATACAAGATAATCTAAGAGGTAAAAAGTGCATTAATATAACTGTGTTGGTTATGCACATTTAGGGAATGAGTAATAAAGGGATTATCTATCTTAAAACAAACAAACCTTGGTGTTGACTGTCCCTTTAAATTATTTGTTGTTTTATTATGCACTTGTTTATTATGCAAATCTACTGCATTTAGTGGTCTTTTAATGAGACATTTATGGGGCACTTTTTATTTAACAAATTCCACAGCTACAAGGACTTGATAAACCTCAAGACAAAACGTTTAATTTTATTACTAAGTACAATGTTTTTGAATGTAACATTGCTTTTTCACATGGTGCTCTATATTAGGTGAAATTATGAAACAATGTCACCAGATACAAATGCTACCTGCTGAATCAAATAAAGTAAAAAAATTAATAACAAAAGCATTTTGACTAATAAAAAATTATGACATTAATAACCCAACAAATGTACATGCACCTTATACCAATAATGCCAACAAATGCAAATGTGCGCTATACCAATAATGTCAACAAATGCACATGCGCCTTATACCAATAATGCCAACAAATGCAAATGTGTGCTATACCAATAATGCCAACAAATGCACATGCGCCTTATACCAATAATGCCAACAAATGCAAATGTGCGCTATATCAATAATGTCAACAAATGCACATGCGCCTTATACCAATAATGCCAACAAATGCAAATGTGCGCTATATCAATAATGTCAACAAATGCACATGCGCCTTATACCAATAATGCCAACAAATGCAAATGTGTGCTATACCAATAATGCCAACAAATGTACATGCACCTTATACCAATAATGCCAACAAATGCAAATGTGCGCTATACCAATAATGTCAACAAATGCACATGCGCCTTATACCAATAATGCCAACAAATGCAAATGTGTGCTATACCAATAATGCCAACAAATGCACATGCGCCTTATACCAATAATGCCAACAAATGCAAATGTGCGCTATACCAATAATGTCAACAAATGCACATGCGCCTTATACCAATAATGCCAACAAATGCAAATGTGCGCTATACCAATAATGCCAACAAATGCAAATGTACGCTATTATTATTATCCTTTATTTATAAAGTGCTGACAGATTCTGCAGTGCTGTCCATGGGTACAAGGATAGAAGTACAATGGAGAAACAATACGATAAAAGACAAAATTTTGCTGCCAAATACAGGGGGAATTGAGGGCCCTATTCCCGTGGGAACTTACAATCTAGATGGGTAGGAGGATGGGAAACAGGAGGTGGGGACTGCAGAGCTGAGAATGATATTAGTGAGGAGATAGAGGGCAACTGTTAGTTAGGTGAAGTTAGTTTGTTAATAAGTCGGTTGATAAGCTTTCCTGAACAGAAAGGTCTTTAGGGAACGTTTAAAGGAGTAGAGGTTAGGGGAGAGTCTGACAGCTCAAGGAAGTGTGTTCCAGAGGGTTGGTGCCGCATGAGAGAAGTCCTGTAATCTAGCATGAGAGGAGGTGATGGTAGAGGACGCAAGGAGCAGGTCATTGTTGGATCTTAGGGGATGGGCAGGAGTATATTTGTTGATGAGTGAGGACAGGTAGGGTGGGGCAGCATTGGTGAGGGCTTTGTAGGTCAGGGTGAGAATTTTGAATTTAACTCTCTTGTGAATGTGGAGCCAGTGAAGGGACTCACAGAGAGGCGCAGCAGAAACAGAGCGTCCAGAGAGGTGGATTAGCCTGGCAGATGCATTTAGGATGGATTGAAGGGGAGAGAGGCAGGAGAGAGGGAGGCCAGTGAGTAAGTTGTTACAGTAGTCAAGTCGGGAAATTACCAGGGAGTGGATTAGCTGCTTAGTAGTTTCAGCACTCAGAAATGGACGAATTTTGGAGATATTGTGTAGGTGGTTTGTGGCAGGATGAAGAGAGCAGTTGGATGTGGGGAATGAAGGACAGATTTGAGTCAAGTGTGACTCCGAGGCAGCGGACTTGGGGTGATGGGGAGATAGTGGTGCCGCCAACAGTGATAGAAAAATTAGAAACTGGAGTAGAGTTAGAGGGGGGAATTAGAAGTAGTTTGGTCTTGGACATGTTTATTCCTAGATGGTGAGAGGCCATCCAGGACGAAATTCCAGATAAGCAGTCGCTGATGTGAGAGTTGACAAAAGGGGAGAGTGCAGGGGTGAAAAGGTAGATCTGGGTATCGTCAGCATAGAGGTGATAGCTGAGGCCATAGCTGTTAATAAGTTTACCCAGTGAAGAAGTGTAAATAATGCCAACAAATGCACATGCGCCTTATACCAATAATGTCCCTGTTCAATTTCCTTGAAAAGACAAACACGCAATTCTCTAGGCTCATTACACACAAGTCCCCTATAAAAATTACTACACAATAGTAGAAACAATCAATAAACATAAAGACCATTCAACCTGCAATGGAATTTCTAAAGCCCCCCAAAACACCATTTTGTTTGTCGTTAATCGTGCACATTGTTTTAGGATAGCAAAATTGCAAGATTAACGATGCAGATAATGATTTTGTGTCGTTATTGGAAGATAATTCTTTTGAGTTTAAAGGGCAATATTGACAGAAGCATTTTAGGATTGGGATGAATGGAAAAAGACGCAGACAATACCGGCTCAAGTTGAGAAATCGTTATCTACCAAAAACAAGTGAAATATCATGCATGAGAAAGGATGACAAGAGAATTGGTTCATAAACCTGTCAATTTATTTTTATGCCCATATAATTGGTCCTTTGATATGTTGGTCAACTATAAAGTTAGTTGATTAGATTAGATTGGCTCATGAATCTGCCAATTTACTTTTATATCTGTATAATTGGTCCTTTGATGTGTCTGTCAACAAAAAAGTTAGTTGATTATCTCCCATTGAATCATAGACCTGTCAATCCACTTTTATGTCTGTATAATTGGTCCTTTGAAATATCTATTCAAAAATTCAGTTATAGTTACTGAACATAAAAGCAATACTATGTAAGCACTCGTGTTAGACCCATAAGAGTAGTATATATTGTAGTATATATTGTGTATGTGTGTACATCATAGGTGAATTAAAATATTAAATTTTATTGAGAAAAATATAAAATGTGGGTAAAGTTAAAACTTAAATGCTGGCAGTAGATAAGCCAATATTAATCTCCAATCAAAATAATAATATTATATAAATCAGAGCAGTTGCAGTAAGGAGATACAATATTCAATTGTTGTTGAGCAGCTAGTACTTAGTGATTGAACCATAAGGAGATAATATTTAGACCTCCTACAAAATATCTATCAGTTTATATAAATCTGCTTTTGCAACTATGTTAACTTATTGTCTTGATTCCAATGTTGGAAATCAGCCCAGTACCGCAGTATACTAAGTATAGGATATTCTGATGCAATATAAATATTGTTACAATGTATGTCTAGGAAATATTTGGAAAAATACATAAGACATTGCAATTCATGATGTTTTCCAATAGGTTGATATAGTTGGTTGTGGTTTAGTTAGTAGTATTTAGTAAGAGTGCTATAAGGAAGTAGTTAAATAAAGGGACACTAAATCCAATTTGTTTCTTTAATGATTTAGATAGAGCATGCGATTTTAAGCAACATTCTCATTTACTCTTATTTTTAATTTATATTCGTTCTCTTGCTATCTTTATTTAAAAAGCAGGAATGTAAAGCTTAAAAACCGGCCCATTTTTGTTTCAGAACCAGGGTGCTAAACCTAAAATGGGCCAGCCCCATAGCTTTAAATTCCTGCATATTAAATAAAGATAGCAAGAGAACGAAGAAAATTTGATAGTAGAAGTAAATTAGAAAGTTGTTTTAAATTATCTGAATCATGAGTGAAAAAAATTGAGGTTTAGTATCCCTTAAAGTAATAGCCTGCTGCAATATTCTGCAGTTCAGAGCGTTAGTGCTAACTGCACAGTAAAAGGTAAAGGTTTTTCCTTTCTAGCAATCTGGAGCTGAGTTATATAAAGCAGTAATCTTTCACATAGAGTTAAATATTGTCGGATACAGGATTAGCTAAATTAGGTTGTACCACCATACTTGTGCCCTGATTACTCAGCATTAAATAGCTCCGTAAAGCGTACTGATTAAAGTACTAATCATAGCTGCCCATAGTTTAGCATAACCATTCCTCACGGCTGTGCGCTAAAAATACTTGTATAAATATATTTGCATTACATTTGCTGATTAGCGCTGCAAGTGTTAAAAACTGTTTAGATCTCCCACCAGCCCGCTCCCCTTCTTAATATGTTTCGCCGGATCCCTGGCTTTATCAAAAGGCGAGGCGCTGCATCCGAGGCAACTTTTTATGATGTTGACCGTGCCTTCCTACATCGATTTGGCGAATCAATCCTCTAAATATTGGCACCATCCAACGATTGACAGGTCTCTAACTAGTGTAGAGAACATCATCTGTATTCCAAGGAATTTCTATATCCATATTGAATTTGTATATGCTTGGATACAAAAACAAATGCTGGAAAATTGAATGAGTGATTTCTGAATGCTTGTGGCAGTGATTTTTTATTATTGCAGCACCTGATTAATTGGGATTATGCCTAAGTATGATGGTTTTAAGGCATTACCTTATGAGTTTTAAATATTAATATTAGGTTTTTAGTTAGAGGGATAAAATTAATTTTGTCTTTCTATCTATGAGAGAGATACTAATATGTGACAAATGTGTCCAAATATGATGAAGTGTCTATGAACACATAACCTATTAAAAATACAAGCAAATTAATAAATAGGTGTGATTGTCTTGATATAAAGAACATTGGGATGAGTATAATATTGCATAATTCAGTTTTGCTAATCAAAATCAACCTGAAGTGACCTGTTAGGTTGTAGGTGTGATTGTATATACTGTACCTCTAGTGATATGAGTGCTGGAACTTAAAATTAAATGATCCATTTCTATAAACCTGTGAACTATTAATTTCAATATTATCATGGTAAGGGTGAGCCAAATATAAAAATACCTGTTCTAAAATGTGTATGGGGATGAAAAAATAAATAAAGTGACATTACAGAGTGCTAGTGATGTATTTGTTGCTAACTAGTTTTAAAAGCTTCAAGTGCTCCCTAAAGACTCTACTGTTCAGGGATGCATACAACCTACACTAACCTTTCCTAATACCAGTTCCACTCCTCCATTGCTATCCCCTGAACCCCCTTAGCATGTACGCCTAAGAGTTCAGCTGTTTGTAGATCACCTTCTTTAGAGCTGACTACAACAGTGCGACTCTTGGCAGGGCCCTCTACCCATTTGATCCCTATAATGGTTTTGTTGTACTCCGCCTTTGTTAATAGCGCTGCAGAATCTGTTGGCGCTCTACAAATAACCGATAATAATAACTCAATGTGTAATGAAATTATCTTCTATTCCAAATTCAGGAAATAAAATTGTTATTTCATATTATATATCTTATTATAAATAAGTAGATACATTGTTATTCTCATTAAGGCCATGGGGTTGTACTGAGTTTAAGAGGTATATCCAATGGCTATCCTCTTTCAGTATGGACAGCTCAATATCTCTCCCCTTATTCCTAGTCTGACTGTCTGAACGCCAAAGCAACAAAATTCTGATGTTCTGTTTTGATGAGATTCCAGAAAATGAGAAGCTACAGTAGTGAGATTTTTCTTGTCTTTGAGGACTTTCTTAGCATTCCTGATGTTACTCGAATGTTCTAGCATTCTTACTCTCAATTTTCTTGAAGTTATGCCAATATAAAAAAGATTGCAACTGCATGTGATTCCATAAATTACTGCTTCAGCGTTACTGTTCACATGTGATTTAGTTTTGTGGATTTTCCCAAACCTATCAGTTATAGATTTCAGGGGTAACGTGTTTACAGATTGAGAAATTTCGACATTTTAAGTTACCGGAAACTAAAGAATTATGAGTTTTTCTCCTTTGTTCAAAGTGACTAGGACTTAGCATATATTTTAGGTTCTTTGTTTTCCTGTATCCTACTTGCATTTTATTTCCAATGATCCTTTAATGCATCTGTCAGCAATGGAGTTAGCTAACAAGCTGTTTACGAAATATAAGCAGTGAACGAATCTGGAGACAGTACACCTGTGATAGGGTCATTGAAACCCCTAGTGTCCATTGAAGTTTCGCCGGACTTGCTTGTCTCTGATAACAGTGCTATTTTTTGTATTTATGTATTTTTGTATTATTATTCTGTATTGTGACTTTTTATAAAGCTACTAGTCCTAAAGCCCATTTACACGGGCCATTTTTTGCAGTACAGCAGTCCTACCCCTTGCTCTCTCTCCCCCTCTCTTTTGTGCTCTCTCCCCCTCTCTTTTGTGCTCTCTCCCCCTCTCTTTTGCGCTCTCTCTTGCTCCACCTCTCTTTTGCTGTCTCTCTCCCCCCTCTCTTTTGCTCTCTCTCCCCCCTCTCTTTTGCGCTTTCTCTTGCTCCACCTCTCTTTTGCTTTCTCTAACCCCCTCTCTTTTGCTCCCTCTCTCCCCCTCTCATTTGCTTTCTCTCCCCCCTCTCTTTTGCTCTCTCTCCCCCTCTCTTTTGCGCTCTCTCTCCCCCTCTCTTTTATGCTCTATCTCTCTCCCCCCTCTCTTTTGTGTCCTCTCTCTCTTTTGCACTCTCTCTCTCTCCCCCTCTTTTGCTCACTCTCTCTCCCCCTCTCTTTTTGCGCTCTCTCCCTCCCCCTCTCTTTTGCGCTCTCTCTCTCCCCTAAATTTTGCGCTCTCTCTTTCCCCTTCTATATTGTGCTCTCTCTCCCCTTATCTTTTGCACTCTCTCCCCCTATCTTTTGCGCTCTCTCCCCCCTCTCTTTTGCGCTCTCTCTCCCCCTCTCTCTTGCGCTCTCTCTCTCCCCTCTCTTTTGCTCTCTCTCTCCATCCCTCTCTTTTGCTCTTTCTCTCCATCCCTCTCTTTTGCTCTTTCTCTCCATCCCTCTCTTTTGCTCTCTCTCTCCCCGCTCTTTTGCTCTCTCTCCCCCCTCTCTCCCCCCTCTCTTTTGCTCTGTCTCTCTCCATCCCTCTCTTTTGCTCTCTCTCTCCATCCCTCTCTTTTGCTCTCTCTCTCCCCCTCTCTATTGCTCTCTCGCCCACCTCTCTTTTGCTCTCTCTCATCCTCTCTTTTTCTCTCTCTCCTCCTCTCTATTGCTCTCTCCCCCCTCTCTTTTGCTCTCTCTCCCCCCCTCTCTTTTGCTCTTCCCCTCTCTTTTGCTCTCTCCCCATCCCTCTCTTTTGCTCTCTTTCTTCCCCTCTCTATTTCTCTCTCTCCCCCCTCTCCTTTGCTCTCTATTCCCCCTCTCTTTTGCTTTCTCTCCCCCCTCTCTCCCCCCTCTATCTCCCCCTCTCTTCTTTTGCTCTCTCTTCCCCTCTCTTTTGCTCTCTCTCTTTCCCCTCTTATTTTCTCTCTCCTCCTCTCTTTTGCTCTCTCTCTCCCCCTCTCTTTTTCTCACTCTTCCGCCCCTATTTTGCTCTTTCCCTTCTCTTTTGCTTTTTCCACTCTATTTTTCTCTCTCTCCCCCTCTCTTCTACTCTTTCCCCTCTCTTTAGCTCTTTCCTATCTCTTTTTGTCTCTCCCCCTCTCTTTCTATTTCTATCCCCTCTCTCTCGCGCTGAACGTGGCCAACCACGCCCTGTCACACCGACGCTCCCACCCGGCCACGCCTACACTCCCACCCGGTCACTCCCACTTTTGCCCCACCTCCGCAAACAGCATGTCAGGTAAGGCAGGTGTGTTTGTCCTTGTGCTGTCTCTACTGCGCATGACAGCTTCGGACAAACACACTTGGCCTTTAATATTATAGGATAAAGTTTTAATGATTTTACATTATGCACTGTTTTTTTATAAACAGAATGGCAGCCTAGTATGTGTATATTTATTGAAACACCAGATATATTGATTTGTTTTGATTAAAGTGCTTTCTTTTTTGTTTACAAATCGACGTGTTCATTTTTTAAAGTTATAAATCACGTTTTCTTATCCCAGAGGGCTGATGATCTGATGAGATTATCTAAGCAGCCTCGTTAGTACTGTTAGGTCTCTTAAAGAATTTTAGAAATGCACATTTTAACTTGAGAGCTTTTAATATCGCTATGCAGGTGCTGGATGTGAAGGAGTGACACATATGTTGCAATATAATGAGAAAAAAAACCTGCAAAGATTTTGTGTGATTTATCTCAATATTGTTGAGTTATTGATTATCAGACCCACGAGAGACAGATGAAATCTCTGTACAACCCATGTTGGGAGGTGACCTGTCTCAATATCTTAGTTGAAAGCTTAACCTAGGAGGTTCATATGCTAATTTCTTAGACCTTGAAGGACACCTCTTTTCAGAATGCATTTTAACAGTATTTCACCACTAGAGGGTGTTAGTTCATGTGTTTCATATAGATAACACTGTGCTCATGCACGTGAAGTTACCTGGGAACCAGCACTGATTGGCTAAACTACAAGTCTGTCAAAAGAACTGAAATAAAGGGGCAGTTTGCAGAGGCTTAGATACAAGATAATCACAGAGGTAAAAAGTATATATAACTGTGTTGGTTATGCAAAACTGGGGAATGGGACAAGCAAACAAATAAAACATTTTGTAACACAAAAAGTGAAAAAAACAAAACAAAAACACTACAAAAATAGAACTGTAATACAGTTTACAAACCTCTCATTTGGAGCAACACATAATATAGTAACTTTTCTTTTACTTCTGGTTCCTAATTTCTAACTGTTGTGTAAAACTTGTTTTTCCATTTGACTTTAACCCCTTGGCTGCCAGTGAAAGTGTTAGAAAGCAGTTACGCAATCACAAGTATTTTGTTGTGGAACTTAGAGACAGGGGCAGGTGGTGTAACAGTGACTCAGAGACTCTAACTAGATGAAAAAAAATTCCATTGTGGCTTTTGGTGAAGAGGTTGGACCCGGATTTCTCTATTTATATCACTATTTGCATCATCCCTATTCCTTTCCAGTGCTTCTGCTTTACTAAAAAAACAGGTTCTTTAATGATATTTTTCCTGGCCATGATATTTCGTGTTGCTATGATGTATCACGAAGCACTAAATTATAGTCTGGCAGGACATGTTGCAGGGGCACGGCACACAATTATTATAACAGTTTGTATTTGGTTTCATTTATAGACGTGAGTAGAGAAATATAATGACATATGTTTTCCCTTAAGGTGCAGCATCAGAAAAGTGTAAAAATAAAATGTCTTTTTTTCATTATGTTTTAACCTTGTGAGGAGTTAAGCACATAGGTGTAGATTACGAATGGAGCTCTATTTATTGTCCCCATGTTAAAGGAACATTCCGGTTAAAATTTAACTGCACATAGATGAATTACATGTATGGATAAAAACATATTTGCAATATACATGTATAGGCAAAAATGCTTTTAGCAAAAGTTATCACTGTTTTAGTGTTAACATTTTGCTCTGCACGTGCATGTGAAGCATAGTTAGATATTCTCAGTGCACCAGCATGTTAAATACTGCAGCTGTTCAGAGTGCAAGTGGGGCTTTTATCATGTTAGTAATTAACAAATTGAGTCATTATAAGATAGTACAGGCACCTTAGACTCCCTGAGCAAGTGCTGTGTTTAAAATGCTGGCGCACGGTGCATACTTAAATACAATTTTGAAACAGCTATAGCTTTTACTAGAAGCATTTTGCTAATGCGTGCATATTACAAAAATGCTTCTGTTCCATGAAGATTCCAGTTGGGGCTGGAATGTCCCTTTAACTTCACTAGATGGAGGCTTTTTGCACGCATCAGGTTATGCTCGTAATACAATAATAATAATAGTAATACAATAATAATAATACAATAATAGTAATACAATAATAATAATACAATAATAATAATAGTAATACAATAATAATAATAGTAATACAATAATAATAATACAATAATAGTAATACAATAATAATAATACAATAATAGTAATAGTAATACAATAATAATAATACAATAATAATAATACAATAATAGTAATACAATAATAATAATACAATAATAATAATAGTAATACAATAATAATAATACAATAATAGTAATACAATAAAAATAATACAATAATAATAATAATAGTAATACAATAATAATAATACAATAATAGTAATACAATAATAATAATACAATAATAGTAATAGTAATACAATAATAATAATACAATAATAGTAATACAATAATAATAATACAATAATAGTAATAGTAATACAATAATAATAACACAATAATAGTAATACAATAATAATAATACAATAATAGTAATAGTAATACAATAATAATAACACAATAATAGTAATACAATAATAATAATACAATAATAGTAATAGTAATACAATAATAATAATACAATAATAGCAATAGTAATACAATAATAATAATAATACAATAATAGTAATAGTAATACAATAATAATAATACAATAATAGTAATAGTAATACAATAATAGTAATAGTAATACAATAATAATAATACAATAATAGTAATAGTAATACAATAATAGTAATAGTAATACAATAATAATAATAATACAATAATAGTAATAGTAATACAATAATAATAATACAATAATAGTAATAGTAATACAATAATAGTAATAGTAATATAATAATAATTATACAATAATAGTAATAGTAATACAATAATAATAATACAATAATAGCAATAGTAATACAATAATAATAATAATACAATAGTAATAGTAATACAATAATAATAATACAATAATAGCAATAGTAATACAATAATAATAATACAATAATAGTAATACAATAATAATAATACAATAATAGCAATAGTAATACAATAATAATAATAATACAATAGTAATAGTAATACAATAATAATAATACAATAATAGTAATAGTAATACAATAATAATAATACAATAATAGCAATATTAATACAATAATAATAATACAATAATAGTAATAGTAATACAATAATAATAATACAATAATAGCAATAGTAATACAATAATAATAATACAATAATAGTAATAGTAATAGTAATACAATAATAGTAATAGTAATACAATAATAATAATACAATAATAGTAATAGTAATACAATAATAATAATACAATAATAGCAATAGTAATACAATAATAATAATACAATAATAGTAATAGTAATACAATAATAATAATACAATAATAGCAATAGTAATACAATAATAATAATACAATAATAGTAATAGTAATAGTAATACAATAATAGTAATAGTAATACAATAATAATAATACAATAATAGTAATAGTAATACAATAATAATAATACAATAATAGTAACAGTAATAGTAATACAATAATAGTAATAGTAATACAATAATAATAATACAATAATAGTAATAGTAATACAATAATAATAATACAATAGTAATAGTAATAGTAATACAATAATAGTAATAGTAATACAATAATAATAATACAATAATAGTAATAGTAATACAATAATAATAATACAATAATAGTAATAGTAATAGTAATACAATAATAGTAATAGTAATACAATAATAATAATACAATAATAGTAATAGTAATACAATAATAGTAATAGTAATACAATAATAATAATACAATAATAGTAATAGTAATACAATAATAATAATACAATAATAGTAATAGTAATACAATAATAGTAATAATACAATAATAATAATAATACAATAATAGTAATAGTAATACAATAATAATAATACAATAATAGTAATAGTAATAGTAATACAATAATAATAATAGTAATAGTAATACAATAATAATAATACAATAATAGTAATAGTAATACAATAATAATAATACAATAATAGTAATAGTAATAGTAATACAATAATAATAATAGTAATATTAATACAATAATAATAATAGTAATAGTAATACAATAGTAGTAATAGTAATACAATAATAATAATACAATAATAGCAATAGTAATACAATAATAATAATACAATAATAGTAATAGTAATACAATAATAATCCGACAGTGCGGATCAGGTCTGACAGACCTCGCTGAATGCGTAGAGCAATACACTCTCCGTAATCACCAATCGGCCGCCAGCACGGGGTGTCAATCAACCCGATCGTACTTGATCGGTTTGAATTGCGGCGATGTCTGTCTGCCTGCTCAGAGCAGGCGGACAGGTTATGGAGCAGCGGTCTTCAAGCTCCATCCGCAGCTTTATAAATGGGCCCCTAAGGGGCCTATTTAAAATGGTGCGAGCGGACATGATCTGATATAGCGGATCATGTCCGCTGCACATTGATAAATGCTGATAGCATGCGCTGTCGGCTTTTTTTCATTGCACCAGCAGTTCTAGTGAACTGCTGGTGCAATGCTGCCCCCTGCTGATTGGTTGCTAGCAGGGGGTGTCAATCAACCCGATCGTATTCGATCGGGTGGATTTCTGTCCCGCGCCTCAGAGCAGACGGACAGGTTATGGAGCAGCGGTCTTTAGACTGCTGCTTCATAACTTCTGTTTCCGGCGAGGAAATACGGGGCATCAAGCTCTGTACGGAGCCTGATAAATATGCCCCAATGTGCTTTTGCATTGTCTTTTTATCATATCATGTATTTGTTGATTATTGGAATCTACTGTATTTACTGGTACTTTAATAATAAAAAGTACATCATTATCTATATGAAGAACAAAGGAATGTAAAATATGCGTAAAGCACATTAGGGTTCCCAGTTTATGACTATATATATATATAAATATATACATACATATACATATATATAAAGAGAGAGTGTGGGTGAAGTGGCACTCGCCGTCCAAAGCAACTGCCTGGTGCTCTGCTGTAACGAAAGTATACAAAGTCCACAGTATCACGTGATGTCTGTCATGGCCTCCATTTGAGAGAGGTTCAAGCTTGAACCGAAACGTTATGAGCTAAGGCCCTATTTTGTCTTTCCTTCTTGTGGATTAAAAGGCTTTGATTTTTCCTGGATCCTGTGTCACCTGCTTTTTTCAGTATTATCATCTATCCTTGGCCAGGTTTGTGATACTGTGGACTTTGTATGTATATACAGTATATATATATATATAGATAGATATATAGATATGCAGTATATATGTAGTCAGAAGCATTGCTATTTACACACTATCTTTAAGTGCAGCACTGCAGAATATAGTGGCAAATAAAAATAATATTTACCAGTTTGTGCTCAGTGAGTGACACCATAAGCGTTTTTTGCCCACATCCTCTATATTGTGCCAAGCGCATGGTTGGTGAGCTCAGACACCAAGCTAAAACATCACTGGTGTAAATGCCCCATCATCTCTAGCATCTGTTCTGTCTTTATCATTCAGCCTGGCAGCTTCTTTATAACGTTAGCTTATGTGCATCAGAGGGCTCAGCAGGTCCCCAGTGCCGCAGGGCGAGGTGCACAAAACCGGATTATACATAAATCTTAATTCCAATTCCTGAGCAGAGAGCTGGTGTTTTTCTTGCCTTCTTTCCATCTATTGTTGTTAGAGCGGAGAGTTGCCCAGCGGATGAATGTTTTACTCATTAGCAGAGACTTCCCAGCGCTGCTGCTCTGTACCTCAGGACATATTCCTGCAAGAGATGTTTTATTTAAAGCTAAACAACAACTTCTTTTCTTTTTTCCCACCATGAATAGGGAGGCACAGCCAGAAGAATACATTTATTGTAGCCAGTAACAATAACTTACTATCAGACATATTGAGGGGGCACAGAGACCGTGTCTATTATGTATGGGGGGCTCATTTCCCCCACTTCTGGCTTTCCTGGAGACACCCAAGCTTTTTAAAAAACTAGGGTCTGGGTAAAGGCTGGCCTTACAAAAAATAAAATCATATACTATTAGATCTTTCATTGGAAATAAAGATTCCACTGTTAAATAAGGTGATTTCAAAACTGCATTTTTTAAACTTTGACAAACAAAAGGGGAAATATTTAAATTTGTGTCTTTTTCTCTGACGAAAATTAATCCCCAAACCTAAAAGACCCATCTTTTGAAACATAAGAGACTGCTCTTTGTCTTTAGAGTAACCAAATCACCTAAAAAAAAAAAAAAAAAAAACATGCCACCTTCTCTACAAAATAAATAAAAGAAAAATAAATTAACAATATATTCAGTTCCAGATTACAAGTGGAGAGGTATTTAATGCTACCACTCGATCGCTAACTCCACTAGAAGTAAGCTTTTTGCGCACGTCAAGCTGCGCTTATATTGAAAGTAAACTGTTTTTGCTTGGTGCTAACCGATGCGCGTAAAAAGCCTAACATATCATTTTGCATGCACCATAACGTATTCCCCCATAGAAGTCAATGGAACAAAAAAAGTGGAAAAAAAACCCTATTTGTGTGCAAGCCCGATCACATATTCTCAAGTGCGATAACCTGACATAAAATATGAATATTTCACATTCAAATGTTCTTCACATAGAATAATATGTTCTATTTATTCATAAATTCATATTTCTACATATATCTGATGGTAATTTGGTAATATATATATTTATACTTATATATAGATGAATATATATAGGTATAGATACAGTGAGGGAAAAAATTATTTGATCCCCTGCTGATTTTGTACATTTGCCCACTGACAAAGAAATGATCAGTCTATAATGTAATGGTAGGTTTATTTGTATAGTGAGAGACAGAATAACAACAAAAAAATCCAGAAAACTCATTTCAAAAAAGTTATAAATTGATTTGCATTTTAATGAGTGAAATAAGTATTTGATCCCCTATCAATCAGCAAGATTTCTGGCTCCCAGGTGTCTTTAATACAGGTAAGGAGCTGAGATTAGGAACGCTCTCTTAAAGGGAGTGTTCCTAATCTCAACTTGTTACTTGTATAAAAGACACCTGTCCACAGAAGCAATTAATCAATCAGATTCCAAACTCTCCACCATGGCCAAAACCAAAGAGCTGTCCAAGGATCTCAGTGACAAGATTGTAGACCTACACAAGGCTGGAATGGGCTACAAGACTATCGCCAAGCAGCTTGGTGAGAACGAAGGTGACAACGGTTGGTGCGATTATTCGCAAATGGAAGAAACACAAAATAACTGCCAATCTCCCTCGGTCTGGGGCTCCATGCAAGATCTCACCTTGTGGAGTTTCAATAATCATGATAATGGTGAGGAATCAGCCTAGAACTACACGGGAGGATCTTATCAATAATCTCAAGGCAGCTGGGACCATAGTCACCAAAAAAACAATTGGTAACACACTACGCTGTAAAGGACTGAAATCCTGCAGTGCCAGCAAGGCCCCCCTGCTCAAGAAAGCACACGTACAAGCCCGTCTGAAGTTTGTAACTACGTAATACATTTTGGTACACCTTACCATTTTTACTTTGTTAATAGTAAAAGTTATGTTTTAATTCATTACCAGTTCCTGACACTGACCCGGTTTTGCATAAATCGTTGCTGTTTATGGTGTTATGTGAGTGCTGGGTACTGTCAACTTTTCTCTTTTGGTTACCTATGCTGCTACACAAGCCCTGCTCTGCACTTTGTGCTCTGCATACTAGACTGACCCACAGCAAGGTACCTTTTAGTGTTCTTTATAGTCTGTCACCTGACTGGGTGCAGATCTAATTCAATGCTGCCAGAGAGCAGGAGAACTTGATTTACACAGCGACTGGTACTGACTTTCTAGTTGCAGGGGATACCGAGGTACTCAATATTGTCTGCAAGAAATGTTAGGCAGCAGGCTGTTATTTCATTGTGCAGGACCTAACGCAGTGATAGGAGTGCAAGGAGAGTTTAATTTGAAGGCTGTCTGGTGATGTTCATATTGTATTTAGCCAGTCTGTTCGAGTGAGGATGATATTTTACTTATATTACAAAGTTACTTTCATTGTGGTCCTCTGTTCATAAAGCAACTTTTATATTTTGTTCATGCTTGGGGGAGCGATCCGATAAAGATCGTAGTTTGCAGCGCAAGCGAGGGAACCCCCGCCGCCCGTAGTTTCAGCTCGCAACTCGAGCTATCCTATATACGGCGCTGTCAGATGCTAAAGTGCCATAAGTCTGACAAACCAGCGATGTCCAGAAATCTGTGTAAATACAAATTTCTGGAGTCGCCAGTGACTTACGGCACTTTAGAAACTGCCGGCGCCTACAAAACCTGACTAAATTATTAAATCTCCCGTACTGTCTAACAAGCCTCCAAAACATAGCCTGACACGTCTAACCCTCTATCCGCTATCCCCCCTCACTATCCTAACAATAAATGTATTAACCTCTAAACCGCCGCTCCTGGACCCCGCCGCCACCTAATAAAGTTATTAACCCCTAAACCGCCACTCCTGGACCCCGCCGCCACCTACATTAACTATATTACCCCCTAATGTTAGCTCCTACCCCACCGCCACCTACATTAACTACCCCCTAATGTGAGCTCCTACCCCGCCGCCACCTACATTAACTCCCCCCTAATGTGAGCCCCTTACACCGCCGCCAGCTATATTAAAATTATTAACCCCTAATCTAATCCCCCTACTCCACCGCCAGCTATATTAAAATTATTAACCCCTAATTTAATCCTCCTACCCCAGCCAATTAGATTGAACTTGAAGCTGATTGGCTGATTCAATCAGCCAATCAGATTTTTCTACCTTAATTCCGATTGGCTGATAGAATCCTATCAGCCAATCGTAATTCGATGGACGCCATCTTGGATGACGTCATTTAAAGGAACCTCATTCGACGGGAAGTCGTCGTGCCGGATGGATGTTCCGTGTCGGAGGAGCGAAGAAAGAAGATTGAAGATGCCGCTTGGAAGAAAACTTCGCCCCGATGGAGGACCTCTTCTCTGTCGCTTGATTGAAGACATCGCCGGATGGAAGACTTCTTCTTTGCCGCTTGGATGAAGACATCGCCGGATGGAAGACTTCTTCTCTGCCGCTTGATTGAAGACATCGCCCGGATCGGATGAAGAGTTCTGCCTGGCTAGGTGAAGACAAGGTAGGGAGATCTTCAGGGGGGTAGTGTTAGGTTTATTTAAGGGGGGTTTGGGTGGGTTTAGAGTAGGGGTATGTGGTTGGTGGGTTGTAATGTTCGGGGGTGGTATTGTGTTTTTTTTTTACAGGCAAAAGAGCTGATTTCTTTGGGGCATGCCCCGCAAAAGGCCCTTTTAAGGGCTGGTAAGGTAATAGAGCTGTTAACTTTTTAAATTTAGAATAGGGTAGGGACATTTTTTTTATTTTGGGGGCTTTATTATTTTATTAGGGGGCTTAGAATAGGTGTAATTAGCTTAAAAATCTTGTAATCTTTTTTTATTTTTTGAAATTTAGTGTTTGTTTTTTTTTGTTATTTAGTTTAGCTTATTGTATTTTAGTTTAGATATTTGTAGTTTATTTAATTTATTGATAGTGTAGGTGTATTTGGAACTTAGGTTAGGATTTATTTTACAGGTAAATTGGTAATTATTTTAATTAGGTAGCTATTAAATAGTTATTAACTATTTAATAGCTATTGTACCTAGTTAAAATAAATACCAAGTTACCTGTAAAATAAATATAAACCATAAAATAGCTACAATGTAATTATTAATTATATTGTAGCTATTTTAGGGTTTATTTTATAGGTAAGTATTTAGATTTAAATAGGAATATTTTAATTAATAATATTAATATTAATTAGATTTATTTTAATAAGAATTTAGTTAGGGATGTTAGAGTTAGATAGGGTTATTATACTTAATATATATATAATATAATAACGATATTAACTATATTAACCCTAATATAATTAGGGTTAATATAGTTAATATATATAATATAATAACGATATTAACTATATTAAGCCTAATATAATTAGGGTTAATATATAATATAATAACTATATTAACTATATTATTTAATATAGCTGGCGGCGGTATAGGGAGATTAGGGGTTAATTAATTTTATTTAGCTGGCGGCGGTATAGGGGGATTAAATTAGGGGTTAATGTAATTAATATAGCTGGCGGCGGGGTAGGGGGATTAAATTAGGGGTTAATGTAATTAATATAGATGGCGGCGGGGTAGGGGTATTAAATTAGGGGTTAATGTAATTAATATAGCTGGCGGCGGTATAGGGGGATTAAATTAGGGGTTAATGTATTTAATATAGCTGGCGGCGGGGTAGGGGGATTAAATTAGGGGTTAATAATTTTAATATAGCTGGCGGCGGGGTAGGAGCTCACATTAGGGGGTAGGTAATATAGATGGCGGTGGTGTAAGGGGCTCACATTAGGGGGTAGGTAATGTAGCTGGCGACGGCGTAGGGGGATCACAATAGGGGGTTATATTTTTAATGTAGGTGGTGGCGGGGTCCGGGAGCGGCGGTTTAGGGGTTGAATACTTTATTAGGGATTTCGGCGGGGGATCACGGTTGACAGGTAGATAGACATTGCGCATGCGTTAGGTGTTAGATTTTATTTAGAGGTTCGCGGTTGACAGGTAGATAGACATTGCACATGAATTAGGTGTTAGGTTTTATTTGGCAGGTAGTTAAGGGAGTTACGGGGCTCCAATAGACAGCGTAAGGCTTACTATGGCTGCATTTTGTGGCGAGGTGAAAATGGAGTAAGATTTCTCCATTTTCACTACGTAAGTCCTTACGCTGTATATTGGATACCAAACTGCGCGGGTTTGGTATACCTGCCTATGGCCCAAAAAACTACGGCCGAAGGCAGAAATATACGAGCGTAACTTCTAGGTTACGCCGTATATATAGGATACCAAACCCGCGCCAAATTCCGAGTCGCCGGCTTTTGCGGGCGACGCTGCATATCGGATCGGGCCTTGTATGTTTAAAGTGCCATTTATAAAATATTATATTTATTTAGAGGGCATCTTAAGTGCTTTTTTTAATTATTATTTGTGGTGTTCTGGGTCCTAAATAGTTGGACTGGTGTCTATATTCAAAGAAAATGTGTAATTCCCGGGGGCTAGTGCACCACTTTCTATATTGCTAAACCTGTGTCGAAGGGGACTGGCACTTCCAATTTAAAAATAGATATTAATCACAACACCATGTTTCTCTAATTCAACAGCTGCTGCATTAAAATTATACTTTTAAAACATTTTAGCCCAAAGCTGTGTCCTGTTTGTGAGTATGTGAATATCTGTGTGTGTCCTGTTTGTGACTATGTGAATATCTGTAGGTGTCCTGCTTGTGTGCATGTGAATATCTGTGTGTCCTGTTTGTGTGTATGTGAATTTCTGTGTGTGGCCTGTATGTGTGCATGTGAATATCTATATATGTCTTGTTTGTGTACATGTAAATATCTGTGTGTGTCCTGTTTGTGTGTATGTTAATATCCGTGTGTGTCCTGTTTTTGTGTATGTGAATATCTGTGTGTTTCCTGTTTGTGTGCATGTAAATATCTGTGTGTGTCCTGTTTGTGTGTATGCTAATTTCTGTGTGTGTTCTGTTTGTGTGCATGTGAATATCTATGTGTGTCTTTTTTGTGTGCATGTGAATATCTGTGTGTGTCCTGTTTGTGTGCATATGAATATCTATGTGTGTCCTGTTTGTGAGTATGTGAATATCTGTGTGTGTCCTGTTTGTGTGCATGTGAATATATGTGTGTGTCCTGTTGGTGTGCATGTGAGTATCTGTGTGTGTCCTGTTTGTGTCCATGTCAATATCTGTGTGTGTCCTGTTTGTGTGTATGTGAATATCTGTGTGTGTCCTGTTTATGTGTATGTTAATTTCTGTGTGTGTCCTGTTTGTGTGCATGTGAATATCTATGTGTGTCTTTTTGTGTGCATGTCAAAATCTGTGTGTGCCCTGTTTGTGTGCATGTGAATATATGTGTGTGTCCTGTTTGTGAGTATGTGAATATCTATGTGTGTCCTGTTGGTGTGCATGTGAATATCTGTGTGTGTCCTGTTTGTGTGCATGTGAATATATGTGTCTGTCCTGTTTGTGAGTATGTGAATATCTATGTGTGTCCTGTAGGTGTGCATGTGAATATCTGTGTGTGTCCTGTTTGTGTGCATGTGAATATCTGTGTGTGTCATGTTTGTGAGTATGTGAATATCTCTGTGTGTCCTGTTTGTGTGTATGTAAATATCTGTGTGTGTCCTGTTTGTTTGCATGTAAATATCTATATGTGTCCTGTTTGTGTGCATGCTAATATCTATGTGTGTCCTGTTTGTGAGTATGTGAATATCTGTGTGTGTCCTGTTTGTGTGCATGTGTATATATGTGTGTGTCCTGTTGGTGTGCATGTGAGTATCTGTGTGTCCTGTTTGTGTGCATGTGAATATCTGTGTGTGTCCTGTTTGTGTGCATGTGGATATCTGTGTGTGTCCTGTTTATGTGTATGTTAATTTCTGTGTGTGTCCTGTTTGTGTGCATGTGAATATCTATGTGTGTCTTTTTGTGTGCATGTCAATATCTGTGTGTGTCCTGTTTGTGTGCATGTGAATATATGTGTGTGTCCTGTTTGTGAGTATGTGAATATCAATGTGTGTCCTGTTGGTGAGTATGTGAATATCTATGTGTGTCCTGTTGGTGTGCATGTGAATATCTGTGTGTGTCCTGTTGTGAGTATGTGAATATCTATGGGTGTCCTGTTGGTGTGCATGTGAATATCTGTGTGTGTCCTGTTTGTGTGCATGTGAATATCTGTGTGTGTCATGTTTGTGAGTATGTGAATATCTCTGTGTGTCCTGTTTGTGTGTATGTAAATATCTGTGTGTGTCCTGTTTGTGTGCATGTAAATATCTATATGTGTCCTGTTTGTGTGCATACGAATATCTATGTGTGTCCTTTTTGTGTGCATGTGAATATCTGTGTGTGTCCTGTTTGTATGCATGTGAATATCTGTGTGTGTCCTGTTTGTGTGTATGTGAATATCTGTGTGTGTCCTATTTGTATGCATGTGAATATCTGTGTGTGTCCTGTTTGTGTGCATGTGAATATCTATGTGTGCCCTATTTGTGAGCATGAGAATATCTGTGTGTGTCCTGTTTGAGTGCATGTGAATATCTATGTGTGTCCTGTTTGTGTGCATGTAAATATCTGTGTGTGTCCTGTTTGTATGTGAATATCTATGTGTGTTCTTTTTATTTGCATGTGAATATCTGTGTGTGTCCTGTTTGTGTGCATGTGAATATCTATGTGTGTCCTGTTTGTGTGCATGTGAATATCTATATGTGTCCTCTTTGTGTGCATGTGAATTTCTTTGGGTGCCTGTGTGCTTCCTTTATGTGTGGATGTCATTGGGGCCTGTGTAATTATGTACATGTGGATGTATTTGGGGGCCTGTGTGTTGCTACATAAGGATGTGTATAGTTCTCTGTGTGTGAGTGTGTATGCAGTCTATGGGTGCTTTTGTGTGCATGTGCATGTGGATGCCTATAGATACCTGTGTGTGTATATGTACATGTGGATGTCTTTGGGGGCCTATGTGTGTTGGTGCATGTGTATGTCTATGGGTGCCTCTGTGTCTGATGTGGATATCTATGTGCATCCTGTTTGTGTGCATGAAGATGTCTTAAGGGACCTGTGTGTGTTGGTGCATGTGTATGTCTATGGGTGCCTCTGTGTCTGATGTGGATATCTATGTGTGTCCTGTTTGTGTGCATGAATATGTCTTTCGGGGCCTGTGTGTGTTGGTACATGTGGATGTCTAAAGGTGTGAGTGTGTATTTATGGGTACCTGTGTGTGTGCGTGTTTTGTGTCTGCAGGTGCCTCTATGGGTGCTTAATTTAAATCTAAATAACACTGAGAAATGGAAGGTTGCACTTTATAAATGGTGAGGGGGCATTTTAGAATTTATCCCTGAAAACTGCCCTGCATGAGTGGGAGAGTACATGGTATATAACTGCCATCTAGTTCACAAAGAGTTTAGGTCTGATTCTTATAGTCAGGAATACATGCCGAGATCAAACCACAGCACAGAATTTTAAAATACAGTATTGTTTTAGGTCAATTAAACTAAGAAACAGGATGCCAAACCATTGAACAGTCCCATAAAAATCTTGATAGTTGGCAAGTATAGCGGTGAGCTGTATAAGGGATTACAATATATATAATTGCCATCTCTATGAGAAATTAAATGGTTTACAAATGAGACCTATGTAAGATGAAATGATATACAGAATTGGTCTCAGAATAAGGAATAAAGAATTATTGAAAAGCTTACAAACTGGGTAAGATGTTAGTGAATTTTGCCTTGGGCCCCAGGTCTTTAGAGAGCCTGCTAATACATCTGTATAAATGTAGACACCTGCAAATTATTTCTAAATATTTTCCAGGACATGGGTCAGTATAGATGTTTGTGTTTATATCTTTGTTACAGGCGGGGTCTGTGCAGGCTCAAGTTTATAACTCTGTTTTATACACCTATATTTATATGATGGGCACTATTTGGTTATTGTTCCATCTTGCCCCTAAAGCTGATGTATACAGATATATTTATATGAAGGGCACTATTTGGTTAATGCTCTATCTTGCCCCTATAGCTCATGTATACACATATATTTATATGAAGGGCACTATTTGGTTAATGCTCTATCTTGCCCCTATAGCTGATGTATACACATATATTTATATACGGGCACTATTTGGTTAATGCTCTATCTTGCCCCTATAGCTGATGTATACACATATATTTATATACGGGCACTATTTGGTTAATGCTCTATCTTGCCCCTATAGCTGATGTATACACATATATTTATATGAAGGGCACTATTTGGTTAAAGCTTCAGCTTGCCCCTATAGCTGATGTATACACATATATTTATATGCAGGGCACTATTTGGTTAAAGCTTCAGCTTGCCCCTATAGCTGATGTATACACATATATTTATATGCAGGGCACTATTTGGTTAATGCTCTATCTTGCCCCTATAGCTGATGTATACACATATATTTATATGAAGGGCACTATTTGGTTAATGCTCTATCTTGCCCCTATAGCTGATGTATACACATATATTTATATGCAGGGCACTATTTGGTTAATGCTCTATCTTGCCCCTATAGCTCATGTATACACATATATTTATATGCAGGGCACTATTTGGTTAATGCCTCAGCTTGCCACAGAATCTATATATAAAGAAATTCACCGGGACACGCTTATCCAGCCAGTCTAGACAACGCTGCTGGTATCAGTGTGCTGGATCTCAGAGGAGCCGATTAATTAACACAAAACATATAGAGCACAAAGTGTTCTGGGAAATTCCCTTTTGTTTCAATGTCACTAGATGCATTCATAATTCAAACAGAGAACAAAGTGGCCAAGATTCACCAAACCTCAGAAGTTCCTCACAGTAACACTGTCTTTGTGTTATTTCTTCATGATTCAGAGCAAACAACTTTCCAAATTACTTATTACTTACTAATATGCTTTGTACTCTTTGTATCCTTTGTTGAAAAAGCATACCTAGGTAGGTTCAGGAGCTGGGAGTTAGCTTCTGATTGGTGCCTGCACATATAGGCATTTTGCCATTGACTTACCAATGTGTCTAACTCCAAGTAGTGCATTGCTGCTCCTTTAATAATGAATACCAAGAGAATGAAGCAAAATAGATTAAAGTAAATTGGAAAGTTGTTTCAAAAATGTATGCTCTATGTGAATCATGAACGAAAAATTGTGGGTTTTATGTCCCTTCAAAGACAATTGCTGGCGTTTATCACCTGCCGAATTGACAGTGTTCGCTCATGCAAACCTGTCCGTTCAGGATTGCGGAATGTGGGCAGCGTATTGCAGCAATACGCTGCCCATATTTAACATTGCACAAGTGTCTGCTTGTGCAATGCCACCCCCTTCTCTTGCCAGCCCAATGTTGCGCAAGTAGGGAGTTGTCAATTACCCTGGGGTGAACGTACCGGGTGATTTAATCGGCCAGCTAATAGCAGGCTTACTGGTCAGTAAGCTGTGGTCTGATGTGGCATCAGAATAAGGCTCCCATTAGAGCCTATGGAAGCTCACTCTCGTGAGCGCAATGCTTCTGTGCAATGCAAACTGGAGGTCGCATTCGCATTGCAACTAACTTGTCATGCATGCGCTGGTATTATAAAGAGGAGCCCAAATATTGCAGTCTTAAAAAGCGATATTTTGAGCTCCACTTGTAATCTGGCCCATAGTTAGAGTAATGTTGACGAGCCTCAGAGAACTGCTGGCTCAAGCACACACTAGGCATTAAGGGTTCAGTGGGCATGTGAGTTTCTTGTGTTATTGTTTGTGCTATTTTTTTTTTTAGTATAAAAGTGCTGTTATTAATACTTTTTAAATGTAATTAAGGAGTTAGGTGCTGGCAATATGTCCAATGGGGTTTATCAACTACTATTAGCTGTTGAATTTGAAAAGTTAAAAAATGGCTGAACAAAAAGTGTAGCTAATTATCAACAATTTTAACTTTGATCAGTAGAAATGACACTTCCCCATGTTAAGTATAGGGACAGTTTTTGGTAATTGGATAATTAAAAAACGTTTGTAAAAATGTTAAAAAAAGAGTCTGATTGTTATAGTGTCTATGGGGAATTTTTTGGGGTGATAATTCATTTAGGGCCAGGTGACAGTTAAGCATAAGCAAAAAGTGGTTTATCGCAGGTATTTTCATGCTCGTTGGGATATCGCGTCCTCAGAGCTCTGGTTGACAGATTTGTGAAACAAGTGTCACAAAACACATAAAAAATACATTACAAAGTAACTTAAACTCATAATAACACTTTCTGATAAAAATTATTTATATAAATACACATAAAAGTTATAAGGCTCAAAGATATGAGGTCTCCTCATATTTATGTATTTATATGTGTATATGTATTTATATGTGTATATGTATTTATGTATTTATATCTGTATATGTATTTATATATTTATATGTGTATATGTATTTATATGTGTATATGTATTTATGTATTTATATGTGTATATGTATTTATGTATTTATATGTGTATATGTATTTATATGTGTATATGTATTTATGTATTTATATGTGTATATGTATTTATGTATTTATATGTGTATATGTATTTATGTATTTATATGTGTATATGTATTTATATGTGTATATGTATTTATGTATTTATATGTGTATATGTATTTATGTATTTATATGTGTATATGTATTTATGTATTTATATGTGTATATGTATTTACAAAACAAAAATAAAAATAAAATTGTGGTGCTACACAATTGATCAATTGCATAGAACAACAATGCTAGCAGTCCCAAAAAATATATGAACCATAGTTACAACAAGATAAGGATTGAATATAATAATGTATCAATCAAAGAAGGACCAAGGCTGCACAGTGTTCAACTTGCTTTATTACTAAAAAATACATGGAATGACTCCCAGGAGTGGGATGTCTATGCTCCACCCAAATCCCAACAACACAAAACACACTACTAAAAACTATAAGAGCCTAGAGTGGCTAAACAAACAGAACTCCTAACTATGATACTACAGTACGCTAATACAGTACTAAATGTGATTGCCCATACAGGCACAAGATACAACTAAATAGCACACAATGTATCAAAAACTCAAGTAACCGGTTACTGCTGTGAAATGTAGCAAGCGGGACCCCAGAGAATACTGACACAATGTTAACGAATATCTGTGAATAATTATGTATTTATATGTGTATATGTATTTATATGGGTATATGTATTTATGTATTTATATGTGTATATGTATTTATGTATTTATATGTGTATATGTATTTACAGACATATATACACATATAAACACATACATACATATATACACATATAAACACATAAATACATATATACACATATAAACACATGAATACATATATACTCATATAAACACATAAATACATATATACAGATATAAACACATGAATACATATATACAAATATAAACACATAAATACATATATTCACATATAAACACATGAATACATATATACAAATATAAACACATAAATACATATATTCACATATAAACACACAAATACATATATACAAATATAAATACATATGTACACATATATATACATATGTATAAGTGCATTGGAGAACTTTGCAGTTAAGTAGATGAAAACATGTAAAAGCATATTTGTTTAATATTCCTATTTAATAATGGTTTTAACTATATATTTACTGTAAATATTTCACATTCCAATGTTCTGCACATAGCAAAATATGTTCTAATTATTTATAGATATACCTATATATATATATCTGTATATATCTATATACCTACATATAATCCTCTATATAGGTATAGATATATATTGTAACAAAATACCATTAGATATATGTAGAAATATGTATTTATGATTAAATAGAACATATTCTGCTATGTGAAGTATATTGAAATGTGAAATATTAAATTTTTATGTCAGGTTAGGGCACTGGAATATGCGATTGGGTTTACAAATTTTATTTAACACTTTTTTTGCTCCATTGATTTCTGTGGGGGAATACGCTAACAAGTTTGCAATATTCTAACTTCGACTTTTTGCCTGCATTGGGTTAGCATGAGAGCGAACATTTTTTCTTTTAACTTGCATTACAAGCGCTACCTGGCGGGAGAGTTACAAACCGCTCCACTTGTTATTTGGCCATTAATAATTATTTGATAAACATTTCTAAAACGTGATTACACTTGCTTTAACAAATTAGACCAGGTAAAATCTCTTTTAAATTTCTTTAATATAGAATTTTATATGTGTAGCATTGTATCTATTTTGTACATTTATTTGAAGTAGAAATTTAATGGGAATGTTAAAAGAGCAGTAAAAAACTTGTTTATGTTCTCTGACTTATAGAAGATAAACACCAAGACATAATTTTATTACTGTTTCAGTAGGAATATAATCTGCAATCTACATAAAGTCTATGAAGAAATATTAAAAATCCCTTAAATACACTGTTTACTGAACAGAGCTGTCAACAACACCTATAATTCTGTTATATAGGAACTTTAATCTCACCGTGTCTGATTCTGCGTACAGACAATAATCATGTTGTCATCTGCGCCTTCCTACTGTGCCAGTAAATTATTTTTGTGAGCATACTATGCATTTATTTGACTAAATCTATAAAATATATATTTTTGTAATATTTTTATTTGCCATTTTACAATACAATTTACTAATATAAAAAGAATAGCAAGTGGTATAATATAAAGCATTTTCATTAAATTACCCAGCATTCCTCTCTTGTGAGTTATTTTAACTCCTCGATTGCCATATAGGGCTAAAATTTACTGGAAAGCCTTTGAGATAAAGGGGCCGATTTATCAAGCCCCGTATTCAGCCGTATGCAGCTGTTTCCATGCAAGCCTTCAGGCTCAACGGAAACCGGGGTTAAGAAGCAGTGGTCTTAACTCATCTGCAACTTCTGAGGCGGTGGACAGCAATCCGCCCGATCGTATATGATTGGGTTTATTGACATCCTCTGCTAGTAGCCGATTGGCCGTGAATCTGCAGGGGGCAGCATTGCACAATGGGAAATCGGCTCCGAAGAGTCAAATCAAAATTTGTGATAAAATAAAACACTTTCCAGTTTCCGTCTGTTATCAAATGTACTTCTTTCTCTTATTATCTTTTGTTGAAATGTAGCTTCTTTCCATGAGAACATACTCAGGTATGGCAGCTGTGATTGCAAAAATCTTTTTAACAATATTTTACAAAACGTGCACGCTCCAGAGCTAACCTCAGTATACTGTCATGGGAAGAGATAACCTCAGTATACTGTCATGGGAAGAGCTGACCTCAGTATACTGTCATGGGAAGAACTAACCTCAGTATACTGTCATGGGAAGAGCTAACCTCAGTATACTGTCATGGGAAGAGCTAACCTCAGTATACTGTCATGGGAAGAGCTAACCTCAGTATACTGTCATGGGAAGAGCTAACCTCAGTATACTGTCATGGGAAGAGCTAACCTCAGTATACTGTCATGGGAAGAGCTGACCTCAGTATACTGTCATGGGAAGAGCTAACCTCAGTATACTGTCATGGGAAGACCTAACCTCAGTATACTGTCATGGGAAGAGCTAACCTCAGTATACTGTCATGGGAAGAGCTAACCTCAGTATACTGTCATGGGAAGAGCTGACCTCAGTATACTGTCATGGGAAGAGCTAACCTCAGTATACTGTCATGGGAAGAGCTAACCTCAGTATACTGTCATGGGAAGACCTAACCTCAGTATACTGTCATGGGAAGAGCTAACCTCAGTATACTGTCATGGGAAGAGCTAACCTCAGTATACTGTCATGGGAAGACCTAACCTCAGTATACTGTCATGGGAAGAGCTAACCTCAGTATACTGTCATGGGAAGAGCTAACCTCAGTATACTGTCATGGAAAGAGCTAACATCAGTATACTGTCATGGGAAGAGCTAAACTCAGTATACTGTCATGGGAAGAGCTAACCTCAGTATACTGTCATGGGAAGAGCTAACCTCAGTATACTGTCATGGGAAGAGCTAACCTCAGTATACTGTCATGGGAAGATCTAACCTCAGTATACTGTCATGGGAAGAGCTTACCTCAGTATACTGTCATGGGAAGAGCTAACCTCATTATACTGTCATGGGAAGATCTAACCTCAGTATACTGTTATGGGAAGAACTAACCTCAGTATACAGTCATGGGAAGAGCTAACCTCAGTATACTGACATGGGAAGACCTAACCTCAGTATACTGTCATGGGAAGAACTATCCCCAGTATACTGTCATGGGAAGAACTAACCTCAGTATACAGTCATGGGAAGAGCTATCCTCAGTATACTGTCATGGGAAGAGCTAACCTCAGGTTACTGTCATGGGAAGAGCTATCCTCAGTATACTGTCATGGGAAGAGCTAACTTCAGTATACTGTCATGGGAAGAACTAACCTCAGTATACTGTCATGGGAAGAGCTAACCTCAGTATACTGTCATGGGAAGAACTAACCTCAGGTTACTGTCATGGAAAGAGCTAAGTTTTATAAAAGAAGACCAAGAGACAAGTACATTTAATTATGTCCTCTTAATCTAGAATGTTTAATTTTGACACCCATGTCCCTGTTAACAAACAATTTCTCAAAACGGTTTGGAAAACAGCACATCTGTCCTTTGGCTTGTGGGGCACGGAATAGAGGACCTGCCACGTCCCAATAGTAATGCAATCAGCCAAAAAAAGGTTATTCCAGCCTCCAAAATTTTAATTTATGTGAAACAATAAAGGTTTTTTTTTAAATTTTGGAGCCTTTTAACAAACACACAAGCATCATAGAAAAAAATAAATGTCTTATTTTTGTCATTGAGTTCTCTGCATTTGCATTTGGGAATTCAGAAATGCCTTGTAATCCTTGATATCATGTTTTACATAGGTTTTCCAGCACAGCGGATTTATGCTGCAGTTTATCCCTTGTCTATTCAGAGGAGAATTCGCTGATCATTTGCAGAACATAAACACACAACAAAGGTATTTATTTGTAAGCTGGAGATACTCTCTATTTTTTTTTTATTAATCTCTACCTTTGTGCTGTGAAAAGAAGAGTGCTTTAAACTTGCTACAAAAGGTATAACTAATAGTAGAGGTTACAGGATTGTAGTAAAATTACTTGGATTTCACAAAAGAAAAACTGCAGGGTTTTTAACCCTTTAGTGCGTTTACACCTATATAAAAAAAAATTGCATTATTTCACTCTCCATAGCGCTGCCATTACGAGTTACTGAAAAGTCTCCTTGTGCTGTGCGTTAAGCTCCATACCGCACAAAAGCCAAGTGCTTACTTGACATGCTCGTGCACGCTTTCCCCCATAGACATCAATGTGGAGAAAGTGTTAGAAAAAAACCTAACACCTGCGATTGCGGAATGGAGATCGTCGTAACGCAACCCCATTGATGTCTATGGGGAAAATAAAGTTATGTTTAAACTTAACACCCTAATATAAACCCCTAGTCTAAATACCCCTAATCCACCGCTCTCCGACATCGCCGACACTAAATAAAAGCTATTAACCCCTAAACCGCCGCCCCACCCACATCGCAAAACACTCAATTAAACTATTAAACCCTAAACCTAACACCCCCTAACTTTAAATTGAAATTACAATATAACTATCTTGAAATAAATAAAAACTTACCTGTGAGGTGGCTAAGTAGTTTGGCATTACCAGGAGAATCCGCACATTGGAATGGTAATGTCACAAGCCCCAATAAACCCAGAAGTGCTGGACAGCTTCTATGATAAGAAGGGATGGGGGTATAAAAACCTCTCATTCTTAGCTCCATAAAGGTCCAGAAACTAACAAGTGTTTTGGGGACATTTTAAGTCCTTAAAAAACACAATATTTTTAGTCACAGGGTATTTAGGCACTTATAGACAGTCATAAAGGCCTAGAGACCCCCTAGACCCCTTGGTTCAAAGCCCAGAATACCCTCTTTATAAGTCCCTATATAAGTTTTAATATTCACATGATAACAGTGATTACCTGGTGTGTATTTATATGAGTAGAGATTCATGGGAGCCCCAATGTGCACATCAGATATATAAATTATTTATATGAGGATTAACCCTTGTTCTTTTTACTATATATAGAAAAAAACTCACATGCTATTGTTTTTAATAATAATATGGATTTTTTTCAAATGTATTTGTTTTAGATTTCTCACATTTCATAATATATACAAAAATAATATTATAGTTTAAATCTGCTGAGTTTGCTGAAATAAACAATATATAGTTTGAGTGAGTTTCTCACTGAAAAATGGCTTCCAGCAGTGATTAATAGACGTGCATTTGTCTATTTTGGGCTGATCCGAATGCGGAATATGGCGACTGAAAGCGACATTCTACAATTCTAAGAGACGTATTTATTCTTCTGAAAGTGCAGGACACTAAGATCTTGATTTGAACAGATCTTAGTGTGTTGCAGTTTCACAAGAAGAATTTCGATTACGAAAATAGCTGAATGCGGTTTGCAGCATTTGGATTAACCTGAAAAAGATAAATGCATCTAAACGCTCTAAAAACAGCTCAGCACAGGGATGTAAAATGGCTTGGCAGCTAAGGGGTTAAACCAAATGATCCCCAACAGGATAATTCCTCATAACTGGTCATTTGAACCAATGCCGCCTATAGTAGTTCTGACACTTGATGAAGTACCAAAAACATTGTGTATTTTCCTTGGTTCAGATGGATTAAAAATACTCTGGAGAGGCTGGGAGCATGCTGTTGGATCCAGTGATTGCTCCCCAGACAGAAGTGAATTCTGTGGAAGCCTTGATCCTCTACCATGTTGACCAGTGCAAACGCTTATTTACAGAAGATAAAATAAACATGCTTAAAAGGCATTTCAAGGGGTGTATATCAGTAGTGCAAGACAAATTATTTTGCATATAAAAATGATGTTTATAGAGACATGTGGCACTGCAGTGTATAATTGCTGATATATACTGAATATATATATATATATATAAATCATGCTGACTGCGATATTCTTTTAAAATCACATTATAAGCCGTCCATTAGTAAGCAAGTCTCTGAGGAAGAAGGAAATATCGTAATCCATCCTTTGAAACGCGTTAGCCGAACTAAGATAAAGTAAGCTATATTGACTTTTGTACACCGGGTGATCCGGTTTTCCTGCATACTAAACAGTTTACATCATGCTAACTGGGGATATCAGAAGTGAATAGAAACTTTAGCCAACAATTGCATATCAAGGCTTTAACAATACCTCATATGTGTCTGAGAGCTATAAATGTAAGCAGGCATTTTTAAGAGATTAAATATTTTAATAAAAACTTGTTTTAAAACTTTATCACATTATTGTGACTTTTCTTTCTATTTTCATACCAACTCCTGTGAGAGAACCTTGGAAGTTTACCATACTATGAGAGAGCCTATGGGGCATATTTATCAATCTCCCTGAAGGCTCGCCGGAAACAGAAGTTATCAAAAAGTTATGAAGCAGCGGTCTAAAGACCGCTGCTCCATATCTTGTCCGCCTGCTCTGAGGCGGCGGACAGAAATCGATTGATTGACACCCCCTGCAAGCAGCCGATTGGCCACCAATCTGCAGGGGGCGGCATTTCACCAGTAGTTCACAAGAACTGCTGGTGCAATGATAAATGCAGACAGCGTATGCTGTCTGCATTTATCGCTGGGCAGCGGACATGATACACTACTTCGTATCATGTCCGCTCGAACATTGTTATATCTAAAATTTCTGAGTGACGAATCTGGAAGTTCACCATACAACCAATCAGGAAGTTTACCATACTACAAGAAGGGTGATTCCACACTCACCCAGAAAGCAATACGGAGTTCTGGAGGCATAAAGGCGAACGACAAGACATATTTTGATCCTAACAGTGCACAATAAGAGTTCTCCCCTGCAGTGCCACTAAACTTACCTCATAAGATTGAGGTTCTTCCCTGTAAGTAGGCATTTCAGAAGTATTTTTCATTCTGGGATTTATGCATACAATGCAGTCTCTATAATTGTAATTCAAGGACTTACATATATTGTATATAATTTGTATAAACTTTGCTTTAACGAAAGACTGTCCACACCATACAATTACAGCATCTCTAAGTAATATATATATATATATTATTATGATATATTATGATATATAGGCGTCCATACTAAAATTAGTATTTTTATAATATTGCTTATATGAGATAGAATAGCGCTATATAGTTCCTTTTTGTTCTCTTTCTGTTCTATATATATATATATAATTACTTTACTGTCATGTTAATAGCTGTGTCTGGATGTCTGTAGCATTGCTTAAAATGGATTAAACCATCCCTTCCCCAGGCACCGGGTACAGTAAATCAGTGGATTTGTTTCATATAGTGCCGTCCCTGGCATGTCTTTCATTACCACTGTTAGCAGATTACTGTGCATTCTGTAGCTGTCACTGCAGCATTTACAAGAAAGAGCACTAAGTGGCAGCTTGTGCACACATTACATCACACGTGCATGATGTCTGGGAAGAAAACTTTGACACAGACTCCCTTTGACACCCGTGCAGCAGGTATCTTAGTCACTTCATCAACCCAAACCTCAGGGCCCCTGTAAATGCAGAAAAGTGCACAGGTGAAAGTGATTGTGTGTGTCTGTCACTCTGTTATCAAATGTGTTGGTGTGTACGTACAGTATGTCTGTGTACCTGCAAGTATATTGGTACCTGTGTGTTTGTGTGTTTCTATATGAATGTACAGTCACTGGCCACGTTATTATGTACACCTTGCTAGTACCGGGTTGGACTTCCTTTTGCCTTCAGAACTGCCTTAATTCTTTGTGGCATAGATTTAACAAGGAGTTGGAAACATTTCTCAGACATTTTGTTCCATATTGACATGATACCATCACGCAGTTGCTGCAGATTTGCCGGCTGCACATCCATGATGCAAATTTCCCAATCTACCATATCCCAAAGGTGTCCTTTTGGATTGAGATCTGGTGGCTGTAGAGGCCATTGGAGTACAGCGAACTCATTGTCATGTTCAAGAAACCAATTTGAGATGATTTGAGCTTTGTGACATGGTGCATTATCCTGTTGGAACTAGCCATCAGAAGATGGGTACACTGTAGTCATAAAGGGATGGATATGGTCAGCAACAATACTCAGGTAGGCAGTGGCATTTAAACAGTGCTCAATTGGCACTAAGGGGCCCAAAGTGTCCAAGAAAATATCCCCCACACCATTACACCACCACCAGCTTGAACTGTTGATACAAGGCAGGATGGATCTATGTTTTCATGTTGTTTACATCTGAATGTCGCAGCTGAAATCTAGATTCATCAGATCAGACAACGTTTTTCCAATCTCCTTTTGTCCAGTTTCCTTTTCTTAGCTGACAGGAGTGGTACTCGGTGTGGTCTTCTGCTGCTGTAGCCGATCTGTTTCAAGGCTCAATGTGTTGTGCGTTCAGAGATGGTATTCTGCATACCTTGGTTGTAACGAGTGGTTATTTGACTTACTGTTGCCTTTTTATCATCTCAAACCAGTCAGCCCATTCTCCTCTGACCTCTGACATCAAGAAGGCATTTTCTCTTTTTCGGATCATTCTCTGTAAACCCTAGAGATGGTTGTGCGTGAAAATCCCAGTAGATCAGCAGTTTTTGAAATACTCAACTTACACTCTTTACAAGGCAATCTTGATGCATGAACTGCTTGACTACATAATCTTTAAGCTTTTGCACTGTGTACCGCTTGCATACTACCCTGCTGCCTTTGCTCTTAAACTTACAACTTACTTATACAATTTTAAACAATTTTCCCATTTACTTCTATTATCTAATTTGCTTCATTCTTTAGATATCCTTTTTTAAAGAAATAACAATGCATATGGGTGAACCAATCACACAAGGCATCTGTGTGCAGCCAAAAATCAGCAGATACTGAGCATATCTAGGTATGCTTTTCAGCAAAGGATATCAAAAGAATAAAGCAAATTGGACAATAGAAGTAAATTAGAAAGTTGTTTAAAATTACATGCTCTTTAGTTAGCAATATTTCTGAAGCTCTTTCACCTAAACTGGATATTCTCAAAAATGAGATTAAGCAGGATATTGCACATCTTGCCTCAGCAATCAAACAATTTGCTGGCAGACTTTCTGAAATAGAACAGAGAGTATCTGATCTTGAGGATTACACCTCAAGTCAGACTGACAAGTTAGAAATAACTACCTCTACTCTTCCTAAATTACAAAATAAAGTCGAAGACTTAGAAAATCACACAAGAAGGAATAATTCAAGAATAATCGGAGTCCCTGAAGAAAAACAGTTTGAGAATCTGACCAAATTCCTTACAATTACTCTGCCACAAACTCTACAGATTCCTGAAAGTTACCCTAAAATTATCATAGAGCGAGCCCACAGGATGGGACCTGTAGCTTTGAATAAAAGTAACTCAAGGCCAAGACCTATTATAGCTAAATTCTTGAATTATCAGGATAAAATAACTTTTTTACAATCTTACGGTAAATATTAACCTGTTTTTCTCGGGGACACAAAAATTTTCATATTTCGGGATTATGCTGCAGATACAGCTGCAAAAAGAAGGGAATTAGCCCCATGGTGCACAAAATTTATACAGCAAGGGTTGCGCGCAACCATTTTGCACCCGCCAAGACTTAGATTGGTTTGTGATAATAACATTCATTTCTTCGACACAGCTAATGCAGCAGAAACATTTTATGTAAACAATGGCCTGCAGAATAAGCAATGATATGCGGATACATGCATTATTTAAAGATACAGATATTTTCTTTATCTTTTTTTTCCTTCTTTTTCAAATTCCTTTTTTCTCTCCTGCCACGGCGGGGTTCCTGCAGCTTGGGTTGTTCGAGGGCCTAGGTGGTACAGCTCTCAATCTCTTCTTTTTCTCTCTCTCTCTTTCCCTCCCTTTTTTTTCCCCTTTTTTTTCTTCCTCCCCAAGCTTAAATGAGTTTTATGACTGCCGGTCTTAAAATTATCTCTTGGAATATCGGCGGCCTCAAATCCCCTATTAAAAGGAAAACGATAATATCATATCTTAAGAAAAATATATCTATCGCCTTTTTACAAGAGACCCACTTGAGAGCCGAAGAGGTTCTCAAATTAAAGTCCTCATGGGTAAAGGAAGTTTTCTTTTCCCCTAGTGTGAAACGCAAAGGTGGAGTGGCCATTCTGCTGGGTAAAAAATTCAATTACGAAATACTGAGCGCTGAATCAGATCAAGAAGGGAAATATCTCATATTAAAGATTAAAATTGTCAATACTCTCTATACATTATGCAACGTATACGCCCCAAATGTTTTTAACTCATTATTTTGGGAGATGTTGCAGGCCAGGCTCATGGAATGTGCAGAGGGTTTTTTAACAATGGGCAGAGATTTTAACATGGCTCCACAATACTCTCTTGATAGACTGAGGCAAAATCTTGCTGTTAAAAAGACTAAAAGGGACAAATTAGAGGCAAAACAGTTTTTAAGAATGTTTAGTAATCTTAAAGTCCATGACATATAGAGATTACAAAACCCTGATAGACACGATTACACATGCTTATCAAAAGCACACAAATCGCTTTTACGAATCGATCTATTCCTGTTGGAAGAACGTTTATGTAAATTGAAAGTTACAGCTCAAATTATACCCATTTCCATATCGGATCACGCTCCTATTTCACTTGAGCTGCAAACAGATGTTTCTCTCCACAGGAATAATCGCTTTTTTTCCCCTACATATTTATCTTCAGATGTTAAGTTTAAAAACTGGCTTGAAGCTAAATTCAGGGAATTCATACTATTTAACGCTGAAGCTTTAAACCGCCCTGCTTTATTCCTGCTTTATTCTGGGAAACCGCGAAGGTAGTGTTAAGGGGAGAAATCTTGGCATATACTATTAGGCGAACCAAGAAATTCAAAAGACGGGAGAACGAACTCCTACCCGCAGTGACAAACGCCTACAATTCTTATCTAGCCGAAAATACATAGCTGAACTGGGCTAAATATATTACGGCATTAGGAGAGAGGGACTCACTGACTCTATACAAGTCAACACAAAAAGACATTAGATTTTCAGCAAAACTCTACAGACATGGGAATAAATCAGGGAGACTTTTAGCAAAGCTTCTTAAGCAGGATAAGGGTTCTCAGATGATAGATGCCTTAAATGTTGAAGGCCAAAAAGTTAAGTCACCGGAAGATCTGGTTCACATTTTTTTTAATTACTATACTGATTTATATTCCTCTGGAATCTCCAATACCATGCAACGAGAGGACTTTTGGAGAAAAATTCCATACCCCTCAGTATCAGCCGATGTACTTGAACAGTTGTACTGCCCTATAACCAACGTAGAAGTGGCTAACACTATCCAAAAGCTACCTTATAATAAAGCATCTGGCCCAGATGCACTCCCTAATAAATTTTATAAAATGATATCCTCTACTATAACACCTCATGTAACTGCTTTATTTAACTATATATATACACAGGGCAATGCGCCTACAGCTAACTTTGTAGCATCTTATACAACGCTGCTATTAAAAAAAGGGAAAGATCCGGTTATGAAGGAATCATATAGACCCATTGCTCTCATGAACTCAGATTACAAACTCTTAACGTCTATTTTGGCTCAACGGCTGCAATTGCTTCTACACCTTATCATTTATCCTGATCAAGCCGGCTTTATAAAGAACAGGAACTCTTCTGCTAAAATTAGAGAACTTATTCTCATTATTGACTACCTCAGGGCAAACAATTGCCTAGATCTAGCTGGGAAGGGGCCCGATTCGGATTTGGCAATTCTAGCCATAGACGCAGAGAAGGCTTTCAACTCGGTGCAGCATGACCATCTGCTATTTACTTTAGAACAATTCGGCTTGAAAGGGAACTTTATTAAGTTTGCTGCAAACTTATGTCGAAATGCCTCCACAAGGATGGTAGTTAATGGGTCTCTCTCACAAGATATAATATTGCATAGAGGAACTAGGCAAGGCTGTCCTCTTTCCCCGCTTCTGTTCGATATTGCTATTGAGCCGCTTGCTATATCAATTAGACAGCAACTTGAGGGAATTATGATAAGCAGTCATGAGTCAAAAATTGCACTTTACGCAGATGATATTCTGATTTATATGTCTAATACAAGCACAAACATACCTAGACTTCTCTCAATCTTACAACAATTTGGATCTTTTTCTGGATATAAGGTGAATATCACAAAATCAGAGTTCCTTTGGATTAAGCAGACGAAGGAATCTTGCACAAAAATACCTTTCTCCATAGTCCAGGACTCATTTAGATACTTAGGAATAATGAATGATATTGTCTAACCCTGATACTTGGTAATCTTTGAATATTACACCAATTATAAATAAAATCAAAGATACTCTTAAAAATTGACATAAATTATCTCTTTCCCTATCGGGATGTATAGCAGCATTTAAGATGATTCCCTTGCCTAAAATGCTCTATATCCTTCAGAATATTCCTTTGTTATTAAGGAAGAAAGACTTGTCTTCCTGTAATACAGCTTTGCGATCATTTATATGGCAAAACAGGAGGTCTAAAATTTCTCTTCATAAACTTTATTTTCCAGTAAAGTATGGCGGTTTGGCTTTATTCGATCTTAAGGCTTATAACCATGCTTCCTTGGCTCGCATAGTAACCGACTGGTTATTCTTAAAAGACTTACGTTACAAATAATAAGCTTGAAAAAAACATGAGTCCTTTTTCTCTTGCATCGCTTATCCATTATAATACTAGCTTTATACCTTCTGAAATAAAGAAATTGAGATCTATATACAACCCAATTCTAGCATGGAAAAAGATTTGCAATAGGTTAGGCATAGAACATCGATTCTCGAGATACATTCCATTTCTGGGGAACCCCCAATTCCAAGCAGGTTTAAATTCTACACTTTTTCTAAGATGGAAGCATGAGGGCCTCTCAAATGTATGTCAGATATTAGATATGGAAAGGCGCTGTTAAAACATTTGATTCTCTTAGGCACGATTTTAACCTCCCATTTCTTTGCATATCTCCAAGCGAGACACTATGCCCAAAAATTGACAATCGACTATGGCTGTAACTGGTCATTAGGAAATATTGAAAACTGGCTTGTATTAGTCAAGAATCGATGCATGTCAATCTCCCCCTGCTATGCCCTAGTTGCAGATAGGGGCACAATGAATTTGGATAAGCTGTGTACTAAATGGGCCGTATTACTAAAGCAAGAACTAGATCCTAAATTATTACACCTTTCAATCCAAGAAGTTGCGCAAGTAACTCTCTCCTCTACATGGAGGGAGTCTCACCTAAAGTTACTACACATGTCTTATTATACCCCAGAAAAGGGGTTTAAATGCAGAAATTCTAATTTTAGCGTATGCCCCAAATGCTCTTTTCCTTTGGCAGACCTTCTGCACATGCTATGGACCTGTCCAAAAATTAGGAATTTCTGGCTTCGTAAAATATCGAATAACCCTTCTCTGATTCTGTCGTCAGTAAACATGGTTTTTCTTTGTTCTCACTCAGAGAATAAGCTACTTAAAGGGACATTGAACACAAATTTTTTTCTTTCGTGATTCAGATAGAGCATGACATTTTAAGCAACTTTCTAATTTACTCCAATTATCAAATTTTCTTCATTCTCTTTGTATCTTTATTTGAAATGCAAGAATGTAAGTTTAGATGCCGGTCCATTTTTGGTGAACAACCTGGGTTGTCCTTGCTGATTGGTGGATAAATTCATCCACCAATAAAAAAGTCCTATCCAGAGTTCTGAACCCCAAAAAAAGCTTAGATTCCTTCTTTTTCAAATAAACATAGCAAGAGAATGAAGAAAAAAAATGAACAGGAGTAAATTAGAAAGTTGATTAAAATTGCATGCTCTATCTGAATCATGAAAGAAAAAAATTGGGTTCAGTGTCCCTTTAACACTAAAATTATTAACATGACTATACTGGCCGCTAGATACCTCATTTTTAAAAAATGGAAAATGCGAACAGTTCCTAGTGTATTGGAAATTAAAAATTGTCTAAAAAAATCAGTGCCTTCTCGAACAAATTGACACTAATATAGACAATAATCAGGATATTACTAGGTTTTTTCTTAAATGGTCAATGTTTATAAAAGCACTCCCCCTGAATGAAATTGAATTCTTAATATACCCTTTCCGAAATTCAGATTTGGTTCTGCTTGGGATATGGTAAATTGATCCTCCTTTCCTTCCCCCTCCCCCCCTTTTTTTTTTTCTTTTTCTCTCTCTCTCTTTCTCTCTCTTTCTTTCTTCCTCCTCCTTTCTTTCCTCCTTTTCCTCTTGCTAAAAAAAAATATATAAAAATTCCAACAAAGTGCTAATGCGCAAGTCAATAATGGAAAAATGAATACCTAATTTTTCTTGTGTTTTTTCTTTTCTCTTGTTCGTTACTATACATTGTTATGAAGTACTTTTTTTCAATTGTACCCTGTACAGGGTTTAAAATTATTTTGTATATCTTGCAATGCACTGTTGGTTGTAAATAAAGAATTTATAAAAAAAAATAATGACATGCTCTTTCTAAATCATGAAAGAAAAAATGTGGGTTTCATGACCCTTTAAGGGTCTGGCCCATTATAGGGTTTGGACTGACGTCTACATTCTATATTCTAGTACTGGGGAAGCCCACTATTTCTGTTTTTTGTGTGTTTTGTTTTCTTTCTCTGTGTATTTACATCCTTGAATAATTATGTAGTGCATATGAAATGTGTTTTATACATTTGAAGCCGATGCATATTAAATTACTATTTTCACTACTTTAATATATATACCTTTGTATGTGTATTTTTCCTTTGCATTAATTGCTTGGTAGTGCGGAGACACCTATATTTATTTATATTATTTCTCTGAGGTGTTTTATCTGGAGTACACCTTAGTCTTGTGCCTTAACATACTTAAAAATTACACCTTTATTTAGTTGCCACCTGTTTATTAGTGCTTATAGATGATCTTTTGTCTATATATATATATATATATATATATATATATATATATATTTATATATATTTATATATCTAGCTAGATATATATTTTACCAAAAAAAACATTATATATATTTATATATATATATATATATATATATATATATATATATGTATAAGAATAACTAGAACGTACTCTGCTATGAAAAGAACATTGGAATGTGAAATATTCATACTTTGTGATGGGGTTGGTGTGCGAGTAGGGTGTTCTTCGTTAATGTGTTTGCGATATTCGAAGTTCGGATTTTTGTGTGTGTCAGATTAGCACTCGTGCACAAACTTTTTTATTTCAACTTTTAATACAAGTGCAACCCGACGCTCGCAAATAGCCTCTGCTATCTAAGTTAACGTGAGAGCGGGATCTCAAATTTGTGCTCCACTCGTAATCTTGCCCGAAGTTCGTACAAACAAGTGAGTCACAATTTTTTCAAAATAGTTAAATCCTAGGGGCAGTGATATATAAGTGAACAATTCCAACATCAGTAACAGTATTGTCTTATTCACACTTCAATAATCCTGAAAGATATTATCTGATTCCCCTCTTGCTCACCCAAGAAAAATGCAACTGATCCTGTCATTGCCAAAGGAGCAGGAACTAGGGCTTCCATATTTAAGAGTTGCGTATTTAACTGACACATTGGCAGTCTATACAAACTGGCTCCAGGGGTCAGCAAAAAATATAGTTATCGACTTCCACCTTTGTATGTATGTGTTTCTAACATCATGTAAAGGAGACACTCAAGTTTTCCTATATTCACCGTCTCTTGAGTCACACAAAAGTCCACCTAAGCCTTCTGTATTACTCTCCAAAATGGTGGCCTCCATCTCATTCATGTCTATAGACAAATGACTAATCATATCTTAAGCTTGTATAAACTCTGACTGGGCTAAGCTGTCTGCCCTTGGCAGAGGCGTATTACCACCTAGGCAGACAAGGCTCGTGCTTAGGGAGGGGCGGCAATTTTTGGAATCATTCTCCACTCTCCACTCCTCTTGTCAAGTGGAGTCTCCTACTCATGGCCCTCCCTATCTACCGTGCATCCATCCACTGTTCTATACCTCTCTTAGATGTCCCCCTGACAAATAGAGTTACCCACCCACCACCTGACACAACCACCATGCATCTGTCATACTTCTTCCCCCAGACACAATCCGGTTGAGGCAAAAGCACAGTGGCAGTCAGCTGGGAGGAAGAGACTTGAGCATATAGCAACACACCACAAGCCCTTCCCCAACAGCTCAGTGACAAGGAGAGAACCAAGGTGGATGACATGCGGAGGGCATGTGGGCTGGCGATTGGCAAGCCAGTTACTAGTACTGCTTGGGGGGGCGTCAGGGTAAAGCAGCCGGGAGTGACCGGGAGTGGCCACCAGGCGAACACACAACATGAAAGTCTGAAAAGGTACCGACTTCAAGTGTATATATATAAAATGCTCTAACAAATATTTCTTGCATTTGTATGTCTAAAGGAATTAGACATAGCTGCTCACAGTAGCCAAGTAAAACAATTTACTTTTTCTCCTATCTTTAACATTGAGTTGACTATATATATATATATATATATAAACTTATAGTGCATTTCATGACTACTGGCTCCACATATGGGATCCATATACTGTATATATATATATATATATATATATATATGTATCTATGTATAATTTTATATATATATATATATATATATATATATATATATATATATATATATATTAATATAAAGCAAAGTGCACTCCAGAATTTAATCCATATCAGCCTTGGGTGCTATATCAAAAAGACAATAGCAAATGAACATGAAGCACTCCAAAGGTCTTGTATTATGGTCACTTTATTGTGAACGTTTTCAGGCATAAATTAGCCCGTCCTCAGACTTACAAAGTTACCAGACCTTTGGAGGGCTTCATGTTCATTTGCAATATATATATATATATAATAAAGCAGAGAAAGCGCACTCTCACTTAAAAGGCATCTACCAGGGTGCAGGTACAGTTTGATACAGAATAGATGAAACTTGCACTCACTGGATTTTTAGAAAAGGTGCTTTATCCAGTGAGTGCAAGTTTCATCTATTCTATATATATATATATATTCCTGAACAAACGGATGCACTCTCAGGTCTTTTAGTGAAGAAAATAAACAATCTTTAATGGAACGTTTTCAGGGACTTCCTCCCCATCATCAGCATAAAAATTAAGTGCAACAAGCAAACATATATACAAGATAAAGTGATTAGCAATGTCAAATACCTGTGTAACTTAGTGTGCTTTCAGTGAGGTGGCGCCAAACAGTGTGTGTGGAACGCATATCCTGCGTTCCACTGTGCAGACCGGAAGAAGTTAATCTAGTTATATTTCCGGTTTTTGCTGTCAAGTGTAAAAATAACCTAAATGTAGTGCATCAACTGTGGCTGAAAACAGATAGGTGTACATATCTTACATTGTGTCTATTGCTGCAAGATATGTTTATATCTCTCTTTTTGCAGCGTGTGTCTCAATCTAGAGTGTTCCTCTTTTGTGCATCTGTGCCCATGTCCTTACGTGTTAATGTGCACGTCTGTGTACTGTACATTGTCTATTATCCCCCCGCTCAACATTTTCATGTCTTACATAAGTGATTCCCAATTTCATCTAAGGTGTGTGCGGCACCGCCATTTGTTATCCTGGTTGGTATGGGGATCAGTCGTAACCGGATCTACTTGGCGGATTGTTCTATTTGCTGTGTTAGAAATAATCATATGTATCCTTGGTTGGTATGGTAACCACCGGGTACTAGTTCTCCTTAGCGTGTTTGTCCTGTACGCTACATGTATCTTGAACCTTCCCTATGGCCCTTCTGTTTGCTATTGCTATGACAACCTTCTGTGTAAGGGCACTCTTTTACCAGGGATATATATAGAAATGTTTTCACTGAGTACTACATAGTGGTTTACTTCCATATCTGATCTCAAGTTATATATGTCACTTGAGTATCTATGTGGGCACATTTCCGTGTGTAAATACAGAATAAAATTAAATAAAAATTAAAAGTAAAATAGGTAAAAGCTTCTCAGGTGCTTTTACTCCTATGTACACCAGGTGTCTGTGCTGTGTTATTTGGTTTCAGTACTGCAGTATGTTATGTCATATCTGGTCTATAGAAGCTGAACTATAGAAGCTGAACTATAATCATTGTAATCTTCCTTACATATTAAGTTTCCCCCTCGCTGACAGTTTGTATGTTCTTATTACCCCATCAAAATGTTAAACAAGATGTTAGTTACATATTTACATATTTAGACATATTGTTGGATACATATTCCTTCAGACTATTAACTGTAATTTTGACTATATGGCTAACTATAATATAGTCCCAGGTTTGTTGACCCTATTAGATGTCCATTCACAACCTGACTTGTTTGGTGCATGGAACGGGGGTTATTTCCATCCTCTAGTCTTTTATCCTCTAGTTTTTTATATCTGTCCGTGGTCCGCTTTTGTGTATCTCTGTGTCGTCTTTATTTGTCTCCTGTGCTCTGTAACTCGAAGTCTTCATCTGGCTGTTAGTATAGGTGAATGTTGACTATAAGGTTGCTCATTGCTTTAAGTTTTCATGAGTATATATGTGGGCAACAGGCTTAGGGGGACCGTGGGCTGTTAATTGGAGGGGATCACCTCCGTGTCCCCCCCAAAAAAACAAATTGTGCGCTCTGTGTTGAATAGTCTACCTCACAGGGGGACTGACCACCAGCTCCTAGCCACAATTTTCTCCACGTCCACTCACCATGCCCCAGTTTGTGTCTCTGCTTAAATGAGCGCCTTAAAGTCTGGGGGGGAATTTAATCCTCCTGGGGCTACCGTGCCCAACCTATACATCCACTCTGCCTCTCGCCTTATCAGGGCCTTGTTGCGATCACCCCCCCTGTCCAGGGGGGGGGGATATGATCAATCAGAATGTACCTTATGGTAGATACTTGATGTCCCATTCTAGCACAGTGTCTGGCGACCGGTTGGTCCGACTCTCCTTGGGCTAGTGCTTGTCGTATGGCCCGTCTGTGGTTGGCCATCCTTTTGCGGAGTGTGCCGCTCGTTTTGCCAACATAGAACCAGGCACATGGGCAGAATAGGAGATATACTACGAATGTGGTGTTACAAGATATTGAGTGTTTGATCTTATACACTTTGTTAGTATGTGGATGGTGGAAACTTTTTGTTGCCATGAGTCCATTGCATGTTGTGCACCCCAGGCATCGATATGAGCCTTTGATGTTTATATGTGTTGTGTCCATATAGCTCGGTTTAGGGTCTGTTCATACTAGGATGTCCCTGAGGTTGGTGCCCCTCCGATATGCTACCATAGGTGTCAGGTTGTGCGTAAATGTCACTTTAGGGTCTGTTTTAACTACTGGCCAATGTTCTCGTAGTATTTTTCCAGCCATAGTAGTGTTGGATGAGAAGGTTGTTGCCATGATCAATTTGTTTTCTTTCTCTGTTGGACTGTCCTTGTGTATAAGGCTGTCCTGTGTGTGGGGTAGGACTTCTTTTAAGGTGCTGTCAACTATCTGTTGTTTGTAGCCCCTCTGCAGGAATTTGTCCCTCATCAGTTGCAACTGTGAGACCCCTGTGGCAGTACTGCAATTGTTGCGTATAACCCTAGTCATCTGTGACTTGACTATGCCCCTTAGTAGGGCCGGGGGGTGACAGCTAGTAGCATTAAAGATTGAGTTTCTGTCAGTGAACTTGCTAAAGAGCGTGGTCCCTAGGACATTACCTTGTATGAAAATATTGAGATCTAGGAATTGTATCTCTTTTCCATGGTGTGTCATTTTAAACCTCACTGGTGTGGGGGTGTTGTTCCAAATTTCAAACCAATCTAGTAATGTTTGTCGCCCCCCCCCCGCCAGACCATGAACACATCGTCGATGTATCTTACATAGAAGATCACCGGCGATATGTCATTGCTCCACAGGAATTGATTTTCGAACTGAGACATGTAAATATTGGCATACGATGGGGCCATGTTAGACCCCATCACCGTGCCTGTTAACTGCAAATAAAAGGATGTCTCAAAATGGAAATAGTTCCTGGTAAGACAATATTCCATAAGTGTCAAGAAAAAATCAATAGGGGGTCCCTCATAATGTGTACTGTCAATGAGGTGTTGTTTTGTTGCCAGCAGTCCAGTGTCATGGGGGATGATAGCATAGAGACTGTTGACATCCAGGGTGACCAGGATGTCACCAGTCTCCACACACACATCCCTCATTTTCCTGATCAAATCATTAGTATCAGATATGTACAATCTGACATTCTTTACTATAGGCTGAAGGAGAATGTCTATTACTTGTGCTACGGGTTGCGTAAGCGACTGTACAGCTGAAACTATCGGCCTCCCAGGTGGGTGGTCCACAGTTTTGTGTATTTTAGGGGTCGTGTATAGGATTGGGATTCTTGGGTATGTGGTAGTGCAATATTCAAAAATTTGTTCAGTTAAGTATCCTTTTTCAAAACCTAATTTTAGAATGCCATCCAGTTCTTTTTTGAACTTGGTCGTGGGATCATTGGGTAACTCTTTGTAGGTGTGGCCATCTGTCAGTTGTGTAAGTATGTCAACTCTGTAATCCTCATAGTCCATGAGGACTATGGCTCCGCCTTTGTCGGCTGGGCGAATGACCAAATTATGGTCATCTAGTAATGATTTAATAGCTGTTCTTTCTGTATGTGTAAGATTGTGTCTCTATTTATTATTAGTTCTTTGTAGTTCCATGTCTTGTGCTATTAGCCTTATAAAGGTCTTAGTGCTAGCACTACTGTTTGATGGCTCAAATGTGCTAGGCTTTTTGCATTTTTGTACAGGGCTAGTGTGTTCTGGTCTTATGGGGGCATGTTGAAAATATTCCTTTATTTTCATAGTGCGATTTAACTTATACAGATCTAACTTTAGATCCATATCTGTGGTGTTATGACTGGGTACGAAAGATAGGCCTTTGTTAAGCATGGTTTTTTCTGCTATTGTAAGGACATGCTTACTAAGATTAACCACTATATCCTCCGTCTGTTGCGGCGTGTGGGTCTGTACCTGCCCCCTTGCCCTCCTAATGTGTGGTCTGAAGTTCCTCCCCCTCCTCTGTGTATACATATATACAGAGAGAGAAGTACACTCACAGGAAAGAACAACTGGCTCAATATTATTGTTAGCCTGTTCTATGGCGATTTACCACCTGGGTGCAGCTTCTTTTAGCCCAGTAATGCTTTTCACAGAGAAGAACTTTCCTGTAGTATATCAGTCTGATCCCGCCTATTACGGTCAGTCCAGTGCCGAAATACCAGGCAATTCCTCTCTGAACACGGAACACAGCAACCCCAGACAATCGTTTCAGCTTTCATTGGGCCTCATCAGTGAGGTGTAGCCATATTCCTCTAAGCACACTGAGCAAGGAGTCCATGTCTGGTTTCCCCTTTTTCCCATAGGAAGACTACATACACACAGAGAGAAGCACACTCACAGGAACGAACAACTAGCTCAATACTATTGTTAGCCTGTTCTATGGCGATTTACCACCTGGGTGCAGCTTCTTTTAGCCCAGTAATGCTTTTTACAGAGAAGAACTTTCCTGTAGTATATCAGTCTGATCCCGCCTATTACGGTCAGTCCAACGCCGAAATACCAGGCAATGCCTCTCTGAACAAGGAACACAGCAACCCCAGACAATCATTTCAGCCTTCATTGGGCCTCGTCAGTGAGGTGTAGCCATATTCCTCTACGCACACTGAGCAAGGAGTCCACATCTGGTTTCCCCTTTTTCCCATAGGGAGACTAAATACACACAGAGAGAAGCACACTCACAGGAACGAACAACTGGCTCAATACTATTGTTAGCCTGTTCTATGGCGATTTACCACCTGGGTGCAGATTCTTTTAGCCCAGTAATGCTTTTCACAGAGAAGAACTTTCCTGTATTATATCAGTCTGATCCCGCCTATTACGGTCAGTCTAGCGCCAAAATACCAGGTAATTCCTCTCTGAACATGGAACACAGCAACCCCAGATGATCATTTCAGCCTTCATTGGGCCTCATCAGTGAGGTGTAGCCATATTCCTCTAAGCACACTGAGCAAGGAGTCCACGTCTGGTTTCCCCTTTTTCCCATAGGGAGACTAAATACACACAGAGAGAAGCACACTCACAGGAACAAACAACGGTCTCAATACTATTGTTAGCCTGTTCTATGGCGATTTACCACCTGGGTGCAAATTCTTTTAGCCCAGTAATGCTTTTCACAGAGAAGAACTTTCCTGTAGTATATCAGAAAAAAATCAAAATGCAAACATTAAACTTAAATAATCACACAAAATAAAATGAAACATATTTCAAATACAGACAAAAACAAACTGGAGAAAAACAAAAACAAAAAAAAACAAGCAAACTAAAAACTAAATAATCCAATCCTTCCACTTCTTTGTCTTCCAGATGCCTTCAGAATCTAATTCCCCATATCGCCTCCTATCAAAAGAAAAATACAAAAACAACTTCCCACGGATCATACCCACAAAATTACCTACAGTAACTACCTCTTTCTTAAAAATCAAAATATTACGCACATCCCACAACACCTCCTTCACACAACATGCCAACAACCATATCAATCTTGCTTTCTCCTTTTCCACACCACTTCCACACAAACCATACATCATCATATTAAAAGTAAAAAACTGCACTCCAGTCAGACCCTTAATCATCCTTTTCAAACTTCTCCAAACATCCCTAGCATACTCACAATTCCAAAACAAATGAATAACACTCTCGCTTTGACAGCAACCATCTCTAGGACATTCTTCTGAAGCCACTAAACAATGCATTCTCTGAAAATCCCTTGTTGGCAAACACTTATGCATACTCATCCAACTAATATCTTTCTGCCTATTCATCAAATACTTATTACACACATTTTTCCATACCAACACACATTCATTTTCATTCAAACCCCCAATCAACTCAAGACCTTCCTTCTTCTCCAACATTTTCAACACCATTCTGTTTGCACACCACATCTCCCTACTAACATTCTCCAAACCATATTTTTTAATCCAACATTCCACCCTTACATAGAACGACGGAACAGCAAAACATACCGGTTTCTTTCTATCAATCTCAAATAAACCATATCGTCTAAAAACATTTCCACAAGCATACTTTACCATACAACCAGCCATGCTATCCTTACCACTCAGAACCACACACCTACTAACATATTTCACAGCCAAAAATCTCTCCACATTTGGAAAACCCTTACCACCAACATTCTTACTCTTAACAACAACATCTCTTTTCAAACGCTCCATACCAGAACTCCAGAAAAAAGAAAACAACACTCAAAATTCTATGAAAAATCCAATCAGGTGGAGGAAAAACTAATGCCAAATATAACATAATAGGGATCAAAACCGATTTAATAACTAACATTTTTCATTCCAAAGATAAAGTCCTTAAAGACCAAAACTGAAGTTTTCTACTCACTTTATCAAAAACATTCTCCCAACTTTCCAAGCCTTTCAAATCCACATAAAATTTCACACCCAACACCTCAATTGCACCTTCAGTCACAGGCCATCCACAGGAATCAATCTCCCTATCATTACCAAAAACTTTAACTTTACACTTATTCCAATTAACTCTGAAACCACTTGCCCTAACAAAAACATTCAACTAAAGTTTTCACCCTCCTCAAACCAGCCTCACCAGAGTCTCACGTACCACACTCACATCATCCATATACCCAATCACTTTTAAACACCTTCCATTACTACCAGGAACACTCACACCTCTAACTAATGTATCCTTCCTCAAACTAGTTAACAATGGCTCAATGACACATACAAATAACACAGGAGACAAAGGACATCCTTGACGCACTCCAGATTTAACACACAATTCCTGAGTCTAAAAACCATTAACCTGAACTTGACTCACAATATCACCATACAAACATTTAAACCATCCAATAATCTTACCAGAAAAACCTAAACGTTCTAAAACATGAAACATATAATCATGCACTACCCTATCATACGCTTTTTCAAAATCCACAATAGCAACAGCAACAGACCTCATCCTCTCCCTCACATACCACAGTACATCACGTAGTAACAACAAACTTTCAGAAATCCAGGAACAGCACACACTTGATCTTCACCCACAACCTTACCAATCACTCCACGCATTCTATTTGCCAACACCTTTGCAATAACCTTATAGTCAACATTCAACAACGTAATCGGCCTCCAATTCCTCAAATCTCTCTTATCACCCTTTTTAAATAACAAAACAATCAAACCTTTCCTCATTGAAACAGGCAAAATATTCATTCTAAAAACAAACTTACAAACATCCAACATATCCACCCCAATTAAATTCCAAAAACAAGTATAAAATTCAACAGGCAAACCATCACAACCAGGTACCTTCCCATTCTTAAAACTCCTAACAACCTCTGCAATCTCATCCAAACTTATATCCCTTTCTAACATATCATTATCATATTTTTCCAACTTAACCTCAATGTCATCCAACAACTCATTTTCCAATAAAACATCTCTTGTTTTTTCTTTATACAGCTCACTGTAAAACTCATGAACTTCACGCAAAACACCATCCGTACCATTAATTTCACACTCAATCTTATCAAAAACACTAACAAAACCAGTCTTTCCTTCAAAAGCTTTCTTAAAAAAATATTTACTACAAGACTCATCTTTTTCCATTTTCTCCAATCTTGCCATAAAAACTATTTTCTTTCCTTTTTCATGCATACACTTTTTAATTATCTTTCTTGCTTCAGCAATTTCCTCATGCACATCAATACCACAATTTCTCAATTAATACAAATACAACAACCTCAGATACCATTTATCATACAACTTCCTTTCTATTCTAGCTTTCTCACAGTCTTTCTTAATAAAAAAAACCTCTTTATTTCCACCTTCAACCATTCCCACCACATAAGCACATTACTAAAATCACACTTTCTTTCAAGCCACCTTTCATACATCCAAACAAACTGACCCTTAATCTTCTCATCTTCTAACAAATCCATATTCAGCTTCCAAACACCCTTACCATACTTGATCTTTAAATCACAATTCACCTTACACATCAAAAGGGCATGATCCGTAAAGGGCATCCGCGTTAAAGAAAAATCATCAACCCATAGAAATTTAGATAAAAAACAAAAATCAATTCGAGATTTTATCCCACCACTATCACTAAAGAAAGTAAAACCCTCCCCGGAAAATGAAACGGACCCGAAGGCATCCTTCAAACCGAAAGATTTAAGCAGATCAACTAAAAACTTCCCTGAGCTATCTACCCTACAATCACACCCACCATCTCTGTCCCCATTCTTAATAATACAATTAAAATCCCCAACCAAAATAGTTGGCTCTCGACCTGGCAGAAAAAACTTTAATGTTTCAAAACGTTCTACCCTATTTGGAGAAGCATATACATTAAACAAACGAAAAACAGTCCCACAAAAACTAAAAATAACCAAAAGAACCCGACCTGGGACAATATGAACTACATTAAGGATAGAAAAACAAAACCCCTTAAACAAAACTCCCACCCCCCATTCCTATCAGAAGAACAGAAGACCATACTTTAGGACCATATTCCCAGTCAGCAAATTTAGGATGTTCAGAGAGACCACATTCCTGCAAACAAAAAACATTAGCAGAACATACAGATAATAACTTAAAAATTGCAGCTCTCCTTGCTATAGTTTTCATACACCTGACATTAAGGGAAGAAATGGTCAGAAACATCATACATTTTTTTTAAAGAAAAACAAACAAACAAACGGAAAGAAAAATTAACATCAGCACTTTTTCTTTTCTTTCTTTTTCTTAGGACTCAAAGGAGATCCTTTAAATCTGCCTCTGTGACGTGCCGACCTCCTAGGCTCCCCCTTGCCAGCCTCATAACCAGTAACTTCAGCAAGTTGGTTCACATCTCTTTTATCTAGATAACCAACAGAAGAGGTATCAGAAAAGTCACCTATGCACTGGCTTTATTCAGAGGGAATGTCTTTAGTAGAGACAGAAGGAAACTCTGAAATTAAAGAGTCAGCATCACTTGCAGTATCTGGATCTACACTCTTGACTACTGGTAGATCCAAATCAGGACTCTCGCATCCATCAGAATCCGCACATTTTTTCCGCTTGGAGGCAGATTTTTTCCCTGCAGTGTCCATATCCTCCTCAGAACCAGAGGACACAACAGCAGACCAATCAATGTTCTCCCTTTCACCAAGAACAGCATCAGGAACAGGATCACAAGATGACTCAGTGAAGGAACATTTCTCTGTCCCAGGAACAGCAACAGTATCATCCACAGAATTGGGCAACAGGGCTTCAAGAACATCGGAAGCAGCTATCACATTAGATGTAGCAAGATCCACCTCCTGAAGATTAGATTGGGCTTCCTGCACCTTCTCAGCCACAGGAACCACCACAGAAGCATCAGACACCTCTCAGACAGGGACCCCAACTGCAGTTTTCTTACACAAAAGAGGTAATATAGAGATTAATGCCTCATCAGAGACCTCCTCCTCATTTACAGATGGCTCCACCGCAACTTAAGATGTTTTTTTTGCAACATCAGCGTAGGAAGGCTTCACTCTATCAAGCCCCTGCAACATCATCAAAGGACACATCCTGCACAGATGACTTGAAGAACCACACAGGTCACAGGTCCGGCGTTTACTACAGTGGGCAACAAGATGATCCTCCTCACCGCAATTTCGAAATCTGGCACCTGGGCAATTTTCAGCAATGTGACCAAAGAGGTTGAAACTACGGCAAAACAGAGGCATGCCATCATAGTATAGGAAACCTCTATTTCCACCAATGGCGAAAGTCTGTGGAGGGTGTTTCTTTCCACCAATACCTAATTCGTCTGGCACAAACCGCACCCAGAACCTGCGCTTTCCATTGAAAGTCCCAAATTGATTCTTCAGCTTGCTACCTCCTTGAACATCATCAAAGTAGCGACAAAGAAACAGATGAATTTCCACATCAGTGACCCAAGGGTTGTACATATGTACTGTCACCGGGATTCTTCTCTCCTCTGCACACAGGCAACAAATCTCATGCCCACCAACTCTGGAGCAGCAGCCATATCAATAGTCCGTTGATAGCAGGTCTGTAAATGATGCTCATTGGTGAAAGCCACATCAAAAATCCCTCTTGAAGGGAAAGACTGAACACAATGCAAACTTGCTCTTGGCATCTTCAAAACACCCTCCAAACCAATCTTCTCTCGGAAGTCCTCAAAAATCAACACCCGAAGTGTATGGGGAACATTTGGCACATTGGTAGCCATAATTGTCCAATTGCCTCTTTAGGTTGGATTTCAGAGCGCCCCCGCAAAAGCAGCATGTGGCTGAAGTCCAGGGATGATGCCACAAGGCCAAAGGGATGGCCCTACTACCCAGTTGCTCTACGCCTAAGGAGTAGCCACCCCCCCAATAGCAGCAAGAGCCCAAACCCCAAAGGGAAAGGACCCCAGGCCGAAGGAGCAGGTCTCCAGGCAGCAAATCTTTCAACCAAGACCAAGCACAGAAAACTGCACTTGATCCCAGCCAAAGACCCGAGAAGCAACCTCAGACAATTGTTTCGGCCTATTGTGGGCCTCGTCAGTGAGGTGTAGACATATTCCTCTAAGCATACTGAGCAAGGAGTCCATGTCTGGTTTCCCCTTTTTCCCATAGGGAGACTAAATACACACAGAGAGAAGCACACTCACAGGAATGAACAACTGACTCAATACTATTGTTAAATTTGGATAGAATTGATGGCACCACTCTTAAGTTTAACGTTGGGTCTTTTACCGTTCTGTAATAAGGTGCAAAGGCCTTAATATTTTACAGTTGTATGTGGTTCGGTGCTATGTATCAGCAAGAGTTACATTTCAAATAAGTTAGCTAAAGAAACTAACAGAAAAAGATACTTGGTAAGCATTCAGATGACTGCTTACCAAGTATCTTTTTCTGTTAGTTTCTTTAGCTAACTTATTTGAAATGTAACTCAATACTATTGTTAGCCTGTTCTATGGCTATTTACCACCTGGGTGTAGCTTCTTTTAGCCCAGTAATGCTTTTCACAGAGAAGAACTTTCCTGTAGTATATCAGTCTGATCCCGCCTATTACGGTCAGTCCAGCGCCGAAATACCAGGCAATTCCTCTCTGAACAAGGAACACAGCAACTATAGACGATATATATACAGTATATGACCTGGGTGTATGAAAGTGTATTGCAAGTGCTGGTGAACATTTTCTAAATAAAGGTTACGTTATACCCTGACCAAAAAATATTATGGCCAAAAAACTGCCTAAAACCTAGGAGCGTGGAGGGGGCAGCAGAATTTTGAGTGTCTAAGGCAGCATTAAACCTAATTACACTAGCCCTTGGTAATTAGATAGCTGGTGGCAAAATACGTTGCTAATTTCGTCACTGTCCCATTGCTTACATGCAGAGGCGATCAGGGTGGCATCTGGGCATAAAGTAGTAGATGAGGGGCTGAACACAACTCTAAGAGTCTGCGCAAAGGCCACTTGATATCTGTTGAGCAGAGTGCTTATCTTTCCTAGTAGGATAGTAGTCTCCATGGTACATAACGTACATCTATGCTGGGTGGTACACTAGTTATGACTGGTTATGAAATATATAGTGCACTTCTTGCACTATAAGGCCGCAGCCTCAAAGGTAGGTCCAGATAATTGCGGCAGGAGGCACCCTGCAAATAATTACTTTATTGAAACAAGAATCTTAGATATCTTTAGTTGGTTGTGTTAGATGATTATTCTAAAGGTAGATCTATTGTAGAGAGAGCTGGAAAGCTGAAGCCCCGCATGATAATGTGAACAACCATGGCTGCCGTCCGGAAGTTCCTCCGTATCATTTGCATTTTGTGGAAAAGGAGCTGAGAAACAGCCATTAAATACACAGATTGTGTTCAACCCCTATATAAAGATTTATTAAAAATGAAAAGAGTTTGTTTTATTTGCTACTAAGTACTGTACAATATATTATATAAAGATTGTCTACACTATAGCTGACGAGAGGGCCTTCACATTACATCTGTGACTCACTGCTAAGTATGTGCTGCTTTTAGTGAACATATCCTTGAGTTTCTGTGAGAGTTGTTACAATACTACAGCATTTTCCTTTTAACTCTTTCTTCTAAATGTCAACCTACAGCAATCCTGTTCTTTATTGCTAAGAATACTAATACAATTATACAAAGAAGTAAGTAAAAATATAGATAAAGGGGAATCAGCTGATGTGAAATACTTAGATATTTCAAAGGCACCTGATACAGTGCCACATGAGAGATTAATGTACACATTGAGGCCTATTTATGAAAGACCTGTCGGACATGATCCGACATTGCGGATCATGTCTGACAGACATCGCTGAATGCGGAGAGCAATTACGCTCGCCGCATTCAGCATTGCACCAGCAGCTCTTGTGAACTGCTGGTGCAACGCCGCCCCCTGCAGATCTGCGGCCAATCAGCTGCTAGCAGGGGAGTGTCAATCAACCCGATCGTATTCGAACGGGTTGAATTGCGGCGATCTTTGTCCGCCTCCTCAGAGCAGGGGGACAGGTTATGTTCAGCGGTCTTTAGACCGCTGCTTCCTAACTGGTGTTTCAGGCGAGTCTGAAGGCTCACCAGAAACACAGGGGGCTTCAAGCTCCATATGGAGCTTGATAGATAGGCCCCAATGAAGGGACTGGGAATAGTGAATAAACATTTATTCACTGTAAGAGCAATCACATTTTGGAACTCATTACCTAAGGAGGTAGTGAATGTCAATTTCTACTCCGAGAACCAAACCGCTCGAGATCCCACGAAGGCTGTATACACCACCGAAAGTGCTGGGATGAATGATGGTGTGTAACAGCTGAGTGGGTGCACGCCAGTACGCGGCCAGTTCCGCCGCAAGTAAAAAAGCAATAAGAAATAACGGCTGCACGCTACTGCAAAAGTAAAAATTTACTTTTAATGAAGCATAGTTAAAAATAAGGTAAAAAGAGGCAGCAAAAACAGCAGGCCTTACATGTTTCGTGCTGGTACTTGGCACTTAATCATAGGAATGACTTCTGCAACACTGACTCTCCATTTAAAGGGGCCATGTCCAATCATAGGGTCCTATTTATCAAGCCCTGTATGGAGCTTGAAGGCCCGTGTTTCTGGCGAGTCTTCAGGCTCACCAGAAACACTAGTTATGAAGCAGTGGTCTAAAGACCGCTGCTCCATAACCTGTCCGTCTGCTCTGAGGAGGCGGACAGACATCGCGGGAAATCAACCCGATCGAATACGATCGGGTTGATTGACACACCTTGCTTGCGGATGATTGGCCGCAAATCTGCATTCAGCGATGCCTGTCGGACATGATCCGCTGATCGGATCATGTCTGACAGAGGGTTGATAAATCGGCCCCATAGTGTTAATATTAAATACATGTTAAAACTGACATTTAAAACCATACAATAATACAATTATCACAACATATATGCAAGAGAATGTAAGAAAAGATTACATGAGGGTAACAAGGTGGGCAGGAGATGTAAATATGGCCAGATATATAACCCAAATTGCAGTAGCAATAATATTCAGTAATTAGATGACATAAATGCAAAACATCAGCTTTTCAAATATTGTCACTTATGCAGAGGCATAACTAGAAACCACAGGGCCCAGGTGCAAGAATCTAAGAAGGAACCCCCCAACCCCCCTACCCCCCCCCCCCCCACACACACACACACACACACAAAAACTGAATTTGATCCATATTTTATTTTTTTTTTACATTTTTTTTTTCATTTAACACAGAAAATGTGAATCAGATTACATGTCTGCAAAAAGGAGGTACCCTGTGCCCACAGTCTGTGAGATGGTCTGACCCCCTATACTGTATATAGTGACACTGTTTAATCCACCAGTACTGTATATAGTGAGTCAGTGACACAGTCTGTAATCTGCCGGTGAGATGGCTGGCCTGACCCTACCCGCCCCAGTACTTTATAAAGTGACCACAGTAGTCTGTGACATGGTCCAGCCCCCCCGTACTGTATATTGTGGTAACTGACACTGTTTACCATCCGCCCCCCCCCCCATGCTGTAGTAAAAAGGTCTGTAATTTGCTGGTTCCACAAACATACACACACACTTACATGTATAAATACACACACAGTCACATACATACATACACACACACATGCACACACATGCATAAATACACACACAGTCACATACATACATACACACATACACACACACAAATACACACACACACACACTTACATGCATAAATACACACACAGTCACATACATACACACACACACACACACACACACATACATGCATAAATACACACACAGTCACATACATACACACACACACACACATGCATAAATAAACACACAGTCACATAAATACAAACAAACATACACACACACATACATGCATAAATACACACACAGTCAGATACATAAATGCACACACAGTCACATACATAAATACACACACAGTCACATACATAAATACACACACAGTCAGATACATACATAAATACACAGTCACATACATAAAAACACACACAGTCAGATACATACATAAATACACACACAGTCACATACATAAATACACACACAGTCACATACATAAATACACACACAGTCATATACATAAATACACACACAGTCACATACATAAATACACACACAGTCACATACATAAATACACACACAGTCAGATACATAAATACACACGCAGTCAGATACATACATAAATACACACGCAGTCACATGCATAAATACACACAGTCACATACATAAATACACATACAGTCACATACATAAATACACACACAGTCAGATACATAAATACACACACAGTCACATACATAAATACACACACAGTCAGATACATAAATACACACACAGTCAGATACATACATAAATACACACACAGTCACATACATAAATACACACACAGTCAGATACATACATAAATACACACACAGTCACATACATAAATACACACACAGTCACATACATAAATACACATACAGGGAGTGCAGAATTATTAGGCAAGTTGTATTTTTGAGGATTAATTTTATTATTGAACAACAACCATGTTCTCAATGAACCCAAAAAACTCATTAATATCAAAGCTGAATAGTTTTGGAAGTAGTTTTTAGTTTGTTTTTAGTTATAGCTATTTTAGGGGGGTATCTGTGTGTGCAGGTGACTATTACTGTGCATAATTATTAGGCAACTTAACAAAAAACAAATATATACCCATTTCAATTATTTATTTTTACCAGTGAAACCAATATAACATCTCAACATTCACAAATATACATTTCTGACATTCAAAAACAAAACAAAAACAAATCAGTGACCAATATAGCCACCTTTCTTTGCAAGGACACTCAAAAGCCTGCAATCCGTGGATTCTGTCAGTGTTTTGATCTGTTCACCATCAACATTGCGTGCAGCAGCAACCACAGCCTCCCAGACACTGTTCAGAGAGGTGTACTGTTTTCCCTCCTTGTAAATGTCACATTTGATGATGGACCACAGGTTCTCAATGGGGTTCAGATCAGGTGAACAAGGAGGCCATGTCATTAGATTTTCTTCTTTTATACCCTTTCTTGCCAGCCACGCTGTGGAGTACTTGGACGCATGTGATGGAACATTGTCCTGCATGAAAATCATGTTTTTCTTGAAGGATGCAGACTTCTTCTTGTACCACTGCTTGAAGAAGGTGTCTTCCAGAAACTGGCAGTAGGACTGGGAGTTGAGCTTGACTCCATCCTCAACCCGAAAAGGCCCCACAAGCTCATCTTTGATGATACCAGCCCAAACCAGTACTCCACCTCCACCTTGCTGGCGTCTGAGTCGGACTGGAGCTCTCTGCCCTTTACCAATCCAGCCATGGGCCCATCCATCTGGCCCATCAAGACTCACTCTCATTTCATCAGTCCATAAAACCTTAGAAAAATCAGTCTTGAGATATTTCTTGGCCCAGTCTTGACGTTTCAGCTTGTGTGTCTTTTTCAGTGGTTGTCGTCTTTCAGCCTTTCTTACCTTGGCCATGTCTCTGAGTATTGCACACCTTGTGCTTTTGGGCACTCCAGTGATGTTGCAGCTCTGAAATATGGCCAAACTGGTGGCAAGTGGCATCTTGGCAGCTGCACGCTTGACTTTTCTCAGTTCATGGGCAGTTATTTTGCGCCTTGGTTTTTCCACACGCTTCTTGCGACCCTGTTGACTATTTTGAATGAAACGCTTGATTGTTCGATGATCACGCTTCAGAAGCTTTGCAATTTTAAGAGTGCTGCATCCCTCTGTAAGATATCTCACTATTTTTAACTTTTCTGAGCCTGTCAAGTCCTTCTTTTGACCCATTTTGCCAAAGGAAAGGAAGTTGCCTAATAATTATGCACACCTGATATAGGGTGTTGATGTCATTAGACCACACCCCATCTCATTACAGAGATGCACATCACCTAATATGCTTAATTGGTAGTAGGCTTTCAAACCTATACAGCTTGGAGTAAGACAACATGCATAAAGAGGATGATGTGGTCAAAATACTCATTTGCCTAATAATTCTGCACACAGTGTACAGTAAGATACATACATAAATACACACACAGTCACATACATAAATACACACACAGTCAGATACATAAATACACACACAGTCACATACATAAATACACACACAGTCACATACATAAATACACACACAGTCACATACATACATAAATACACACACAGTCAGATACATAAATACACACACAGTCAGATATATAAATACACACACAGTCACATACATAAATACACACACAGTCACATACATAAATACACACACAGTCACATACATAAATACAGACACAGTCAGATACATAAATACACACACAGTCACATACATAAATACACACACAGTCACATACATAAATACACACACAGTCAGATACATAAATACACACACAGTCACATACATAAATACACACACAGTCACATACATAAATACACATACAGTCAGATACATACATAAATACACACACAGTCACATACATTAACACAGAGTCAGATACATAAATACACACACAGTCACATACATACATATATACACACATACACACATAAACACCAATGGGTAAAACAGAAACACTAACCCCTGTAGTCAGAGACACTAGTGAAGCATCATGTCACACTCACATGATATCAGTGCAGGCAGTGGCAGGTCAACGTTTTTTATTATAAAAATAAAATAAATATTTTTTTTTTGAAGCTGGGCCCCCCCTTGGGGGCCCAGTCGCAATTGCAACCTCTGCACCCCCTCTAGTTTCGCCCCTGAACTTATGGTATTATTTAAATATCTCTTGTATTTCAGATATTATACTATGATATATCTAAAAGTGGCATAAATTAAGTACAATGGCACAGCACAAAAACAACATCCAGAATTGAAAGAATACATTGTAGTAAGGATACTCGAATGAACCCATGCAGAAATTGATACAATAATGTAAATATACAAACATCTTACTAAACATAATATATGTCACACGAGTACATGATAGAAAACAGAAAAAGACTAAACTTTTTTAGACTAAATTAGAGGTATCACACTTTCCATAGCGCTGCCATTACGGGTTACTGAAAAACCTCCTTGTGCTGTGCGTTATGGTGCGTTAAGCCCCATACTGCACAAAAGCCAAGGGCTGAGCTTACGTGCTCGTGCACGCTTTCCCCCATAGACATCAATGGGGAGAAAGTGTTAGAAAAAACGAACACCTGCGATTGCAGAATGGAAAATCGCTGTAACGCAACCCCATTGATGTTTAAAGGGAAAAGAACGTTATCCTAACATAAACCTCTAGTCTATATACCCCTAATGCGCCGCTCTGCCAAATTCACTGACGCTAAATTAAGTCATTAACCCCTAATCCGCCGCTCCCGACATCGCCGACACCAAATAAACCTATTAACCCCTAAACCGCCGCCCCCCCACATCGCAACTAGTAAATAAACCTATTAACCCCTAATCCACCTCAAACCCACATTGCTACAACTACTATAATAAACCTATTAACCCCTAAACCACCGCCCCCCTACATCACCAACACTATAATAAAGTATTAGGGGCCTATCTATCAAGCTCCGAAAGGAGCTTGATGGCCCGTATTTCTAGCGAGTCTTCAGACTCGCCAGAAACAGCAGTTATGAAGCAGCGGTCACAAAGACCGCTGCTCCATAACCTGTCCGTCTGCTCTGAGCAGGCGGACAGACATCGCCAGATATCAACCCGATCGAGTATGATCGGGTTGATTGACACCTCCCTGCTGGCGGCCTATTGTCCGCGAGTCTGCAGGGGGCGGCGTTGCACCAGCAGCTCTTGTGAGCTGCTGGTGTAATGCTGAATACGGAGAGCGTATTGCTCTCCGCATTCAGCGAGGTCTGTCGGACCTGATCCGCACTGTCAGATCAGGTCCGACAGATCTTTGATAAATATCCCCCATAATCTCTAAACCGCCAGCCCCTCGTATCGCAACTAATAAACTAAACCTATTAACCCCTAAACATCCGCCCCAACATAGCAAAACACTAAATTATGGCGTTCTTTACGCACCCTGTATAGCGCAAAACTCGTAATCTAGGTGAATGTCTGTTAGAGTTATAGATAAAGTTGTTTCCCCATTAAGGGGCAGCAATACGTTTAAACTATTACAAAATCGAGAATTATATTGGATTTATAAATTAAAAACCATTACCCCTTTAGGTCTCAACCATGAGTGGGATATGAGCTTTTATGTTGACTAAGTCAGAACATATTTAGTTTTCATTAACAATCCCTACTACTAATACATTGAATGATTGAGTCTTTATTAAAATCATACGCCTAGATTACGAGTCTTGCGTTAGCCTTAAAAAGCAGCGATGAGAGGTCCCAACGCTGCTTTTTAACGCCCGCTGGTATTACGAGTCTGACAGGTACAGGTGTACCGCTCACTTTTCTTCCGCGACTCGATCTTACCGCAAATCCCCTTACGTCAATTGCGCATCCTATCTTTTTAATGGGATTTGCCTAACGCCGGTATTACGAGTCTTGGATAGGCTGACCATATTGCCGCTTTAAGAAGGAACACATATGAAAAATACATATGTGAGGGTTCTTATACAAAACCATTTCTATAAACAGCCCTTAAAACAGCCCTGCCATATGTATTTTTCATATGTGTCCCTTTTTAAAGCGGCAATATGGTCAGCCTAGTCTTGGAAGAAGTGAGCGGTAGACCCTCTCCTGTCAAGACTCCTACCTCCATTTAAAAGTCAGTAGTTAAGAGTTTTATGGGCTAACGCCGGAACATAAAACTCTTAACTAAAGTGCTAAAAGTACACTAACACCCATAAACTACCTATTAACCCTTAAACCGAGGGCCCCCCCACATCGGAAACTCTTTAATTAATATATTAACCCCTAATCTGCCGATCGGACATCGCCGCCACTTTAATAAATATATTAACCCCTAAACCGCCGCAATCCCGCCTCGCAAACACTAGTTAAATTTTATTAACCCCTAATCTGCCATCCCTAACATCGCCGACACCTACTTAAATTTATTAACCCCTAATCTGCCACCCCAAACGTCGCTGCTACTATATTAAAGGTATAAACCCCTAAACCTAAGTCTAAACCTAACCCTAACCCCCCCTAACTTAAATATAATTTTAAATAATCTAAATAAAATTACTACAATTAAATAAATGAATCCTATTTAAAAATAAATACTTACCGATTAAATAAACCCTAAGATAGCTACAATGTAACTAATAGTTACATTTGTATCTAGCTTAGGATTTATATTTATTTTACAGGCAACTTTGTATTTATTTTAACTAGGTAGAAGTGTTATTAAATAGTTATTAACTATTTAATAACTTCCTAGTTAAAATAAAGACAAATATACCTGTAAAATAAATCCTAACCTAAGTTACAATTACACCTAACACTACACTATAATTAAACTAATTACCTAAACTACCTACAATTTATTATAATTAAATTAAATAAACTAAATTACGGAAAACCCCCCCACTAAATTACAGAAAAAAATTACAAGAATTTTAAACTAATTACACCTAATCTAATCCCCCTAATAAATTAAAAAGCCCCCCAAAATAATAAAATTCCCTACCCTACACTAAATTACAAATAGCCCTTAAAAGGGCCTTTTGCGGGGCATTGCCCCAAAGTAATCAGCTTTTTCACCTGTAAAAAAAATACAATACCCCCCCAACATTAAAACCCACCACCCACACACCCAACCCTACTCTAAAACCCACCCAATTCCCCCCTTAAAAAACCTAACACTACCCCCCTGAAGATCTCCCTACCTTGAGCCGTCTTCACCCAGCCGGGCACAAGTGGACCTCCAGAGGGGCAGAAGTCTTCATCCGATCCGGGCAGAAAAGGTCCTCCAAGCGGCAGAAGTCTTCATCCAGGTGGCATCTTCTATCTTCATCTATCCGGAGTGGAGCGGATACATCTTCAATCCAGCCGACGCGGAGCCATCCTCTTCCATCGACGTCCTAATGAAGAATGAAGGTTCCTTTAAATGACATAATCCAAGATGGCGTCCCTTGAATTCCGATTAACTGATAGGATTCTATCAGCCAATCGGAATTAAACTAGGAAAAATCCTATTGGCTGATTGGATCAGCCAATAGGATTGAGCTTGCATTCTATTGGCTGATTGGAACACTCAATAGAATGTGAGCTCAATCCTATTGGCTGATCCAATCAGCCAATAGGATTGAACTTCAATTTTTCCTACCTTAATTCCGATTGGCTGATAGAATCCTATGAGCCAATCGGAATTCAAGGGACGCCATCTTGGATGATGTCATTTAAAGGAACCTTCATTCTTCGTTAGGACGTCGATGGAAGAGGATGGCTCCACGTCGGCTGGATTGAAGATGGATCTGCTCCGCTCCGGATGGATGAAGATAGAAGATGCCGCCTGGATGAAGACTTCTGCCCCTTGGAGGACCTCTTCTGCCCGGATCGGATGAAGACTTCTGCCTCTCTGGAGGTCCACTTGTGCCCGGCTGGGTGAAGACGGCTCAAGGTAGGGAGATCTTCAGGGGGTAGTTTAGGTTTTTTTAAGGGGGAATTGGGTGGGTTTTAGAGTAGGGTTGGGTGTGTGGGTGGTGGGTTTTAATGTTGGGGGGGCTATTGTATTTTTTTTACAGGTGAAAGAGCTGATTACTTTGGGGCAATGCCCCGCAAAAGGCCTTTTTAAGGGCTATTTGTAATTTAGTGTAGGGTAGGGAATTTTATTATTTTGGGGGTCTTTTTTAATTTATTAGGGGGATTAGAATAGGTGTAATTAGTTTAAAATTCTTGTAATTTTTTTTCTGTAATTTAGTGTTTTTTTTCCGTAATTTAGTTTATTTAATTTAATTATAATAAATTGTAGGTAGTTTAGGTAATTAGTTTAATTATAGTGTAGTGTTATGTGTAATTGTAACTTAGCTTAGGATTTATTTTACAGGTATATTTGTCTTTATTTTAACTAGGAAGTTATTAAATAGTTATTAACTATTTAATAACTATTCTACCTAGTTAAAATAAATACTAAGTTGCCTGTAAAATAAATATAAATCCTAAAATAGCTACAATCTAATTATTAGTTATATTGTAGCTATTTTAGGGTTTATTTTATCGGTAAGTATTTAGTTTTAAATAGGATTAATTTAATTAATGATGGTAAATTTATTTCGTTTAATTTAAATTATATTTAAGTTAGAGGGGTGTTAGGGTTAGGGTTAGACTTAGGTTTATGGGTTAATAAATTTATAATAGTGGCGGCGACGTTGGCGGTAGCAGATTAGGGGTTAATACATTTAATATAGTTGCGGCAACGTTGGGGGGGGCAGATTAGGGGTTAATAAATATAATATAGGTGTCGGCGATGTTGGGGGCAGTAGATTAGGGGTTCATAGGGATAATGTAGGTGGCAGCGGTGTCCGGAGCGGCAGATAAGGGGTTAATAATATAATGCAGGTGTCAGCGATAGCGGGGGCGGCATATTAGGGGTTAATAAGTGTAAGATTAGGGGTGTTTAGACTCGGGGTTCATGTTAGGGTGTTAGGTGCAGACATAACTTTTATTTCCCCATAGGAAACAATGGGGCTGTGTTAGAAGCTGGACGCTGTTTTTTTGCAGGTGTTAGGTTTTTTTCAGCCAGCTCAGCCCCATTGTTTCCTATGGGGAAATCGTGCACGAGCACGTTTAGCCAGCTTACCGCTGACTTAAGCAACGCTGGTATTGAGGTGAGATGTGGAGCTAAATTTTCCTCTACGCTCACCTTTTTGTAGCTAACGCCCGGCTAGATTTAGAGTTTTGTCGGTAACGACCCGCGTATCTAACGCTGGCTTTTTTCTGGCCGCACCTTTAAAATAACTCTGGTATTGAGAGTTCACAGAATGGCTGCGTTAGGCTCCAAAAAGGGAGCGTACAGGCATATTTAACGCCACTGCAACTCTCGATACCAGAGTTGCTTACGGACAGCTTCAAAAACGTGCTCGTGCACGATTCCCCCATAGAAAACAATGGGGCTGTTTGAGCTGGAAAAAAACCTAACACCTGCAAAAAAGCCGCGTTCAGCTCCTAACGCAGCCCCATTGTTTGCTATGGGGAAACACTTCCTACGTCTGCACCTAACACTCTAACATGAACCCCGAGTCTAAACACCCCTAACCTTACACTTATTAACCCCTATTCTGCCGCCCCCGCTATGGCTGACACCTGCATATTATTATTAACCCCTAATCTGCCGCTCCGTAAACCGCCGCTACTTACATTATCCCTATGTACCCCTAATCTGCTGTCCCTAACACCGCCGACCCCTATATTATATTTATTAACCCCTAATCTGCCCCCCACAACGTCGCCTCCACCTAACTACACTTATTAACCCCTAATCTGCCGAGCGGACCGCACCGCTATTATAATAAAGTTATTAACCCCTAATCCGCCTCACTAACCCTATAATAAATAGTATTAACCCCTAATCTGCCCTCCCTAACATCGCCGACACCTAACTTCAAACATTAACCCCTAATCTGCCGACTGGAGCTCACCGCTATTCTAATAAATGTATTAACCCCTAAAGCTAAGTCTAACCCTAACACTAACACCCCCCTAAGTTAAATATAATTTACATCTAACAAAATTAATTAACTCTTATTAAATAAATTATTCCTATTTAAAGCTAAATACTTACCTGTAAAATAAGCCCTAATATAGCTACAACATAAATTATAATTATATTATAGCTATTTTAGGATTAATATTTATTTTACAGGCAACTTTGTATTTATTTTAACCAGGTACAATAGCTATTAAATAGTTAAGAACTATTTAATAGCTAAAATAGTTAAAATAATTACAAAATTACCTGTAAAATAAATCCTAACCTAAGTTACAATTAAACCTAACACTACACTATCAATAAATTAATTAAATAAAATACCAACAATTATCTACAATTAAACCTAACAGTACACTATCAATAAATTATTTAAATACAATATCTACAAATAAATACAATGAAATAAACTAACTAAAGTACAAAAAATAAAAAAGAACTAAGTTACAAAAAATAAAAAAATATTTACAAACATTAGAAAAATATTACAACAATTTTAAACTAATTACACCTACTCTAAGCCCCCTAATAAAATAACAAAGCCCCCCAAAATAAAAAATGCCCTACCCTATTCTAAATTAAAAAAGTTCAAAGCTCTTTTACCTTACCAGCCCTGAACAGGGCCCTTTGCGGGGCATGACCCAAGAAATTCAGCTCTTTTGCCTGTAAAAAAAACACATACAATACCCCCCCCCCCACATTACAACCCACCACCCACATACCCCTAATATAACCCAAACCCACATTAAATAAACCTAACACTAAGCCCCTGAAGATCTTCCTACCTTATCTTCACCATACCAGGTTCACCGATCGTTCCTCGGAAGTGTTGATCCAAGCCCAAGTGGGGGGCTGAAGAGTGACATCCATCCTCGGGCTGAAGTCTGGATCCAAGCGGCGGCTGAAGAAATCCATCATTGGGCTGAAGTCGGAAGTCCATCATCGGGATGAAGTCTTCAATCAAGCCGCATCTTCAATCTTCTTTCTTCTGGAGCGGAGCGGAACCATCTTCTTCCAAGCCGACACAGAACATCCTCTTCAACCGACGACTAGACGACGAATGACGGTTCCTTTAAATGATGTCATCCAAGATGGCGTCCCGCGAATTCCGATTGGCTGATAGGATTCTATCAGCCAATCGGAATTAAGGTAGGAATATTCTGATTGGCTGATGGAATCAGCCAATCAGAATCAAGTTCAATCCGATTGGCTGATCCAATCAGCCAATCAGATTGAGCTCGCATTTTATTGGCTGTTCCGATAAGCCAATAGAATGTGAGCTCAATCTGATTGGCTGATTGGATCAGCCAATCGGATTGAACTTGATTCTGATTGGCTGATTCCATCAGCCAATCAGAATATTCCTACCTTAATTCCGATTGGCTGATAGAATCCTATCAGCCAATCGGAATTCGAGGGACGCCATCTTGGATGATGTCATTTAAAGGAACCGTCATTCGTCGTCTAGTCGTCGGTTGAAGAGGATGTTCCGCGTCGGCTTGGAAGAAGATGGTTCCGCTCCGCTCCAGAAGATTGAAGATGCGGCTTGATAGAAGACTTCATCCCGATGATGGACTTCCGACTTCAGCCCGATGATGGATTTCTTCAGCCGCCGCTTGGATCCAGACTTCAGCCCGAGGATGGACGTCACTCTTCAGCCCCCCGCTTGGGCTTGGATCAACACTTCCGAGGACCGAACGGTGAACCTGGTATGGTGAAGATAAGGTAGGAAGATCTTCAGGGGCTTAGTGTTAGGTTTATTTAAGGGGGGTTTGGGTTAGATTAGGGGTATGTGGGTGGTGGGTTGTAATGTTGGGGGGGGGTATTGTGTGTGTTTTTTTTACAGGCAAAAGAGCTGAATTTCTTGGGGCATGCACCGCAAAGGGCCCTGTTCAGGGCTGGTAAGGTAAAAGAGCTTTGAACTTTTTTAATTTAGAATAGGGTAGGGCATTTTTTATTTTGGGGGGCTTTGTTATTTTATTAGGGGGCTTAGAGTAGGTGTAATTAGTTTAAAATTGTTGTAATATTTTTCTAATGTTTGTAAATATTTTTTTATTTTTTGTAACTTAGTTCTTTTTTATTTTTTGTACTTTAGTTAGTTTATTTCATTGTAGTTATTTGTAGATATTTTATTTAAATAATTTATTGATAGTGTAGTGTTAGGTTTAATTGTAGATAATTGTAGGTAGTTTATTTAATTAATTTATTGATAGTGTAGTGTTAGGTTTAATTGTAACTTAGGTTAGGATTTATTTTACAGGTAATTTTGTAATTATTTTAACTATTTTAGCTATTAAATAGTTCTTAACTATTTAATAGCTATTGTACCTGGTTAAAATAAATACAAAGTTGCCTGTAAAATAAATATTAATCCTAAAATAGCTATAATATAATTATAATTTATGTTGTAGCTATATTAGGGTTTATTTTACAGGTAAGTATTTAGCTTTAAATAGGAATAATTTATTTAATAAGAGTTAATTTATTTCGTTAGAATAAAATTATATTTAACTTAGGGGGGTGTTAGGGTTAAAATTAGCTTTAGGGGTTAAAAAATGTATTAGAGTAGCGGTGAGCTCCAATCGGCAGATTAGGTGTTAATACTTGAAGTTAGGTGTCGGCGATGTTAGGGAGGGCAGATTAGGGGTTAATACTATTTATTATAGGGTTATTGAGGCGGGAGTGAGGCGGATTAGGGGTTAATAACTTTATTATAGTAGCGGTGAGATCCGCTCGGCAGATTAGGGGTTAATAAGTGTAGGCAGGTGGAGGCGACGTTGAGGGGGGCAGGTTAGGGGTTAATAAATATAATATAGGGGTCGGCGATGTTAGGGGCAGCAGATTAGGGGTACATAAGGATAACGTAAGTAGCGGCGCTTTGTGGTCGGCAGATTAGGGGTTAATTATTGTAGGTAGCTGGCAGCGACGTTGTGGGGGGCAGGTTAGGGGTTAATAAATATAATATAGGGGTCGGCGGTGTTAGGGGCAGCAGATTAGGGGTACATAAGTATAACGTAGGTGGCGGTCGGCAGATTAGGGGTTAAAAAAATTTAATCGAGTGGCGGCGATGTGGGGGGACCTCGGTTTAGGGGTACATAGGTAGTTTATGGGTGTTAGTGTACTTTAGAGTACAGTAGTTAGGAGCTTTATAAACCGGCGTTAGCCCAGAAAGCTCTTAACTACTGACTTTTTTCTGCGGCTGGAGTTTTGTCGTTAGATTTCTAACGCTCACTTCAGCCACGACTCTAAATACCAGAGTTAGAAAGATCCCATTGAAAAGATAGGATACGCAATTGACGTAAGGGGATCTGCGGTATGGAAAAGTCGCGGCTGAAAAGTGAGCGTTAGACCCTTTCCTGACTGACTCCAAATACCGGCGGTAGCCTAAAACCAGCGTTAGGAGCCTCTAACGCTGGTTTTCACGGCTACCGCCAAATTCTAAATCTAGGCCGCCAGGTTTAAAACCTGTAATACCAGTGTTGTCTTAAGGGAGCGGTGGGAAAAAAAGGCTTGTTAACCCCCGCAAGCCTTACCGACAAAAACTCGTAATCTAGCCGATAGGGTCTGAGGATTATTCTTTATAAAGTGCTATCTAAATAACATATTAGGGGGCTAAGTTTAGTCTTTTTCTGTTTTCTATCATGTACTCGTGTGACATATATTATGTTTAGTAAGATGTTTGTATATTTACATTCACTATTGTATCAATTTCTGCATGGGTTCATTTGAGTATCCTTACTACGATGTAATCTTTAAATTCTGGATGTTGTTTTTGTGCTGTGCCATTGTACTTAATTTATGCCACTTTTAGATATATCATAGTATAATATCTGAAATACAAGAGATACTCAAATAATACCCTAAGTTACAATACTAGAAAAGCTGATGTTTTGCATCCATCTAATTACTGAATATTTTCGCTACTGCAAATTGGGTTATATATCTGGCCATCTTTCCATCTCCTGCCCACCTTGTTACCCTCAACTAATCTTTGCTTAAATTCTCTTGCATATATGTTCTGATAATTGTATTATTGTATGGTTTTAAATGTTAGTTTTAACATGTGTTTAATATCAACACTATGGCCTAGATTTGGAGTTTGGCGGTAGCCGTGAAAACCAGCGTTAGAGCCTCCTAACGCTGGTTTTAGGCTACCGCTGGTATTTGGAGTCAGTCAAAAAAGGGTCTAACGCTCACTTTTCAGCCGCAAAATTTCCATACCGCAGATCCCCTTACGTCAATTGCGTATCCTATCTTTTCAATGGGATCTTTCTAACTCCGGTATTTAGAGTCGTGGCTGAAGTGAGCGTTAGAAATCTAACGACAAAACTCCAGCCACAGAAAAAAGTCAGTAGTTAAGAGCTTTCTGGGCTAACGCCGGTTTATAAAGCTCTTAACTACTGTGCTCTAAAGTACACTAACACCCATAAACTACCTATGTACCCCTAAACCGAGGCCCCCCCACATCGCCGACACACGATTAAAATTTTTTAACCCCTAATCTGCCGACCGCCACCTACTTTATACTTATGTACCCCTAATCTGCTGCCCCTAACACCGCCGACCCCTATATTATATTTATTAACCCCTAATCTGCCCCCCACAATGTCGCTACCAGCTACCTACACTTATTAACCCCTAATCTGCCGTCCGCACGCCGCCGCCAGCTACATTATAGCTATGTACCCCTAATCTGCTGCCCCTAACACCGCCGACCCCTATATTATATTTATTAACCCCTAACCTGCCCCCCTCAACGTCGCCTCCACCTGCCTACACTTATTAACCCCTAATCTGCCGACCGGACTGCACCGCTATTATAATAAAGTTATTAACCCCTAATCCGCCTCACTAACCCTATAATAAATAGTATTAACCCCTAATCTGCCCTCCCTAACATCGCCGACACCTAACTTCAAACATTAACCCCTAATCTGCCGACTGGAGCTCACCGCTATTTTAATAAATGTATTAACCCCTAAAGCTAAGTCTAACCCTAACACTAACACCCCCCTAAGTTAAATATAATTTAAATCTAACTAAATAAATTAACTCTTATTAAATAAATTATTCCTATTTAAAGCTAAATACTTACCTGTAAAATAAACCCTAATATAGCTACAACATAAATTATAATTATATTATAGCTATTTTAGGATTAATATTTATTTTACAGGTAACTTTGTATTTATTTAACCAGGTACAATAGCTATTAAATAGTTAAGAAATATTTAATAGCTAAAATAGTTAAAATAATTACAAAATTACCTGTAAAATAAATCCTAACCTAAGTTACAATTAAACCTAACACTACACTATCAATAAATTAATTAAATAAAATACCTACAATTACCTACAATTAAACCTAACACTACACTATCAATAAATTAATTAAATACAATACCTACAAATAACTACAATGAAATAAACTAACTAAAGTACAAAAAATAAAAAAGAACTAAGTTACAAAAAAATAAAAAAATATTTACAAACATAAGAAAAATATTACAACAATTTTAAACTAATTATACCTACTCTAAGCCCCCTAATAAAATAACAAAGCCCCCCAAAATAAAAAAATGCCCTACTCTATTCTAAATTACAAAAGTTCAAAGCTCTTTTACCTTACCAGCCCTGAACAGGGCCCTTTGCGGGGCATGCCCCAAGAAATTCAGCTCTTTTGCCTGTAAAAAAAAACATACAATAACCCCCCCAACATTACAACCCACCACCCACATACCCCTAATCTAACCCAAACCCCCCTTAAATAAACCTAACACTAAGCCCCTGAAGATCTTCCTACCTTGTCTTCACCTCACCGGGTATCACACCGATCTGTCCTGGCTCCGATATCTTCATCATACCCATCATACCCAAGAGGGGGCTAGACATCCATCATCCGACGGCTGAAGAAGTCCAGAAGAGGGTCCAAAGTCTTCATCCTATCCGGGAAGAAGAGTAGATCCGGCAACCATCTTCTTCCAAGCGGCATCTTCTATCTTCATCCGATGAGGACCGGCTCCATCTTGAAGACCTCCACCGCGGACCCATCTTCTTCTGACGACGACTTCCCGACGAATGACGGTTCCTTTAAGGGACGTCATCCAAGATGGCGTCCCTCGAATTTCCGATTGGCTGATAGGATTCTATCAGCCAATTGGAATTAAGGTAGGAAAATTCTGATTGGCTGATGGAATCAGCCAATCAGAATCAAGTTCAATCCGATTGGCTGATTCAATCAGCCAATCAGATTGAGCTTGCATTCTATTGGCTGATCGGAACAGCCAATATAATGCGAGCTCAATCTGATTGGCTGATTGAATCAGCCAATCGGATTGAACTTGATTCTGATTGGCTGATTCCATCAGCCAATCAGAATATTCCTACCTTAATTCCGATTGGCTGATAGAATCCTATCAGCCAATCGGAATTCGAGGGACGCCATCTTGGATGACGTCATTTAAAGGAACCGTCATTCGTCGTCTAGTCATCGGGTGAAGAGGATGCTCCGCGTCGGCTTGGAAGAAGATGGTTCCGCTCCGCTCCAGAAGAAAGAAGATTGAAGATGCGGCTTGATAGAAGACTTCATTCAGATGATGGACTTCCGACTTCAGCCCGAGGATGGATTTCTTCAGTCGCCGCTTGGATCCAGACTTCAGCCCGAGGATGGACATCACTCTTCAGCCCCCCGCTTGGGCTTGGATCAACACTTCCGAGGCTTGGATCAAGACTTCCGAGGACGGATCGGTGAACCTGGTATGGTGAAGATAAGGTAGGAAGATCTTCAGGGGCTTAGGTTTATTTAAGGGGGGTTTGGGTTAGATTAGGGGTATGTGGGTGGTGGGTTGTAATGTTGGGGGGGTTATTGTATGTGTTTTTTTACAGGCAATAGAGCTGAATTTCTTGGGGCATGCCCCGCAAAGGGCCCTGTTCAGGGCTGGTAAGGTAAAAGAGCTTTGAACTTTTGTAATTTAGAATAGGGTAGGGCATTTTTTTATTTTGGGGGTCTTTGTTATTTTATTAGGGGGCTTAGAGTAGGTGTAATTAGTTTAAAATTGTTGTAATATTTTTCTAATGTTTGTAAATATTTTTTTATTTTTTGTAACTTAGTTCTTTTTTATTTTTTGTACTTTAGTTAGTTTATTTAATTGTATTTATTTGTAGATATTGTATTTAATTAATTTATTGATAGTGTAGTGTTAGGTTAAATTGTAGGTAATTGTAGGTATTTTATTTAATTATTTATTGATAGTGTAGTGTTAGGTTTAATTGTAACTTAGGTTAGGATTTATTTTACAGGTAAATTTGTAATTATTTTAACTATTTTAGCTATTAAATAGTTCTTAACTATTTAATAGCTATTGTACCTGGTTAAAATAAATACAAAGTTACCTGTAAAATAAATATAAATCCTAAAATAGCTATAATATAATTATAATTTATATTGTAGCTATATTAGGATTTATTTTACAGGTAAGTATTTAGCTTTAAATAGGAATAATTTATTTAATAAGAGTTAATTAATTTAGTTAGATTTAAATTATATTTAAGTTAGGGGGGTGTTAGTGTTAGGGTAAGACTTAGCTTTAGGGGTTAATACATTTATTAGAATAGCGGTGAGCTCCAGTCGGCAGATTAGGGGTTAATGTTTGAAGTTAGGTGTTGGCGATGTTTGGGAGGGCAGATTAGGGGTTAATACTATTTATTATAGAGTTAGTGAGGCGGATTAGGGGTTAGGCAGGTGGAGGCGACGTTGTGGGGGGCAGATTAGGGGTTAATAAATATAATATAGGGGTCGGCGGTGTTAGGGGCAGCAGATTAGGGGTACATAGGGATAATGTAAGTAGCGGCGGTTTACGGAGCGGCAGATTAGGGGTTAATAATAATATGCAGGGGTCAGCGATAGCGGGGTCGACAGATTAGGGGTTAATAAGTGTAAGGTTAGGGGTCTTTAGACTCGGGGTACATGTTAGAGTGTTAGGTGCAGACGTAGGAAGTGTTTCCCCATAGCAAACAATGGGGCTGCTTTAGGAGCTGAACGCAGCTTTTTTGCAGGTGTTTTTTCAGCTCAAACAGCCCCATTGTTTCCTATGGGGGAATCGTGCACGAGCACGTTTTTGAGGCTGGCCGCGTCCGTAAGCAACTCTGGTATCGAGAGTTGCAGTTGCTTAAAATATGCTGTACGCTCCTTTTTTGGAGCCTAACGCAGCCATTCTGTGGACTCTCAATACCAGAGTTATTTTAAAGGTGCGGCCAGAAAAAAGCCAGGGTTAGCTACGCAGGTTGTTACCGACAAAACTCTAAATCTAGCCGTTGGATTGGACCTTGCCCCTTTAAATGGAGGGTCAGTGTTGCAGAAGTCATTCCTATGATTAAGTACCAAGTGCCGGCATGAAACGCGTAAGGACTGCTGTTTTTTTTTTTTGTCTTATTTTTAAATTATGCTTCATTAAAAGTAAATTTTTACTTTTGGAGTCTGTAGCGTGCAGACGTTTTTTCTTAGTGAATGTCAATACCTTAGATACATTTAAAAATGGTTTGGATACATTTCTGGCTAGAATCAGAATTCATGGATATGATTGCTTGTGTTAAATGGGTCACCTTTTTAATGGGATTAATTTAAGATCAATACGAGCATTAATTGTAAATAATGTAAGATTTAAATAGAATGAACTCGATGGACTTCTGTCTTTTTTCAACCTCATCTACTATGTTATTATGTTACTTTGTAACCAACAGACGTCAATGAGATTTTACCAAAGTCAAATATCCAACCAGTAATAATTGCAAATAAAGATAATTTATTCACCATTATGGGTTGGACATCTTGTGCTCTAATGTTTTCTATTTTTAAAGTTGGATGGGACTTTTTACTTCCTGGTTCAAAAAAACACTCAAAAGCAAAAAACAAACACAAAACAATGCATTGTTGATCGCTCTGGTTGATAGTTGGCTAAATATGTACTGTATATTATTATTGCTATTATTCATAACAGTTATTAGTAGAGTGCCAACAGATTCTGCAGCACTATACTCATAGATTAGGAGATAAAAATGTAGAGGGCTCTGCCAAGTGTTGCTATTATTAAGGTGATCTACAAAACAGCTGGGCTCGTAGGCTTAAATGCTAAGGGGGTTCAAGTGGATGACAAAAGGAGGAGAGGACCTGAGGTAAGAAAAGGTTTCTGTACACTGCATGTATCCTTGAACTGTAGAGTATTTAAGGAGCACTTGAAATGTTGTAAACTAGAGGAGAGTCTTGTGGAGTGAGGCTGAGTTCCACAAAATAGTATTCATTCTGGAGAAGTCCTGTAGATGGGAATGTAAGGGGGTGACAAGAGAGGAGGAGATTGTGAGCAGAGCAAAGGGCATGGCAGGTAGAATATCTGGGGGAGCAATGTTAATAAGGGGCCTTGAACGTCAGAGTAGGGATTTTGTGTTTTATTTTGAAGGCTAGAGAAAGCCAGTGAAGGGACTGGCAGAGAGGTGCAGCAGATGAGGAGTGATGTGTAAGGAAGATCAGCCTGGCAGAGGCAATTATTATGGATTGTAAAGTAGATAGTCAGCAGCTGGGGAGACCAGAGAGGATGGAGATGCAATAGTCAAGGCGGGAATTGATGAGATAGTGAATTAAAATCCTAGTTGTGTCTTGCGTGAGGAAGTGGTGAATTTCTGAATTGTTTATAAGGTGGAAACGGCAGGAATTTGCCAAAGAATGGATGTGAGGAGTGAAAGAAATATATGAGTCAAGTGTGACCCCAAGACATTGGGTGTGCGGGTTGGGGTCATGATGGTATTATCAACAGTTAAAGAAACTTAATGATAGAGATTTTGGAGGAAGGAGGAAAATTAGGACCTTGTGTAGAGATTTAGCTTAAGGTAGAGAGAGGATATCCAGGATTAAATATTAGAAAGACAGTGACACAGGTCAGCAAGGAAGGGGATAGATCTGATACAGAGAGGTACATTTGGGTGTCATCAGCATACAAATGCAAATTATATTGAAACCCTTGAGAATTTATTAAGTAACCTAAGGATGATGTATAGATTGTTAAGGAAAGCGATTCCTGTGTTTCAATCGAACCCTTTGCAAACAGGTGCATAAAAACCACCACATAGCCATGAGATCTAAATGGGGTACTTTCATAGGATGCCACTATTGCTAGATCTGCCCCGGTCAACTGTAAGTGCTATTATTGTGAAGCAGAAGCATCTAGGAGCTAAAGCAGTTCAGCTATGAAGTAGTCCCAACAACCATAGTAACCCTCAAATTATGAGGCTAAGACAAGCCCCATAATTTGAGGGTTACTATGGTTGTGCACTGTAGGGCTTCATGGTATAGACTTTTTGAGTATAGCTTATACTAGAACGCTTGTTAAGATATTTCAATTTTTACAGTAGATCTTATTGATGGTTCACAGTGTTTGCAGTTTTTACAAATAAACACGACATTACCTATATGGTATATAAGGATATTAATTTTTTCCTCTGTAAATTATGCAAAATATAATATAATATATGGTTTTGCATTTTGTCAATATTTTAGCACTTTGTTTCGATTCATAAAAATTATCACTGTAATATATGTTTGGAATGACTTGATTTTAACTTATATGAGTATAAAATAGTACAAATTGTTATGCACAACAGAACAAACAAAGTCCAATTGACTTTGCTCCTTTTGGTTCCAGGCTAGAGGGAGTTAACTGTGGCTACACATTTACGTCAGTGTGATTACATTATTTAAGAAGGCTGTGAGCTAGTAACAGCACGGTCTATGAGTAAGGCAAATAGCTGAAACATGTCAGACCGCTGCTGTCCTAGCTCTTTTTGTATTTAATACACTGAGTGTTTTTTATCACTTTGTATTGCAATAAAAAGTTAAGTATTAATTTCTTAACCTGTGGCCCCGACTCGCCTTTTTTTCTTGTGGCTGCTGGAATGCATAGTGCCTACTGTAAAGTTTTGTGGAGGAGGTATAATGGTCTGGGGCTTTAAGTGTTTTAAACGATTATAATGTTTTTAGATTAATGTAATTTAAATGCATATGTTTGAATATGGTAGATGTGAAAATAGTTAGTAATTGTTGTGGAATATAAACTAATGAAGTAACCATTAGGAGGAAAAATTAAACATGGGATATATAAACATGTAGAAATTGAAAGGACCAACTTGAAGAAATGTGTTGAGGTTTAGTTTATTTGCTTAGAGCCAGTTTGTGAAATTGAAGCATCGAGCTGTCCTTTGAAGTGACAGTGATCCGGGTGGTGACATTTCATGCTGGAACGCCAGAGCTCAAGTTAGAGCGAACAAGGACACTGATACATTATAATGCTTCAGAGGCTGGAAACGAGAAGCACATACTTGTTTGTTTGTGAGGGAATTTTAATTTTTGAAAAGTTGTTTTATTTACACCACTGTGTCCCCTTGTGTGTTTGAGTTTTATCATTCTACAAGGGTCCAATTTCTAACACAGGGAAGCAAACATTAAAAAGAGAGCAGCAACACAGGAGGAAATCATATATTTAGGAAAGTATCAGGCATCATCTGGACAAACTCATTTTTAGAACAAGGACTCTACTTAAGATTTATTGATATAGTTTTTTTTTCTGCATTTCTGTTTTGTATTGATATTGGCCATAGTGCTTCTTTGTTTATGTTTTCTTGATGAGGAGATATTCTGAAATAAGAGAGTTAAGAGGATCAGGAAAGTTACTGAAGAGAGAGAGGTGAGCGGGTGAGGAAAGTTATGGAAGTTATTGAAACGATGAGAAGAGATACTGAAAAGAGAGTGGTGAGACGATGAGGAAACATACTGGAAAGAGAGGTGAAACGATGAGGAGAGATACTGAAGAGAGAGATGAGAATATGAGGAGAAATTGAAGAGAGAGATTAGTAGATGAGCAGAGATAGTGAAGAGAGAGCAAAAAAATATATTAAATATATTAAATTAACTTCCCTAGTATCTCTAAAGTTGTATCAAACTGTTTGTAGGTAAGATGGCGGCACTGTCCTCCTGCTTGGTTACAGGTCAATCAACTTCCTCTCCTTGATTTCGGGACCAAAGTACCTCAAAGCAGAAGAACCATAATAATGCAATAAATCAAGATTGTGAATATGTACTAAAAGGAATGTACTTACAGGAATGTGTGAATAAAATCAGCTTTTTATTCAAAACACCCGAATCTTCATATAAGGAATTATTCCAGTTTAATAAAACATTAAAAGTTCATATACAGCTAAAATTGCTCAACCGGTTTCAGTAACAACACACCTTTCTCAAGAGCAAAATAAAAATACAAAGTCCGAGAGACTATGAAGAGAGAGAAATGAGCAGATGAGGAGAGGTAAGAAAGAGAGAGACATGAGTGGTGTGAGGATGATGAAAGATATTGCTATACAGAAGAGAGAGGTAAGCAGATAGTAAGCAGATGAGGATAAAAACAGAGAGGTGAGCAGCTGAAGAGAGATACTGAAATGAGAGATGTTAGAAAATGAAGAGAGATACTGAAAGGAGAGAGGTGATAAGATCAGGAGAGATACTGAAAGGAGAGAGGTGATAAGATGAGAAGAGGTACTGAAAGGAGAAAGGTGAGAAGATGAGGAGAGGTACTGAAAGGAGAAAGGTGAGAAGATGAGGAGAGATACTGAAAGAGAGAGGTTAGAAGATGAGGAGAGGTACTGAAAAGAGAGAGGTTAGAAGATGAGGAGAGATACTGAAAGGAGAGAGGGGAGAAGATGAGGAGAGATACTGAAAAGAGAGAGGTTAGAAGATGAGGAGAGGTACTGAAAAGAGAGAGGTTAGAAGATGAGGAGAGGTACTGAAAGGAGAGAGGGGAGAAGATGAGGAGAGATACTGAAAGGAGAGAGGGGAGAAGATGAGGAGAGATACTGAAAGGAGAGAGGTGAGAAGATGAGGAGAGATACTGAAAGGAGAGAGGTTAGAAGATGAGGAGAGGTACTGAAAAGAGAGAGGTTAGAAGATGAGGAGAGGTACTGAAAAGAGAGAGGTTAGAAGATGAGGAGAGGTACTGAAAGGAGAGAGGGGAGAAGATGAGGAGAGATACTGAAAGGAGAGAGGGGAGAAGATGAGGAGAGATACTGAAAGGAGAGAGGTGAGAAGATGAGGAGAGATACTGAAAGGAGAGAGGTTAGAAGATGAGGGGGGATATCTATCAACCCATCAACTGTGTTGCATTTGACGGCATCACTACTCTCGCCTAACATCGCCTAACATCGCAGACGGGGACCTGAATACAATCTCCATATTTATTAAAAAAGCCAGCAAAAAGACACGCACCAAGTACAGGATGATGAGCATCAGACTGTTGTTAACTAGCAGTCATCGATCTCGCGTCTATTCGGCTTTTTACCAACTTAATTTATACCCTGTCACTAAACGCCGCCACTATACTAAAATGTTTAACCCCTATCCCGCCGCTCTCAGACCCGCCGCACTGAAATAAAGTTATTAACCCCTATACCGCCGCACCCGGACCCCGCCACAACCTAAATCAAGTTATTAACCCCTATCCCGCCGCTCCCGGACCCCGCCTCCACTAAATAAACGTATTAACCCCTAAACCTCTGGCCTCCCACATCACTACCTCTAACTAAACCTATTAACCCCTAAACCACCAGCACCCCACATCGTCATACACTAAATTAAGCTATTAACCCATAAACTTAAAAGCCCGCTAACTTTAAATTAAAATTACAACATCCCTATCTTAAAATAAATTTAAACTTACCTGTAGAATTAAAATAAACTAATTTTAAACTATTAATTAACCTACCCTAACTATTATCCTACAATTAAATTAAACTAGCAATTAAATTAACTAGATTGCATATTAAAAAAACCTTAACCCTACTCAAATTATTTAAATATACTATTAAACCTTAATAAAAATTACTAAATTACCAAAAAAATAAACGCTAACTTACAAAAAAAAAATAAAAAAAAAATTATGAACCCCCCCCCACATTATCAAAAATAAGAAAGAATTACACCTAATCTAATAGCCCTATCAAAATAAAAAAGCCCCCCCAAAATAAAAGAAACCCTAGCTTAGGGCATTGCCCCAAAGAAATCAGCTCTTTTACCTGTAAAAAAATACAAACACCCCCAACAGTAAAACCCACCACCCAACCAACCAACCAACCCCCCCAAATAAAAAACCTATCTAAAATAACCTAAGCTCCCCATTGTCCTGAAAAGGGCATTTGTATGGGCATTGCCCTTAAAAGGGCATTTAGCTCTTTTACTGCCCAGACCATAATCTAAAAATAAAACCCACCCAAAAAACCCTTTGGGTTTATTATTTGGGGGGTTGTTTGGGTGGTTGGTGGGTTTTACTGTTGGGCGTGTTTCTACTTTTTTTTTTTTACAGGTAAAAGAGCTTATTTCTTTGGGGCAATGCCCAACAAAAGGCCCTTTTGAGGGCCATTGGTAGTTTACTGTAGGCTAGGTTTTTTTTTTTTTATTTGGGGGGGGGGCTTTTTTATTTTGATAAGTCTATTAGATTAGGAGTATTACTTTCTTAATTTTGATAATGTGTTTTTTTTTTGTGGTAATTTAGTGTTTTTTATTTTTTGTAACTTAGCGTTTATTTTTTTGGGTAGTTTAGAAATTTGTAATACGGTTTAATATTATTATTATTATCATTTATTTGTATAGCGCCGCCAAATTCCGTAGAGCTGGGTACAATGATAGGGGAATACAATGACAACATTTTTGATAAAAATACAAAACATAAAACTGAATAGTTTAATAGTAGATTTAGATAATTTTAGTAGGGTTAGGTTTTTTTAATATGTATTTTAGTTTATTTAATTGGTAGTTTAATTTAATTGTAGTATAATAGTTAGGGTAGGTTAATTAATAGTTTAAAAATAGTTTCTTTTAATTCTACAGGTAAGTTTAAATTTATTTTAAGATAGGGATGTTGTAATGTTAATTTAAAGGTAGTGGGTTGTTAGGTTTAGGGGTTAATAGCTTAATTTAGTTTATGGCGATGTGGGGGGCTGATGGTTTAGAGGTTAATAGGTTTAGTTAGTGGTAGTGATGTGGGAGGCCAGATGTTTAGGGGTTAATATGTTTATTTAGTGGCAGTGGGGTTCGGGAGTGGCGGGATAGGGGTTAATAACTTTACTTAGGATGCGGCGGGGTCCGAGAGCGGCGGAATAGGGGTTAATAACTTTATTTAGGTTGCGGCGGGGTCAGAGAGCGGCAAAATAGGGGTTAATAACATTATGCAGGTGTCGGCGATGTCGGGGGCGGCAGATTAGGGGTGTTTAGACTCGGGGCTTATGTTAGGGTGTTAGGTGTAAACTTTACTTGTTTTCAAGTGGATATCAATGGGATATCTGGCAGCATCGAACATAAGCTTTCGCTGCTTTCAGACTCCCATTGATTTTTATGGCATCCGCTGCCTCCAGGGTGGCGGATTGAAAATCAGGTACGCTGGGCCGGAATAGCCGCGAGCTTACCTGTTAGAAATTTGATAAATGGGAAAAAGTGTCAGATAGAGCCGAATGTGTATTTGGAACATCTGTAATGACGTAAGCATTGATCTGCGTCGGATTGAGACTGGCGGATCGTATGTTAAATCACAAATTTCAACTTTTGCTGGTCTGTAGGCTTTGATAACTAGTTCGGATCAAGCTCGCAACAATTACACTGCGGAATTCCGGCGTATTTGCGGTTGACGGCTTGATACATATCCACAGAGGAGAGATACTGAAAGGAGAGAGGTGAGAAGATGAGGGGGGATACTGAAAAGAGAGAGGTGAGAAGATGAGGAAAGAAGCTGAGAGACTAGATGAGCTGAGATATTGAAGAGAGAGACTTGAGGAGAGATATGAAAGAGAGAGAGACGTGAGTGTATGAGTAAAAATATGGAAGAAAAGGAGGTGAGATTATGAGTAGTGATACATTAGAGATAAGCAGATGAGGTAAAACACCAGAAAGAGAAAGTTCACATAGAAGGAAAGATACTGAAGAAAGAGAGGTGAGTGAATTAGTAGAGACATGAGAGCGGTGAGTGTAGGAGGAAAAATACTGAAGAGAGAGGCAATCAGATAAGGGGATATATGAAAAAGAGACTTGAGTGGATAAAGAGAGATACATAAGGGACAGAGTTGAGCAGTTTATTAGTAATATGGAAGAGCAAGTACAGATGAATAGAGAAATTGAAGAGGGAGAGTTGACAGGATGAGGAGATACACTTAAAATAGATGTGAGTGGATGAGGAAAGATACTGAAGAGAGAAAGATGAGGATATCTAAGAGAGAGAGGTGAGAGAATGAGGAGAGATACTGAAGTAAGAGTAATGAGCAAATGAGAGGCGATAAAGAAGGGAGAGAGGTGAGCTAATATGGAAAGATATAGAAGAGATAAATGAGATTGGGGTGAGTTGATAAGAAGAGAAATGGAAGAGATGATTAAGAGAGATATAGAAGAGAGAGAGGTGATTAGATTAGGTGAGATACATGAGAGAGAGTTGAGCAGATGATGAGAAATTTTGAACACAGAAAGCTAAGAAGATGAGGAGAGATACAGAAGAAAGAGAGAGGTGAGCAGATGAGCAGATATATGGAAGGGTGAGCAGTATGCAGATAAGGAGAGATATAGAAGTGAAAAAGAGGAAAGCCGATGAGGAGAGATACTGAAGGGTGAGAGGCCAGCAGATGTGGAGAGATATGGAAAGGTAAGTATTGAGCAGATGTGGAGAGATATGGAAAGGTAAGTATTGAGCAGATGTGGAAAGGTATGGAAAGGTAAGTATTGAGCAGATGTGGAAAGGTATGGAAAGGTAAGTATTGAGCAGATGTGGGGAGATATGGAAAGGTAAGTATTGAGCAGATGTGGGGAGATATGGAAAGGTAAGTATTGAGCAGATGTGGAGAGATATGGAAAGGTAAGTATTGAGCAGATGTGGAGAGATATGGAAAGGTAAGTATTGAGCAGATGTGGAGAGATATGGAAAGGTAAGTATTGAGCAAATGTGGAGAGATATGGAAAGGTAAGTATTGAACAGATGTGGAGATATATGGAAATGTAAGTATTGAGCAGATGTGGAGAGATATGGAAAGGTAAGTATTGAGCAGATGTTTGTGCCGGTTTGGTTTCGGAGATATTGCGCATTATGTGTACATGTACTCTTTGATTCAAAAGTATTATAACAACAAAAATATTCGTAAGTACAAATAGAATTATAAAACTTTGTGGTATATAAAATAACAGATGTGACTTCCACACCAGAAAAAAATATTTAAAAACATATTGGGGGAGATTATATCCCTGGCAACTGGAAAAAAAACTGTTTCAGTTTTCTATGCAGCACAGCAGTGTAGCTGTTCAGCGCAACAGTCTAGTTACGCTGAAACTAGACTGTTGCGCTTCGTAACTACACTGCTGCGCTGCATAGAAAACTAGTGAGACAATTTTTTCCCATTCGCCAGGGATGTAATACCCCCCTAAATGTTTTAAAAAAAAAAAAAGCGACAAAAAAAAGAAGTGACATATAAGAAAACTTGCTTTGAGTGCTTTTAAGCGCTTGTTAACTCTAAGCAAGTTAATATTGGGCTGTCTGTGGTTAACATGACATTACAGGCGATTAATATGGCAACAAAGAGGTTAAATTGGGCGGTGCTTGAGTTTGCATAATCTAAAAATCTTGAATGTCCATTATCTCAGAAACCGAATTGTTTTTGCAGCACAAATCAGCACAAACGCAGCACAAACAAATGCTATATTTGTTTTTAAAATTGCATTACATGGGGTGCAAAGTGGACGGCGAACATTTGCGATGTTCGATCCGCCCCCTATTCGTCATCATTGAGTAAACTTTGACCCTGTAGCTCACAGTCACAAGATACATTCCAGCCAATCAGCAGCAGACACTCCCTCCCAGACCCTCCCACCTCCTGGACAGCATCCATTTTAGATTCATTCGGAGCCTGCATTCTTAGTGAGAGGAGGGACAGTGTAGCTGCTGCTGATTTAATAGGGAAATTGATAGCTAGGCTAGTGTATTTAGTGTCCACTACAGTCCTGAAGGACTCATCTGATCTCTGCTGTAAGGACAGCACCCCAAAAAGCCCTTTTTAGGGCTAGAACATCAGTCTGCTTTTTTTCCCCCTGTGTAATCTAATTGCAGCCTGACTGCCAGCTCAGGCTCACAGCGTATACTGTGCCCACTTGCCCAGTGCCACCACTCATATCTGGTGTAACAGTAGTGTACATTAAAAAAAAACAAAAAAACTTTTTTTAATTTGAAATAATAGCAGTCATTTTCCTTCACACGTGTGCGTTTGAGGTCCTGCCAGGGCACAGTGTGACACCAGTGCAAGTCATATCTGCTAAAACAGTAGTGTACATTTAAAAAAAACAACCTTTTTTTCTGTGAAATAATAGCAGTCAGTTTCCTTCACACGTGTACGTTCCAGGTCCTGCCAGGGCACAGCGTCACACCAATGCAAGTCATATCTGCTAAAACAGTAGTGTATATACATTTAAAGAAAAAAAACCTTTTTTATTGTGAAATAATAGCAGTCAGTTTCCCTCACACGTGTGCGTTCCAGGTCCTGCCAGGGCACAGTGTCACACCAGTGCAAGTCATATCTACTAAAACAGTAGTTTACATACATTAAAAAAAAACGAAACCTTTTTTTACTGTGAAATAATAGCAGTCAGTTTCCCTCTCACGTGTGCGTTCCAGGTCCTGCCAGGGCACAGTGTCACACCAGTGCAACTCATATCTGCTAAAACAGTAGTGTACATTTAAAAAAAATAAAACCCTTACACTACCTGAATGATACAACATCATACCTGATGTTTTAAAGCACGTTATTCCAAACAATCTAGGAATGTTAGGTGGTTTATGCCCTTTATGGATTAAAACCAGACTCTGCATCAACTATGTAATTTTCCATGGGAGTTTGCCATGGATCCCCCTCCGGCATACCACAGTCCAGGTGTTAGTCCCCTTGAAACAACTTTTCCATCACTTTTGTGGCCAAAAGAGTCCCTGTGGGTTTTAAAATTCGCCTGCCTTTTGAAGTCGATGGCGGTTCGCCCGGTTGGCTGGTTCGCGAACTTTGCGGACGTTCGCGTTCGCAAACGCAAAATATTAGGTTTGCAACATCACTACTGAGCATATCTAGATATGCTTTTCAGCAAAGAATACCAAGAGAATAAAACAAATTAGATGATAGAAGTAAATTAGAAAGTTGTTTAAAATTGCATGCTCTTTCTATATCATGAAAAAAAATAAAATGGGTTTCATGTCCCTTTAATATCTCCGAAACCAAACCAGCACAAACGTTCATTTTTGCAGCACAAATCAACACAAACACAGCACAAACAAATGGTATATTTGTTTTTAAAATTGAATAACATGGGGTGCAAAGTGGGCAGGGTTTCATAATAAATAATGTGCAATATCTCCAAAACCAAACCGGCACAAACGTTCGTTTTTGCAGCACAAATTAGCACAAATGCAGCACAAACAAATGCTATATTTGCTTTTGAAATTGCATAACATGAGGTGCAAATTGGGCGTAGTTTCAGCAAATATACTGTAATGCGCTATATCTCCGAAACCAAACCGGCACAAACGTTAGTTTTTGCAGCACAAATCAGCACAAACGCAACACAAACAAATGGTATATTTGTTTTTAAAATTGCATAACATGGGGTGCAAAGTGGGCGGAGTTTCAGCAAATATAATGCGCTATATCTCTGAAACCAAACCGGCACAAACGTTAGTTTTTGCGGCACAAATCAGCACAAACGCAGCACAAACGAATGGTATATTTTAATTCAGTTTTTCCAAACATGGGGTGCCAACTTCACATAGGCTAAGCATGATACAATGTAACTATTAGTTATATTGTAGCTAGCTTAGGGTTTATTTTACAGGTAAGTATTTAGTTTTAAATAGGAATAATGTAGTTAATGATAGGAATTTTATTTAGACTTATTTAAATTATATTTAAGTTAGGGGATGTTAGGGTTAGACTTAAATTTAGGGGTTAATAACTTTAATATAGTGTCAACGACGTTGGGGGCGGCAGATTAGGGGTTAATAAATATAATGTAGGTGGTGGCGATGTTGGGGGCAGCAGATTAGGGGTTCATAAATATAATGTAGGTGGCGGCGGTGTCCGTAGTGGCAGATTTGGGGTTAATAAAAATAATGTAGGTGTCGGCGATGTCGGGGCGGCAGATTAGGGGTTAAGTGTAATATTAGGGGTGTTTAGACTCAGGGTTCATAATCAGGCCTCATAATCTAGGTGAAAGATAGCAAGAAAATGAAGAAAAATTTATAATAGGAGTAAATTAGAAAGTTGCTTAAAATTGCATGCTCTATCTGAATCACGAAAGAAAAAATTTGGGTTCAGTGTCCCTTTAAGTGTTTTTTGTTTTTTTGTAATGTTAGATTATTTTAAATTTTCGTAATTTAGTGCTTTAGTTTTTTTTGTAATTTATGTTGGGGTTTTTTCGTAGTGTTAGGATTTTTTAATATTGTAATTTATTTATTTTTATTTTTAGTTTATTAAATTTAAGGTTAATTTATAGTTTAAGCCTAGTTTTTTTTTATTTCACAGGTAAGTTTTAATTTATTTTAAGGTAGTTATATTGTACTTTTAATTTAAAATTAGTGGGGGTTTAGGGGTTAATAGTTTAATTTAGTGTTTTGTGATGTGGGGGGGTGGCGGTTTAGGGGTAATAGTTTTAGTTTAAATTATCGATGTGGGGGCGGCAGTTTAGGGATTAATAGATTTATTATAGTAGTAGGGATGTGGGGGGCCGACGGTTTAGGGGTTAATACATTTTTTATAGTAGTAGCGATGTGGGGGCCGGCGGTTTAGGGTTTAATAGGTTTATTTAGTGTTGGCTGTGTGGGTGGGCGGCAGTTTAGGGGTTAATAGATTTATTTTAGTAGTAGCGATGTAGGGGGCAGGCGGTTTAGGCGTTAATAGATTTATTATAGTAGTAGCGATGTGGGGGGCCGACGGTTTAGGGGTTAATACATTTTTTATAGTAATAGCGATGTGGGGGCGGCAGTTTAGGGTTTAATAGGTTTATTTAGTGTTGGCTATGTGGGTGGGCGGCAATTTAGGGGTTAATAGATTTATTATAGTATTTGTGATGCAGGGGGATGACGGTTTAGGGGTTAATAGGTAGTTTATGGGTATTAGTATACTTTGTAACATTTTAGTTTTGAGAAACATTTTTGTTTCACAAAATCCATAACTACTGGTCTCAGATAGTGGAATAAATTGCGGCGGTTTATGCTATAACTCTAGTGTTATAGCCTGACCGCACAACCTGTAATACGGCACAATGAAAATCCTTCACTCAAAAGTTTTTAATTTTTTAAATGCGGAATGGAGAGTTGCGTAAAGGCTAATACGCTAGCAGTATAGCCGTACCACCGCGACTTGTAATACAGGAGACCTGCATATTCCGCACACAATGGGCAATTTTTCAGTGGTATAGCCGTACCGCAAAACTTGTAATTTTGTTGATAGTTAGTAGTAAAGCTTAATGACTTTCTGTTATCTATTACATAATGATAGACATTTCTTACCTATTTATATTGGGGGCAGCAGATTAGGGGTTCATAAATATAATGTAGGTGGCGGCGGTGTCCGTAGTGGCAGATTAGGGGTTAATAAAAATAATGTAGGTGTCGGCGATGTCGGGGCGGCAGATTAGGGGTTAAGTGTAATATTAGGGGTGTTTAGACTCAGGGTTCATGTTAGGGTGTTAGGTGTAGACATAACTTTTGTTTCGCCATAGGAATCAATGGGGCTGCGTTAAGGAGCTATACGCTGCTTTTTTGCAGGTGTTAGACTTTTTTTCAGCCGGCTCTCCCCGTTGATCCCTATGGGGAAATCATGTACTAGCACTTACGACCAGCTCACCGCTGACTTAAGCAGCGCTGGTATTGGAGTGCGGTAATGAGCAAAATTTTGCTCAACACTCACTTCTTGTCTTTTAACGACGGGTTTCTGAAAACACGTAATACCAGCGCTGCAGGTAAGTGAGCGGTGAGGGTAAACTGCTCATTAGCACCGCACAGCCTCATAATCTAGGTGAAAGATAGCAAGAAAATGAAGAAAAATTTATAATAGGAGTAAATTAGAAAGTTGCTTAAAATTGCATGCTCTATCTGAATCACGAAAGAAAAAATTTGGGTTCAGTGTCCCTTTAAGTGTTTTTTGTTTTTTTGTAATGTTAGATTATTTTACATTTTCGTAATTTAGTGCTTTCGTTTTTTTTGTAATTTATGTTGGTTTTTTTTCGTAGTGTTAGGATTTTTTAATATTGTAATTTATTTATTTTTATTTTTAGTTTATTAAATTTAAGGTTAATTTATAGTTTAAGCCTAGTTTTTTTTTTATTTCACAGGTAAGTTTTAATTTATTTTAAGGTAGTTATATTGTACTTTTAATTTAAAATTAGTGGGGGTTTAGGGGTTAATAGTTTAATTTAGTGTTTTGTGATGTGGGGGGGGGGTGGCGGTTTAGGGGTAATAGTTTTAGTTTAAATTATCGATGTGGGGGCGGCAGTTTAGGGATTAATAGATTTATTATAGTAGTAGGGATGTGGGGGGCCGACGGTTTAGGGGTTAATACATTTTTTATAGTAGTAGCGATGTGGGGGCCGGCGGTTTAGGGTTTAATAGGTTTATTTAGTGTTGGCTGTGTGGGTGGGCGGCAGTTTAGGGGTTAATAGATTTATTTTAGTAGTAGCGATGTAGGGGGCAGGCGGTTTAGGCGTTAATAGATTTATTATAGTAGTAGCGATGTGGGGGGCCGACGATTTAGGGGTTAATACATTTTTTATAGTAATAGCGATGTGGGGGGCGGCAGTTTAGGGTTTAATAGGTTTATTTAGTGTTGGCTATGTGGGTGGGCGGCAATTTAGGGGTTAATAGATTTATTATAGTATTTGTGATGCAGGGGGATGACGGTTTAGGGGTTAATAGGTAGTTTATGGGTATTAGTATACTTTGTAACATTTTAGTTTTGAGAAACATTTTTGTTTCACAAAATCCATAACTACTGGTCTCAGATAGTGGAATAAATTGCGGCGGTTTATGCTATAACTCTAGTGTTATAGCCTGACCGCACAACCTGTAATACGGCACAATGAAAATCCTTCACTCAAAAGTTTTTAATTTTTTAATTGCGGAATGGAGAGTTGCGTAAAGGCTAATACGCTAGCAGTATAGCCGTACCACCGCGACTTGTAATACAGGAGACCTGCATATTCCGCACACAATGGGCAATTTTTCAGTGGTATAGCCGTACCGCAAAACTTGTAATTTTGCTGATAGTTAGTAGTAAAGCTTAATGACTTTCTGTTGTCTATTACATAATGATAGACATTTCTTACCTATTTATATTAAGGCATTTTTGTATGTAGTGGAAACCATTATATCTTGTTGCTGTAGTTACACAGAAACACAAATTCTATGCACTCTGTGTAGGATCAAGGTCAATTAATTATATTTATGTCAGATTCAGCAAATGCCTCTAGTAGTTTAAAGTGATATACTGTCCAATTTTTGATTGATTTGTTATCAAAGATCTCAATTACAACAACTGTGACATTTTAGTTGAATTAAGATCAGATAAGGTGAAGAGAGGAGAATGAAAAATGATGGAGTAATATGTTTTTTCTGAACCTGGAAGCATAACTGGGGTTAAGGATTCTGGTTATTCCTTGAAATGTACAGAATACAACATTGCAACTGCAATCAAGAGTTCCAGTTGGTGCCAGTCAATTTCTTTACATTGTGCCTTTATCTTAAGGATTGGCTGGAGTGGAAAGTAAAACCAGTTTGATAAATCTTGTGATAGTCTAAATGCAATCTAACCCTTTTTGATGTGCTGAACATATATTTTGCTCCCATACCAACAATTGAAAACAAATTATTTTCTAAGATTATGCAAAGCAAACGACTGAATTTTTACAACTAATAAATCAATACAGACAGCTGCTCTGAGTGAGATCTGTGACAACAAATCAATCAAGCATAAGACTCAGTGTCACATTGAATTACTTTAGACATTTGCTGAATCAATCTCTTCTTATAATGCTTTGTGCTTGCTGCTGCAGAGTATGCGCAAAATCCATGTGATTGTCCAATTATGGAAAAAAAGTATGTTCCTCTATCCTTGCCTGGTCTGTCATTATAATTTGCACGTAAATGAGTTGTGAGCCGAGAGTCCCAGCTGAGAGAGGTGCTGTGAATAAACATGTTATTGAGAGAAGCACATCAATATAAGTGACCATGTACAAGGTGTGTGTAATAGAGTTGTTAGCAATAGATTTATACTTATATAAAGCATTCAATTCTGACCACATTGGCGTCTCATCCCGCTTTTGGGTACATCTTGTGCCACCGTTTCACCAAGGCTTGAGATAATGGGCTTAATTTACCAAGCAACGATTGCTTCTTTGGAGGACGTTGTTTCAGGCTCACCAGAAAGTATATTTAGGAAGCAACGATTTTTAGAAATAATCCCTATACGATACAATCAGGATGAGTGATATGGCCGATAAGCCACCAGTGAGCGGAGGGCAGCTTTTGTGAAATGCTTGTGCAATGTTAAATGTTTGTGCCGATGTTTAATAAATGGAGCCCAATGGCATAAATTTATAGACTTCGTTAGGTTGCTGATTGGCTTTGTTGGAAAGGCTATATCATGTTAAAAATTAATTGAGCCGCTCATTTCTTCCTTGGCGTATAATTAGTGGATGTTTTTGTCATTAACATCTATAGTGCCCAATACATGAAGTCTCGCACGTGAAACAAGAACCTTTTCCTAAGTGGTTAAAGCAATGGCACTATTGAAATGCAGTTAAGGTAGATGTTTATTTATTTATTTATTTATAAAATATTTTACCAGGAAGGATACATTGAGATTTCTCTCGTTTTCAAGTATGTGCTGGGAATATGTTGAATGTTCACATACTGTATGTGTTTTGTCATAGAGAAGTAGTTTCGCTGGATAGAAGAGGCATCTTGGAAACCTCACAGACAAAACGAGGGGCTGACCGTGACATTCTGAGAGCGGGGTTAGAATATTTTACCAAAACCTCAGCTAAACATGCTGAATTTATAAAGGCTCTATTGTCCTTCTGAAGTATCTTGTTATCTTTGTTTTGCTAGTTCAAAACTGAAGGTTGTCCTGTTTTTCTTTTTATTCATTTGTGCATATGATAGGGCTGTGTGGGCTAGTTATCAAGCCGTCTACTTTTCTGGCTTCGCCGGCCCAATACGTCCGCCTAAGCTCGCCTACCTTCGCCGCCGCGGACCTTGAATACGTTCGCCTAAGTTATCAAATAAAGCTGTCAAAAAGCCGCGGGGCGATGAGCAGCGGACTGTGACAGTTATCACTCATCCGATCTCGCTGCCCTTCGGCTTTTTCCCAGCTTTATTGCTAGCCTGTCACTAAGCACTCACACTAAACTGCACTGTTCTACCCCCTATACCGGCGCCCCTGGAGCCCCCCGCAACTAAATAAAGTTACTAACCCCTAAACCGCCGCTCCTAGACCCCGCCGCAACTCTTATAAATGTATTAACCCCTAAACCGCCGCTCCCGGACACCGCTGCCACCTACATTATACCTAGTAACCCCTATCCTGCCCCCCCTATACCGTCGCCCTCTATTATAAAATTATTAACCCCTATCCTGCTGATCCCGCACCTCTCCGCAACTAAATAAATAGTTTAACCCCTAAACCGCCGCTCCATGAACCCGCCGCAACCTATAATAAATTTATTAACCCCTATCCTGCCCCCCACTACGCCGCCGCCACTGTAATAAAATGATTAACCCCTAAACCTAAGTCTAACCCTAACCATAACGCCCCCCTAACTTAAATATTAATTAAATAAATCTAAATAAATTAACTCTTATTAACTAAATGAATCCTATTTAAAACTAAATACTTACCTTTAAAATAAACCCTAATATAGCTACAATATAAATAATAATTATATTATAGCTATCTTAGGATTTATTTTTATTTTACAGGTACCTTTCAATTTATTTTAACCATGTACAATAACTATTAAATAGTTATTAACTATTTAATAGCTTACCTAGCTAAAATAAAGAGAAATGTACCTGTGAAATAAATCCTAACCTAAGTTACAATTACACCTAACACTACACTATACTTTAATAAATTATTCATATTTAAAAATAAATACTTACCTGTAAAATAAACCCTAAGATAGCTACAATGTAATTAATAATTATATTATAGCTATCTTATGATTTATATTTATTTTACAGGTAACTTTGTATTTATTTTAGCTAGTTAGAATAGTTATTAAATAGTTATTAACTATTTAATAACTACCTAGCTAAAAGAAATACAAAATTACCTGTAAAATAAATCCTAACTTAAGTTACAATTAAACCTAATACTACACTATCATTAAATTAACTAAATAAACTACCTACAAAGAACTACAATGAAATACAATTACATAAACTAACTAAAGTACAAAAAATAAAAAAATCTAAGTTACCAAAAATAAAAAATTAAGTTACAAACAGGTTAAAAATATTACAACAATTTTAAGCTACTTACACCTAATTTAAGCCCCCTAATAAAATAACAAACCCCCCCAAAATAAAAAAAATCCCTACCCTATTCTAAATTACATAAATTTCAAAGCTCTTTTACCTTACCAGCCCTTAAAAGGGCCATTTGTGGGGGCATGCCCCAAAAAGTTCAGCTCTTTTGCCTGTAAAATAAAAATACAACCCCCCCCAACATTAAAACCCACCACCCACATACCCCTAATCTAACCCAAACCCCCCTTACAAAAACCTAACACTAATCCCCTGAAGATCATCCTACCTTGAGTCGTCTTCACTCATCCGAGACACCGATGGAACTGAAGAGGACATCCGGAGCGGAAGAAGTTAATCCTCCAAGCGGCACTGAAGAAATCTTCCATCCGATGAAGTCATCATCCAGGCGGCGCTGAAGAAGTCTTCGATCCGGCCGATGTCATCTTCAAAGAGGCGCTGAAGAGGTCTTCTATCCGGGCGAAGTCATCTTCCAAGCCGGGTCTTGAATCTTCCTTCCGCCGACGCGGAACCACCTTCTTCACCGACGGACTACGACGAATGACGGCTCCTTTAAGGGACGTCATCCAAGATGGCGTCCCCTCAATTCCGATTGGCTGATAGGATTCTATCAGCCAATCGGAATTAAGGTAGGAAAATCTGATTGGCTGATGGAATCAGCCAATCAGATTGAGCTCGCATTCTATTGGCTGTTCCGATCAGCCAATAGAATGCGAGCTCAATCTGATTGGCTGATTCCATCAGCCAATCGGATTGAACTTGAATCTGATTGGCTGATTCCATCAGCCAATCAGATTTTCCTACCTTAATTCCGATTGGCTGATAGAATCCTATCAGCCAATCGGAATTGAGGGGACGCCATCTTGGATGACGTCCCTTAAAGGAGCCGTCATTCGTCGTAGTCCGTCGGTGAAGAAGGTGGTTCCGCGTCGGCGGAAGGAAGATTCAAGACCCGGCTTGGAAGATGACTTCGCCCGGATAGAAGACCTCTTCAGCGCCTCTTTGAAGATGACATCGGCCGGATCGAAGACTTCTTCAGCGCCGCCTGGATGATGACTTCATCGGATGGAAGATTTCTTCAGCGCCGCTTGGAGGATTAACTTCTTCCGCTCCGGATGTCCTCTTCAGTTCCATCGGTGGCTCGGATTAGTGAAGACGACTCAAGGTAGGATGATCTTCAGGGGATTAGTGTTAGGTTTTTGTAAGGGGGGTTTGGGTTAGATTAGGGGTATGTGGGTGGTGGGTTTTAATGTTGGGGGGGGGTTGTATTTTTATTTTACAGGCAAAAGAGCTGAACTTTTTGGGGCATGCCCCCACAAATGGCCCTTTTAAGGGCTGGTAAGGTAAAAGAGCTTTGAAATTTATGTAATTTAGAATAGGGTAGGGATTTTTTTTATTTTGGGGGGGTTTGTTATTTTATTAGGGGGCTTAGATTAGGTGTAAGTAGCTTAAAATTGTTGTAATATTTTTAACATGTTTGTAACTTAATTTTTTATTTTTGGTAACTTAGATTTTTTTATTTTTTGTACTTTAGTTAGTTTATGTAATTGTATTTCATTGTAGTTCTTTGTAGGTAGTTTATTTAGTTAATTTAATGATAGTGTAGTATTAGGTTTAATTGTAACTTAAGTTAGGATTTATTTTACAGGTAATTTTGTATTTCTTTTAGCTAGGTAGTTATTAAATAGTTAATAACTATTTAATAACTATTCTAACTAGCTAAAATAAATACAAAGTTACCTGTAAAATAAATATAAATCCTAAGATAGCTACAATATAATTATTAATTATATTGTAGCTATCTTAGGGTTTATTTTACAGGTAAGTATTTAGTTTTAAATAGGAATAATTTATTAAAGTATAGTGTAGTGTTAGGTGTAATTGTAACTTAGGTTAGGATTTATTTCACAGGTACATTTCTCTTTATTTTAGCTAGGTAAGCTATTAAATAGTTAATAACTATTTAATAGTTATTGTACATGGTTAAAATAAATTGAAAGGTACCTGTAAAATAAAAATAAATCCTAAGATAGCTAGAATATAATAATTATTTATATTGTAGCTATATTAGGGTTTATTTTAAAGGTAAGTATTTAGTTTTAAATAGGATTCATTTAGTTAATAAGAGTTAATTTATTTAGATTTATTTAATTAATATTTAAGTTAGGGGGCGTTAGGGTTAGGGTTAGACTTAGGTTTAGGGGTTAATCATTTTATTACAGTGGCGGCGGCGTAGTGGGGGGCAGGATAGGGGTTAATAAATTTATTATAGGTGGCGACGGTGTAGGGGGGGCAGATTAGGGGTTAATAAATGTATTATAGGTGGCGACGGTGTAGGGGGGGCAGGATAGGGGTTAATACATTTATTATAGTTGCGGTGGGCTCCGGGAGCGGCGGTTTAGGGGTTAATATGTATAGAGTAGCTTGCGGTGGGCTCCGGGAGCGGCGGTTTAGGGGGTAATAACTTTATTTAGTTGCGGCGGTGTAGGGGGGGTCAGATTAGTGGTGTTTAGACTCGGGGTACATGTTAGGGTGTTAGGTGTAGACAGCTCCCATAGGAATCAATGGGATGTCTGTCAGCAGCGAACTTGTACTTTCGCTATGGTCAGACTCCCATTGATTCCTATGGGATCCGCCGCCTCCAGGCTGGCGCTTTGAAAACCAGGTACGCTGGGCCGTAAAAGTGCCGAGCGTACCTGCTAGTTTTTTGATAGCTAGCAAAAGTAGTGAGAATGTGCCGCACTTGTGTGCGGAACATCTGGAGTGACGTAAGAATCGATCTGTGTCGGACTGAGTCCGGCGGATCGAAGCTGACGTCACAAAATTCTACTTTTGCCGGTCTCGAGCCTTTGATAACTAAGGCGTATCAGCCTCGCCACAAATACGCTGCGGAATACGCAGCGTATTTGAGGTTGACGGCTTGATAACTACCCCCCTGTGACTCACTGGGCAATCTCCTAGTGTCCTGGTAGGTCAATCCAGTCTGGAGTTGCCAGGTTCTTTTTTCATAGGGGATAGCCTGGTATTTTGGTGCTGCATTGTCATATTTAGGTGGGACCAGACTTATATACTGCAGAAAAATGATAGTCTATGAATGGAAAATTTTGGGCTAAAACTGTCTACTTCTGTGGCGGTGACTAGTCGTAGGACAAGTGTTTGTAGCTCTTTTCCTATATTTGTACATTTTGCACTAGATTACAAGTGGGATGCAAAATTATCACCCGCCCACATGGGGCAAATTGGCCATTTGCGGGTACTCAATAAATAACCAGCCATTACAAGTGACTGGTTAATGCTACAGTGAACTTGTGGTAGCAATTAGTGCTCAGGAAATTAACGAGAGATCAGATGTAGATTTTTTGTCATAAACAAATAGTGCACTAAGCAGTTTTTAGAGGTTAAAAGTGGTGTGTGTGGGGTACTAGAAAAAGAAGACACTGAAAAATACCTTTACATTGCGGTCTATGGGAACTGTGTGTCCCCTGTAAATATATATGTTTATAATCATGTACATATATATTTATGCACAACTTACCCCCTCCGCTGCACAAGTTCTCATGCCGTGTCTGACAGCATGAGAACGAGGCCCTCATTGGAGCCTATGGAAGCGCGCTCACTTGTAATACCAGCACACATTTGCGTGCACTGGTATTACTCAGTTGAGTGCAAATTTCGCTTACGCGTAAGCGATATTTTGCGCTCAACTCATAGGGGCCTATCTATCAAGCTCCGAATGGAGCTTGAGGCCCCGTGTTTCTGGCGAGCCTGCAGACTCGCCAGTAACAGCAGTTATGAAGCAGTGGTCTAAAGACCGCTGCTCCATAAGGCTGTCTCTGAGCAGGCGGACAGACATCGCCGGAATTCAACCCGATCGACTACGATCGGTTTGATTGACACCCCCTGATTGCTGGTGGCTGATTGGCCGCGAGTCTGCAGGGGGCGGCGTTGCACCAGCAGCTCTTGTGAGCTGCAGGTGCAATGCTGAATACGGGGAGCGTATTACTCTCCGCATTCAGCGAGGTCTGTCGGACCTGATCCGCACTGTCAGATCAGGTCCGACAGACATTTGATAAATTGGCCTCTTAGTCTGGTGCTTTATATGTTAAATATGGATATAAATAGTTTTAATATATAATAAAAATATAGCTGTATTATGAGGATTAAGCAACATCAACAATCAAAAATATAGATCTTGACTGTGTGAAAATATTTTGTTTATTATGAAATAGTCTACTTGCTGTGACATGGATATGATATTTGTTTAATTTTAGAAGCAACTTCACACACATATGTATATATATTTTCATCGTATTTACAAACAATATAAAGCTATAGATGAAGCTGTACACTAGCAGCAACTTCACACACATATGTATATATATTGTCATCGTATTTACACACAATATAAAGCTATAGATGAAGCTGTACACTAGCAGCAACTTCACACACACACATATATATATATTCTCATCGTATTTACAAACAATATAAAGCTATAGATGAAGCTGTACACTAGCAGCAACTTCACACACATGTATATGTATACACTGTGTGCAGAATTATTAGGCAAATGAGTATTTTGACCACATCATCCTCTTTATGCATGTTGTCTTACTCCAAGCTGTATAGGCTCGAAAGCCTACTACCAATTAAGCATATTAGGTGATGTGCATCTCTGTAATGAGAAGGGGTGTGGTCTAATGACATCAACACCCTATATCAGGTGTGCATAATTATTAGGCAACTTCCTTTCCTTTTTCAAAATGGGTCAAAAGAAGGACTTGACAGGCTCAGAAAAGTCAAAAATAGTGAGATATCTTGCAGAGGGATGCAGCACTCTTAAAATTGCAAAGCTTCTGAAGCGTGATCATCGAACAATCAAGCGTTTCATTCAAAATAGTCAACAGGGTCGCAAGAAGCGTGTGGAAAAATCAAGGCGCAAAATAACTGCCCATGAACTGAGAAAAGTCAAGCGTGCAGCTGCCAAGATGCCACTTGCCACCAGTTTGGCCATATTTCAGAGCTGCAACATCACTGGAGTGCCCAAAAGCACAAGGTGTGCAATAATCAGAGAAATGGCCAAGGTAAGAAAGGCTGAAAGACGACCACCAATGAACAAGACACACAAGCTGAAATGTCAAGACTGGGCCAAGAAATATCTCAAGACTGATTTTTCTAAGGTTTTATGGACTGATGAAATGAGAGTGAGTCTTGATGGGCCAGATGGATGGGCCCGTGGCTGGATTGGTAAAGGGCAGAGAGCTCCAGTCCGACTCAGACGCGAGCAAGGTGGAGGTGGAGTACTGGTTTGGGCTGGTATCATCAAAGATGAGCTTGTGGGGCCTTTTCAGGTTGAGGATGGAGTCAAGCTCAACTCCCAGTCCTACTGCCAGTTTCTGGAAGACACCTTCTTCAAGCAGTGGTACAGGAAGAAGTCTGCATCCTTCAAGAAAAACATGATTTTCATGCAGGGCAATGCTCCATCACTCGCGTCCAAGTACTCCACAGCGTGGCTGGCAAGAAAGGGTATAAAAGAAGAAAATCTAATGACATGGCCTCCTTGTTCACCTGATCTGAACCCCATTGAGAACCTGTAGTCCATCATCAAATGTGAGATTTACAAGGAGGGAAAACAGTACACCTCTCTGAACAGTGTCTGGGAGGCTGTGGTTGCTGCTGCACGCAATGTTGATGGTGAACAGATCAAAACACTGACAGAATCCATGGATGGCAGGCTTTTGAGTGTCCTTGCAAAGAAAGGTGGCTATATTGGTCACTGATTTGTTTTTGTTTTGTTTTTGAATGTCAGAAATGTATATTTGTGAATGTTGAGATGTTATATTGGTTTCACTGGTAAAAATAAATAATTGAAATGGGTATATATTTGTTTTTTGTTAAGTTGCCTAATAATTATGCACAGTAATAGTCACCTGCACACACAGTTATCCCCCTAAAATAGCTATAACTAAAAACAAACTAAAAACTACTTCCAAAACTATTCAGCTTTGATATTAATGAGTTTTTTGGGTTCATTGAGAACATGGTTGTTGTTCAATAATAAAATTAATCCTCAAAAATACAACTTGCCTAATAATTCTGCACTCCCTGTATATATTCTCATCGTATTTACAAACAATATAAAGCTATAGATGAAGCTGTACACTAGCAGCAACTTCACACACACATGTATATATATATTGTCATCGTATTTACACACAATATGAAGCTATAGATGAAGCTGTACACTAGCAGCAACTTCACACACACATGTATATATATTGTCATCGTATTTACAAACAATATAAAGCTATAGATGAAGCTGTACACTAGCAGCAACTTCACACACATGTATATATATTCTCATCGTATTTACAAACAATATAAAGCTATAGATGAAGCTACACACTAGCAGCAACTTCACACACATGTATATATATTGTCATCGTATTTACACACAATATAAAGCTATAGATGAAGCTGTACACTAGCAGCAACTCCAGAAGCTTAAGTGATGCATAAAAATAGATTCATCATTTAGAATATCTAAGATGCAGAGTCCGGATTCTATAATGATTTTCTAGTTATTTTTATCTTCTCCACAAGTTCCCTGACAGTAACGCCCTGCTTTCTTACATTCATTTCACGTGAAGAATAAGCCCCCTACATTTTAATCTTCTTTTAATGTACATGTGCATTACATAATGACACAATACTAATATTAGTAAAATGCGAATATCCTCTCTTAAAGGGCTGTTTTGTAGGGTGGATAGTCTTAAAATGACATGCTCTCTAATTACAGCAAGTCATTTTTTTATTATAAAGGCCCTTTAAAGGTACAGTCTACTTTTATTGTTTAAAACGATAATCCATTTATTCCCCAGTATAAGCCTAGTTTTTTTTATTTCACTGATAATTTTTTTTTTTATTTTAAGGTAGTTATATTGTACTTTTAATTTAAAGTTAGGGGGGTTTAGGGGTTAATAGTTTAATTTAGTGTTTTGTGATGTGGGGGGGTGGCAGTTTAGTGGTAATAGTTTTAGTTTAATATTATCGATGTGGGGGGACGGCAGTTTAGGGGTTAATAGATTTATTTTAGTAGTAGCGATGTGGGGGGCAGGCGGTTTAGGGGTTAATAGATTTTTTATAGTAGTAGCGATGTGGAGGCCGGCGGTTTAGGGTTTAATAGGTTTATTTAGTGTTGGCTATGTGGGTGGGCGGCAGTTTAGGGGTTAATAGATTTATTATAGTATTTGTGATGCAGGGGGATGACGGTTTAGGGGTTAATAGGTAGTTTATGGGTATTAGTGTACTTTGGAACATTTTAGTTTTGAGAAACATTTTTGTTTCACAAAATCCATAACTACTGGTTTCAGATAGCGGAATGGATTGCAGCGGTATAAGCTATAACTCTAGCGTTATAGCCTGACCGCACAACCTGTAATACGGCACAATGAAAATCCTGCACTCAAAATAAATTTTTTAAATGCGGAATAGAGAGTTGCGTAAAGGCTAATACGCTAGCAGTATAGCCGTACCGCCGCGACTTGTAATACAGGAGACCTGCATATTCAGTGCACAATGGGCAATTTTTCAGTGGTATAGCTGTACCGCAAAACTTGTAATTTTGCTGATAGTAGAGAAGCTTAATGAATTTTTCCAACTTTCTGTTGTCTATTACATAATGATAGAAATTTCTTACCTATTTATATTAAGGCACTTTTGTATGTAGTAGAAACCATTATATCTTGTTGCTGTAGTTACACAGAAACACAGATTCTATGCACTCTGTGTAGGATCAAGGTTAATGAATTATATTTATGTCAGATTCAGCAAATGCCTCTAGTAGTTTAAAGTGATATACTGTCCAATTTCTGATTGATTTGTTATCAAAGAGCTCAGTTACAACAACTGTGACATTTTAGTTGAATTAAGATCAGATAAGGTGAAGAGAGGAGAATGAAAAATGATGGAGTAATTTGTTTTTCTGAACCTGGAAGCATAACTGGGGTTAAGGATTCTGGTTATTCCTTGAAATGTACAGAAAACAACATTGCAACTGCAATCAAGAGTTCCAGTTGGTGCCAGTCAATTTCTTTACATTGTGCCATTATCTTAAGGATTGGCTGGAGTGGAAATTAAAACCTCTTAAAGGGCTGTTTTGTAGGGTGGATAGTCTTAAAATGACATGCTCTCTAATTACAGCGTCATTTTTTGATTATAAAGGCCCTTTAAAGGTACAGTCTACTTTTATGGTTTAAAACGATAATCCATTTAGTCCCCAGTTTTGCATAACCAACACTGTTATATCAAAGGGATAGGAAAGTCAAATTAAACTTATAGGATTCAGATAGAGCCGGTCATTTTAAGACACTTTTAAATTCACTTCTATTTTTAAATGTGCTTCGTTCTCTAGGGCCTAGATTTAGAGTTTGGCGTTAGCCGTCAAAACCAGCGTTAGAGGCTCCTAACGCTGGTTTTTACCGCCCGCTGGTATTTAGAGTCAGTCAGGAAAGAGTCTAACGCTCATTTTACAGCCACGACTTTTCCATACCGCAGATCCCCTTACGTCATTTGCGTATCCTATCTTTTCAATGGGATCTTTCTAACGCCGGTATTTAGAGTCGTGGCTGAAGTGAGCGTTAGAAATCTAACGACAAAACTCCAGCCGCAGAAAAAAAACAGGAGTTAAGAGCTTTCTGGGCTAACGCCGGTTCATAAAGCTCTTAACTACTGTGCTCTAAAGTACACTAACACCCATAAACTACCTATGTACCCCTAAACCGAGGCCCCCCACATCGCCGCCACTCTATTAAATTTTTTTAACCCCTAATCTGCCGACCGCACACCGCCGCCACCTACGTTATCCCTATGTACCCCTAATCTGCTGCCCCTAATACCGCCGACACCTACATAATATTTATTAACCCCTAATCTGCCGCCCCCAACGTCGCCTCCACCTACCTACACTTATTAACCCCTAATCTGCCGACCGGACCTCACCGCTACTATAATAAATGTATTAACCCCTAATCCGCCTCACTCCCGCCTAAATAACCCTATAATAAATAGTATTAACCCCTAATCTTCCCTCCCTAAGATCGCCGCCACCTAACTTCAAGCATTAACCCCTAATCTGCCGACTGTACCTCACCGCTACTCTAATAAATTTTTAACCCCTAAAGCTAATTCTAACCCTAACCCTAACAACCCCCTAAATTAAATATAATTTAAATCTAACGAAATAAATTAACTTTTATTAAATAAATTATTCCTATTTAAAGCTAAATACTTACCTGCAAAATAAACTAATATATCTACAATATAAATTCTAATTATATTGTAGCTATTTTAGGATTAATATTTATTTTACAGGCAACTTTGTATTTATTTTAACCAGGTACAATAGCTATTAAATAGTTAATAACTATTTAATAGTTACCTAGTTAAAATAATTACAAAATTACCTGTAAAATAAATCCTAACCTAAGTTACAATTAAACCTAACACTACACTATCAATAAATAAATTAAATTAAATACCTACAATTATCTACAATTAAACATAACACTACACTATCAATAAATTAATTAAATACAATACCTACAAATAAATACAATGAAATAAACTAACTAAAGTACAAAAAATAAAAAAGAACTAAGTTACAAAAAATAATAAAATATTTACAAACATTAGAAAAATATTACAACAATTTTAAACTAATTACACCTACTCTAAGCCCCCTAACAAAATAACAAAGACCACCAAAATAAAAAAAAATAAAACCCTATTCTAAAATTAAAATAGAAAAGCTCTTTTACCTTACCAGCCCTGAAAAGGGCCCTTTGCGGGGCATGCCCCAAAGAATTCAGCTCTTTTGCCTGTAAAAAAAAACCATACAATACCCCCCCCAACATTACAACCAACCACCCACATACCCCTAATCTAACCCAAACTCCCCTTAAATAAACCTAACACTAAGCCCATGAAGATCTCCCTACCTTGTCTTCACCACGCCGAGTTCACCGATCGATCCAGAAGAGCCTCCGATGTCTTGATCCAAGCCCAAGCGGGGGGCTGACGATGTCCATGATCCGACTGAAATCTTCATCCAAGCGGGAGCTGAAGAGGTCCATGATCGGGCTGAAGTCTTCTATCAAGCGGCATCTTCAATCTTCTTTCTTCCGGATCCATGGTCATCCCGCCAACGCGGAACATCCGTCTTCACCGACGACTTCCAGACGAATGACGGTTCCTTTAAGGGACATCATCCAAGATGGCATCCCTCGAATTCCGATTGGCTGATAGGATTCTATCAGCCAATCGGAATTAAGGTAGAAAAATTCTGATTGGCTGATGGAATCAGCCAATCAGCTTCAAGTTCAATCGGATTGGCTGATCCAATCAGCCAATCAGATTGAGCTCGCATTCTATTGGCTGATCGGAACAGCCAATCGGATTGAACTTGAATCTTAATGGCTGATTCCATCAGCCAATCAGAATTTTCCTACCTTAATTCTGATTGGCTGATAGAATCCTATCAGCCAATCGGAATTCGAGGGACGCCATCTTGGATGACGTCCCTTAAAGGAACCGTCATTCATCGGGAAGTCGTCGGTGAAGATGGATGTTCCGCGTCGGCGGGATGACCATGGATCCGGAAGAAAGAAGATTGAAGATGACGCTTGATAGAAGACTTCAGCCCGATCATGGACCTCTTCAGCTCCTGCTTGGATGAAGACTTCAGTCGGATCATGGACATCTTCAGCCCCCTACTTGGGCTTGGATCAAGACATCGGAGGCTCTTCTGGATCGATCGGTGAACCCGGCGTGGTGAAGACAAGGTAGGGAGATCTTCAGGGGCTTAGTGTTAGGTTTATTTAAAGGGGGTTTGGGTTAGATTAGGGGTATGTGGGTGGTAGGTTGTAATGTTGGGGGGGGGTATTATATGTTTTCTTTTTACAGGCAAAAGAGCTGAATTCTTTGGGGCATGCCCCGCAAAGGGCCCTTTTCAGGGCTGGTAAGGTAAAAGAGCTTTTCTATTTTCATTTTAGAATAGGGTAGGGCATTTTTTTTATTTTGGGAGTCTTTGTTATTTTATTAGGGGGCTTAGAGTAGGTGAAATTAGTTTAAAATTGTTGTAATATTTTTCTAATGTTTGTAAATATTTTTTTATTTTTTGTAACTTAGATCTTTTTTATTTTTTGTACTTTAGTTAGTTTATTTCATTGTATTTATTTGTAGGTATTGTATTTAATTAATTTATTGATAGTGTAGTGTTAGGTTTAATTGTAGGTAATTGTAGGTATTTTATTTAATTAATTTATTGATAGTGTAGTGTTAGGTTTAATTGTAACTTAGGTTAGGATTTATTTTACAGGTAACTATTAAATAGTTATTAACTATTTAATAGCTATTGTACCTGGTTAAAATAATTACAAAGTTGCCTGTAAAATAAATATTAATCCTAAAATAGCTACAATATAATTATAATTTATATTGTAGCTATATTAGGGTTTATTTTACAGGTAAGTATTTAGCTTTAAATAGGAATAATTTATTTAATAAGAGTTAATTTATTTAGTTAGATTTAAATTATATTTAAGTTAGGGGGGTGTTAGTGTTAGGGTTAGACTTAGCTTTAGGGGTTAATACATTTATTATAGTAGCGGTGTGGTACAGTCGGCAGATTAGGGGTTAATTAGGGGTAGGTGGAGGCGGTGTTAGGGGCAGCAGATTAGGGGTACATAGGTATAATGTAGGTTGCGGCAGTTTACGGAGCGGCAGATTAGGGGTTAAAAAAATATGCAGGTGTCAGCGATAGCAGGGGCAGCAGATTAGGGGTTAATAAGTGTAAGGTTAGGGGTGTTTCGACTCGGGGTTCATGTTAGAGTGTTAGGTGCAGACTTAGGAAGTGTTTCCCCATAGGAAACAACGGGGCTGTGTTAGGAGCTTAACGCTGCTTTTTTGCAGGTGTTAGGTTTTTTTTCAGCTCAAACTGCCCCATTGTTTCCTATGGGGATATCGTGCACAAGCACGTTTTTGAAGCTGGCCGCGTCCGTAAGCACCGCTGGTATCGAGAGTTGCAGTGGCGGTAAATTATGCTATACGCTCCCTTTTTGGAGCCTAACGCACTGAAAACCCAGCCATTCTGTGAACTCTAAATACCAGCGGTATTTAAAAGGTGCGGCCAAAAAAAAGCCAGCGTTAGCTACGCGGGTCGTTACCGACAAAACTCTAAATCTAGCCGTAGGTTTCCCTTGATGAAAAACAATATGCACATATCCTACACTAGTGGGAGTCAGCTGCTGATTGGTGCCTGCACACATTTGTCTCTTGTGAAGAAAGTTTGATTATAGAAGTAAATTGGAAAGTTGTTAGAACTTATATGTTCTATCCGAATCATGAAAGAAAATGTTATGGTTTCCTGTCTCTATTATACACTTTTTACCTCTGTGATTACCTTGTATATAAGCCTTTGCACACAGCCCCCTTATCTCAGTGCTTTTTACAAAACTGCATTTCAGCCAATTAGTGCTGACTCATGCATAACTCCGTGGGAGTGAGCAAAATGTTATCTACATGGCACACATGAACTAGCACTGTCTAGCTGTGAAAAGCTAATAAAATGAATTGAGATAAGAGGTGGCCTTCAAGGGCTTAGAAATAAGCCTATGGTCATTCCTAGGTTTAGCCTTCACCATGAATTCCAAGAAAGCAAAGGAAATTTGATGATAAAAGTAAATTGGAAAGTTCTTTAATATTTCACGCCCTATCTAAATCATGAAAGTTTAATTTTGATTTTACTGTCTCTTTAAATTTATAATCACTGTATTTAAAGTTTCTCACTTTGGGCCTGATTCTTAAATCTATTTTTTTTTGTGGTGTGAAGTAATCAAATCCGTCTTGCAGATCTAACAATAACAATGTTTAATGTGGTATAAGTCTAAAAGAAAAATGTGCTGCCCCTTATATGTAAAGTGACTTCCATTGTTAGTTACACGCTTTGTACTTTCATTATAATTTAAAGGGATATGAAACCCACATTTTTACTTTCATGATTCAGATAGAGCAGCAATTTCAAACTTTTCAATATACTTCTATTTTGCTCCATTCTCTTGGTATTCTTTATTGAAAAGTTTGCCTAACTAGGCTCAGGAACAGGCTCAGGAACAGCAGTGCATGTCTGGGCACTAGTTGCTGATTGGTGGCTGCACATATAGGCCTCTTGCCATTGGCTTACTGTAGTGCATTGCTACTTATTCAACAAAGTATCCAAATAGACGTCATTTAATAATAGAAGTAAACTGGAACTTATAGTGAAGGGTATAGATTTTATACCTAGAGGCCCTAGAGGTGGAAACAGGGACAAAAAAACTAGATGAGAGAGAAAAACAAGGATAACCAATGGCTTGAATTCACAGATGGAAGATAATTTATTTGTTGAAAATTAACTTACATTTTTTTAGTTTCTTTTTTATGACACAATGAGTCCACGGATCATCTTAATTACTTATGGGATATTCACCTCCTGGTCAGCAGGAGGCGGCAAAGAGCACCACAGCAGAGCTGTTAAATAGCTCCTCCCTTCCCTCCCACTCCAGTCATTCTCTTTGCCTACGTTAGTGATAGGAAGAGGTAAAGTGAGGTGTTAGAAAAGATTCTTCAATCTTCAATCAAGAGTTTATTATTTTTAAAGTAGTGCCAGAGAGTGCTGCTTTGTCCTAGGGTGTAGCCTAGTCCAGATCAGTCTCTACAGTAGAGCTTTGGTGGCTTTAGAGTAATGGGAACTTGTGGGACATAATTTTCACTGCGCCTCCCATACACTTATGCTGCCCTAATTCTGTAAGTCTGAGTTAGATGAAAAACTCAGTCTTTATCCGTTGTTCCACTGGTCTATGTGAGGGATAGGACCTCTCATACCTGTGAGCTGCCTGGCTGCCTGGCAGAGCTATAAGGTAAGTGTTCACTTTTTTTTATGGGGCTAGAAGAGTAGAACTCAGAAAAAGGTTGCACACTTTTATTTCATAGAAGCTATATAATATTCCTAAGGTATTTGAAGGAATCATATAGGGCAGCATGGGCAGGCACTGGGGACAGAGTAGATTAGGCTCAGTGGGATGTTTCTCTGTCTGTGTTTACTACAGAGTTTTTTTCACCCAAGATGTCGGCTAACATGTTTGTTAGTGTGAACCAGCCCACAATGGGCGGGACTTGTGTGGCGGTAGTATTATGTGCTGCACAGTGCGCACATACTTCTCTTATTTGCGATATCTATATGAGAGGAATCTAGCCTTACCGTTATGTTAGTGAAACGGTTTATAGTTTAGATTGTCAACAGCTTCTGCCGGATTGGTTATATTCGGTTACGGTCTTCATAACTCTATTATGTCCTGTAATCAGCAGGGTGTTAAACTTAACAATGATGGCTGTTAAGCATGAAAGCTGTATGATGTGTATTACCTCTGTAATAAAGGACTATATCGTTATTAACATGTATTTTCAGTTCAGTTATAAAGCAGTTTCTTTTTGTATTTAAAGAAACAGTAACTGTTCCATGTTGGTTTGCTCAGAAATAGAGCAGTTTCTCTTTAGCATCTAAAGAAATAGTATGATTAAAGAAACAGTAACGTCCTTTTAGTATAACCTTTTAGAGAAAATTTTTGCACAGAAATTGAGCAGTGTCTTTTTAGGATTTAAAGAAACAGTAACGTTATTTTTTTTGTTTATAAACTTTTAGAAAAATGTTTCTTTTCTCTGTTATAGATTAAAGATATCTATATTATCTGATATCATTTATTATATAGTCCGCCAGTCCTTTAATTTCCCTCAAGTTTTGAGAGAACATAAAGTTTTTGAGCCGATATTGTTAATTGCACAATGTTCAAACTATGACGCAGTTTTTTCTCCTCAAGTGTCCCAAATCTTTTTTATTTCAGTGCCATGCCTTTCCTCCCAACTCCCTTGCTACAGGGAGAGCGATAGAGGAAATATGAAAAAACTCAGTGTGTAATGGTTTCTGGCAGGAATATATCTATCCCGATCTTTTCTTCTCATAAGCTGGAAGTGGAGGATATTTCGGTATCACCTAAGGATAAGATTTCAGATTCAGTCAGTGTAATTCCTTCCTCTGATGCTGAAGTTTTATCCTTCAGATTTAAGCTAGGCCTCCTCCGTTTACTACTATGGAGTTTTTAGCTACCCTGGACAACTCTGTGCCCTCCATGGCGGAAGTTTTTCTTGTACCAGATAGGGCTGCAGGATTAGTACAAAGGAATGAGTATCCTTGAGAATAGTTGTTCCTTTCAGGATCCTATGGATAATAGGTAGAGGGGTCACTCAGGGGTTACCATGTCCTCCTGAGGTTATATTGCTACTATCGTTAGTGCTACAGCATTATGGTTGCGTTGTCTGACTCTTTTCGGACAGACACTCCCCTCAGTATCTATTCCCGGATTGGCTAAAGGCAATTAAGTGGTCATCTCTTTTATTACAGAGATTCCTTTCAGGTTAGTAAACTGGGAACTAAGATTTAGTCCTTGCCTTATGGGTCCGCAGGGCCTTATTGCTAAAATATGGATCTACGGATGTGTCATCTAAGTCCAAACTCCTGGCGATTCCTTACAAGGGAGAGTCCTTGTTTGGGCCTGCTTTGACAGAGACAATTTCTGTCCTTATGGGAGGTAATTTCTCCCTCAGGATGAGAAATAAGCAATAGGGAACGTTGGAGTAAATTTCGTTCCTTTAGAGATTTCAAAGGAAATCCTTCCTCATCCTCCTCCAAGCAGAAGGAGTCCAAGTTTTTCTGGAGACTTGACAAGTCTTGGGAAAGGTGAATGCAATCCGTAAAGCCTAATATTGAATTAAAAGGCTTGGGTTTTAGATGTTCTAGACCCATGGGCTTTGTGCCCCAAGGATACATACGACAGTTCCAGACCCTTTTTTGTCCAGAACCAGGTTTTTGCCTTCAGGTTTTTCTGTAGACTAGATAAAAGGAGAAGTATTCTTACATTTCTACGGAACAAAAAGAGGTGAAGGTTATCCTATTGGTTATAAACTCTGATTCCAATGCATAAATATAGATACATTAATGGCAAAAAGTCATGAGACAAGGTTAACAGGTGAACCCCTAGGAGAGCACACTAAACTTGCACCAAATGAGCCTGCAAAACCGGGCAGGATATGGCAGTAAATCCAAAATTCCTAAACAGGGACAAATGAGTAAGATGACAGCTTTCAAACTCACCCCGCAAGCGCTGCTAGGCTCCTCTTTGTTCTTTGCCCAATTCTCTTGCTTTCATCAGAGGATCTGTTGACTGCTGGATACAGGCTCCGTCGTCCCGGTGAACCGCAGCTCCAGTGCGGAATTATTCACTAGACGAGCCTCCTTCTGCAGCGTTACCTTCGAGTAGCAAAGACGGCGTGTGACGTCACGCTAGGGGCGTGCCAATGCAAAGGCTTGCAGCGGGTGTAGAGTGTGTATATCCCATAAGCTTGGTGTCGTTTCTTCAGCTCTCCATGGGGAAATCGATGAACCAGCAACTTGCTATATGAAATGTTGAGGCTAATAGGGCTCCTGAAAAAAAAACGACTCCTTGTAGCCCGTAAAATATATAGAAACAAAAGAAGATTCAGGAGTCCCAAATGTAAAAAATGATCCAACGGACTTTATTGAGATGAAATAAAATATATAGTGGGACACCAGCAGAGTAACAGAGAAACAGCTGGTCCTACTAGTTTCGGCTAGTTGCCGTAATCTAAGACCTGAGGTCTTAGATTACGGCAACAAGCCGAAACTAGTAGGACCAGCTGTTTCTCTGTTACTCTGCTGGTGTCCCACTATATATTTTATTTCATCTCAATAAAGTCCGTTGGATCATTTTTTACATTTGGGACTCCTGAATCTTCTTTTGTTTCTATTTGTACGGAACCTCTCTGACCTGGGAGTGGTAGTTCTGTTCCGATACATGAAAGGGGTCTGGGATTTTATTCCAATCTGTTCATGGTTCCCATAAGAGAGGGAACTTCAGACCAATTTTTTTTATCTCTAGGGTACCGTCCTTCAAAAAGGAAGTTATTCGCTCCATTATTCCTTTGGTCCATGAGGGTCAATTTATAACAATCGTGGAATTGAAGGACTCAAACACGAATGTTCTCATTCACAGGAGATCATCACAAGTTTCTAAGGTTTGCCTTTCTAGACAAACTCTTTTAATTCATAGCTCTTCCTTTCGAGGCAAGCTCTAGTGGTCCGGTAGATAGATTAACCTCCTAGCAATCAGAGGGTTGGGAGCTTGAATCCGGCTGCAGCTGCTTTAAAATCTTACCACAGCTCCCAGGATTTTCTCATCAATTCTGGGACCTCTGTTGGCGATGCTTCAATTATGGGGCATTGCAGTGGCACCTTTATCTGGACGTCATCCTTGTTCAGACGCCATTCTTTCAACAGGCTGGGTCCAACATGTCAATTTGGAAAATAGCTACTTAGTTTAAAATTCAAGGGTATTTTTCTTTGTTATACTAATAAGATTCCTATCCATGAATATTTTTCTGACAGATGTCAGAAAATAAAAAATTTTGATTCTGGTCTGCAGTCCACTCCTCAACCATCATTGGTTCAGGTGGAGGTAATCGGACTGATGGTGGCCATCATCCTTTTGCTCGGTTTCACCTCAGACCTCGGCAGTTATACATTCTCAGACAATGGAACGGAGATTATGAGGACCTGTCTCCTCAAATAATTCTGGAATAGAAGACAAGGGTTTGCCTCTAGTTTAACTCTCCCAGGAATCCTGCTTTTGCAGACCTTCTTGGGTTATTGTGACAATAGACACTAGTCTTCTAGGAGGGGAAGCAGTCTGGGGTTTGTTCACCCGCCATGGACCCAAAATATTGATGTTTTGTTCCCCAAGTCACTTAGTTATCACCTTTGCCTTATGGCTAGGTACTCCATCATGCTGGAAAAGGCATTGTTCGTCACCAAAAAGTTCTTGTATGGGTGGGAGAAGTTGCTCTTGGAGGATGTTTTTATAACATTCTATATTTATGGCTGTGTTCTTAGGCAAAATTATGAGTGAGCAACTCCCTTGGCTGAGAAGCAACCACACACATGAATGGTCTCAGGGCATGACACAGGAGTAATGGTAGTGTTCACCGTTTCTTCTCTGGACAAGGTTTTTTTCTGGGTGCCCCAAACAATCGTAAAGGGGATACATCAGAAAAAATTACTTTACCCCAGTCCTCAACATTCCATTCCCTGTACCTTTTGCAGAATATCAGTCCCTGTTGCTTTTACTGGAGAGAAGTGGCTTCTTTGCTGCCCTTCTTGACACCAGGTGATTCTCCAAAAGTCTTTGCCTCACTGTGCGTGCAGATGGACTCACACCTGCCTGCTGTCATTCCTGAGCAAACTCTGCACTGGTGGTGCTCGATCCCGCAGCTGAATCAACTTTAGGAGAGAGCCCTGGCGCTTGCTGGACTTTCTTGGGCACCTGAAGCCTTCTATTTACAACAATTAAATCTCTCTCCTTGAAGTACTTGATGATCCGATATATGGTTGATTTAGGTGCAATCTTAGTAGCAGCAATATCATTGCATGTGAATATCTTTTGTGCAAAGCAATGATGACTGCACATGTTTCCTTGCAGGTAACCATGGTTAACAGAGGAAGAACAATGATTTCAAGCACCACCCTCCTTTTAAAGCTTCCAGTCTATTATTCTAACTCAATCATCATGACAGTGTGGTCTCCAGCCTTGTCCTCGTCAACATTGACACCTGTGTTAATGAGAGAATCAATGACATGATGTCAGCTGGTCCATTTTGTGACATGGCTGAAATGCAGTGGAAATGTTTTTTTGGAGATTAAGTTCATTTTCATGGCAAAGAGGGACTTTGCAATTAATTGCAATTGATCTGATCACTCTTCATAACATTCTGGAGTATATGCAAAATGCCATCATAAAAACTGAGGCAGCAGACTTTGTGAAAATGTATATTTGTGTAATTCTCAAATCTTTTGGCCAGGACTGTATATAGAGGTATTGCACTGAGGTAAGTTCTGTAGATCTACCCTCTATTGCATGTGATATAATCACAGGGGGAACAGACATGCTAGACTCCATAAAAATAACAAAACTGTTCAGCTATAACAATGTGAATAATGAACAACAAATTATATATATCAAATGAATAGCAAAATCTCTATTACTAAAGCCACTTTCTAATACACCTCAGGGTTAAATAAGAACAGGCAATGAGAGAAAGCAGCGAAGGATTCACTATAAGGTACTCAAATGGGCAGCCAAGATATTTTGGTTTCAGACAAATGTTTCATTCAAATTATTCAGGGACATTTGTTTCCCTGAATATTCGGTGGCTGCACTATTCATTTAGTTTAAAACTAAAACTGAGTTTTCTTGAACAAACTTTACTGAAGAAATGTAATTGCCGAAACAGGTAAATCAATCTGAGGTCAATATTGAACCAGATAAAGTCTTTATAATGAAAACTTTAAGCACAGAACCCAGCGGATACTGTTGGTGAGGTCCAGGAAAAAGAGAGCATACATATGTATAAAAGCAGAGGCCTCTGCATCTCAGCAGTAAAGATAAGCATACCCAAGGATCACAGCAGAGGTCTTTGGTCTCAGCAGTAGGATACGCATACCCAAGGATCACAGCAGAGGTCTTTGGTCTCAGCAGTAGGATACGCATACCCAAGGATCACAGCAGAGGTCTTTGGTCTCAGCAGTAGGATACGCATACCCAAGGATCACAGCAGAGGTCTTTGGTCTTAGCAGTAGGATAAGCATACACTAGTATCACAGCAGAGGTCTTTGGTCTCAGCAATAGGATAAGCATACACAAGGATCACAGCAGAGGTCTTTGGTCTCAGCAGTAGGATAAGCATACACAAGTATCACAGCAGAGGTCTTTGGTCTTAGCAGTAGGATAAGCATACACAAGGATCACAGCAGAGGTCTTTGGTCTCAGCAGTAGGATAAGCATACACAAGGATCACAGCAGAGGTCTTTGGTCTCAGCAGTAGGCTACGCATACACAAGTATCACAGCAGAGGTCTTTGGTCTTAGCAGTAGGATAAGCATACACAAGGATCACAGCAGAGGTCTTTGGTCTAAGCAGTAGGATAAGCATACACAAGTATCACAGCAGAAGTCTTTGGTCTCAGCAGTGGGATAAGCATACCCAATGATCACAGCAGAGGTCTTTGGTTTCAGTAGTAGGGTAAGCATACACAAGTATTACAGCAGAGGACTTTGGTCTCAGCAGTAGGATAAGCATACCCAATGATCAAAGCAGAGGGCTTTGGTCTCAGTAGTAGGGTAAGCATACCCAAGGATCACAGCAGAGGTCTTTGGTCTCAGCAGTAGGATACGCATACCCAAGGATCACAGCAGAGGTCTTTAGTCTCAGCAGTAGGATACGCATACACAAGTATCAGAGCAGAGGTCTTTGGTCTTAGCAGTAGGATAAGCATACACAAGGATCACAGCAGATGTCTTTGGTCTCAGCAGTAGGATAAGCATACACAAGTATCACAGCAGAGGTCTTTGGTCTCAGCAGTAGGATACGCATACCCAAGGATCACAGCAGAGGTCTTTGCTCCCAGCAGTGGTATAAGCATACACAAGCATCACAGCAGAGGTATTTGGTCTCAGCAGTGGTATAAGCATACAGAAGCATTAAAGCAGAGGTCTTTGGTCTCAGTAGTGGTATAAGCATACACAAGTATCAAAGCAGAGGTCTATGATCTCAGCAGTAGGATAAGCAAACCCAAGAATCACAGCAGAGGTCTTTCGTCTCAGCAGTAGGATAAGCATACCCAAGTATCACAGCAGAGTTCTTTTTAATCTCAGCAATAGGATAAGCATACACTAGTATCACAGCAGAGGGTGTTTGTCTCAGCAGTAGGATAAGCATACACAAGTATCAAAGCAGAGGTCTTTGGTCTCAGCAGTAGGATAAACATACCCAAGTATCACAGCAGAGGTCTTTGGTCTCAGCAGTAGAATAAGTATACACAAGTAGCAGCCCTTTTGCAGGTACTCACCCCCTCAGAAGTTCTTGTGCGGGTACTCACCACCTCAGCAGATCTTGTGCAGGTACCTACCCCCTCTGCAGCTCTTGTGTAGGTAATCACCCCCTCAGCAGCTCTTGTGCAGGTACTCACCCCATCAGCTGTTCTTGTGAACATACTCAACCCCTTCAGCAGCTCTTGTGCAGGTACTCACCCCATCAACAACTCTTATGCAGGTACTCACCCCCTTAGCAGCTCTTGTGTAGGTACTTAACACCCTTAGAAGCTCTTGTGCAGTTACTCACCCCCTCAACAGCTCTTGTGCAGGTACTCACCCCCCTCAGCAGCTCTTGTGCATGTACTCACCCCCCTCAGCAGCTCTTGTGCAGGTACTAACCCCCTTTTGCATGTACTTACCCTCTCAGCAGCTCTTGTGCAGTTACTCACCCCCTCAGCAGCTCTTGTGCAGGTACTCACCCCCCTCAGCAGCTCCTGTGCAGGTACTCATCCCCCTCAGCAGCTCTTGTGCAGGTACTAACCCCCTCAGCAGCTCTTTTGCATGTATTTACCCTCTCAGCAGCTCTTGTGCAGGTACTCACCCCCTCAACAGATCTTGTGCAGGTACTTACCCCCTCAGCAGATCTTGTACAAGTACTCACCCCCCTCAGCATCTCTTTTGCAGGTACTCACCCACTCAGCAGCTGTTGTGCGGGTACTCACTCCCTCAGCAGATCTTGTACAGGTATTCACCACCTCAGCAGCTCTTGTGTGGGTAATCAACCCCTCAGCTGCTCTTGTGCACATATACACTCCCTAAGCAGCTCTTGTGCAGGTACTCACCCCCCGCAGCAGCTCTTGTGCATGTACTCACCCCCATCATCAGCTCTTGTGTAGGTACTCACCCCCTCAGCAGCTCTTGTGCAGGTACTCACCCGCCTCAGCAGCTTTTGGGTAGGTACTCACCGCCTCAGCAGCTCCTGTGCAGGTGCTCACCCCCCTGAGCAGCTCTTGTGCAGGTACTTAATACATCAGCAGCTTTTGTGCAGGTACTTAATACATCAGCAGCTTTTGTGCAGGTACTCAACCCCCTCAGCAGCTCTTGTGCAGGTACAAACCCCCTCAGAAGCTCTTTTGCAGGTACTTACCCTCTCAGCAGCTCTTGTGCAGGTACTAACTCCCCATCAGCATCTCTTGTGCAGGTACTCACCCACTCAGCAGCTCTTGTGCAGATACTCACCCCTCAGCAGATCTTGTACAGGTATTCAACACCTCAGCAGCTCTTGTGTGGGTACACACCCCCTAAGCAGTTCTTGTCCACATATTCACCCCCTCAGCAGCTCTTGTGCACGTACTCAACCCCGCAGCAGCTCTTGTGCAGGTACTCACCCCATTAACGGCTCTTGTGAGGGTACTCACCCACCTCAGCAGTTCTTGTTCAGGTACTCACCCCATCAGCAGCTCTTGTGCAGGTACTCACCCCCCTCAGAAGCTCCTGTGCAGGTACTCACCCCACTTCACAGCTCTTGTGCAGGTACTTCCCCATCAGCAGCTCTTGTGCATGTACTCACCCCCTCAGTAGCTCTTGTGCAGGTACTTACCCAATCAGCAGCTCTTGTGCAGGTACTCACCCCCTCAGCAGCTCTTGTTCAGGTACTCACCCCCTCAGCAGCTCTTGTGCTGGTACTCACCCCCATCAGCAGCTCTTGTGCATGTACTCACTCCCCTCAGCAGCTCTTGTGCATGTACTCACCCCCTCAGCAGCTTGTGTGTGGGTACTCACCCCCTCATCAGATCTTGTGTGGGTACTCACCTCCTCAGCAGATCCTGTACAAGTACTCACCCCCCTCAGCAGCTTTTGTGTGGGTACTCACCCCCTCAGCAGCTCTTGTACGGGTACTCACCCCCTCAGCAGCTCTTGTGTGGGTACTCATCCCCTTTAGAAGCTCTTGTGCAGGTACTCACACAATCAGCAGCTCTTTTGTAGGTACTCACCCCCTCAGCAGCTCTTTGTGTAGGTACTCACCCCCCTCAGCAGCACTTGTGCAGGTAGTCACCCCCTCATCAGCTCTTTTTGCAGCTACTTACTACCCTCAGCAGCTCTTATGTAGGTACTCACTCCCCTTAGCAGTTCCTGTGAAGGTACTTACACCCTCAGTAGATCTTGTACAAGTACTGACCCTCCCAGTCGCTCTTGTGTGGTTACTCACTCCCCTCAGCAGCTCCTGTGCAAGTACTCACCCCCTCAGCTGCCCATTTGAAGCTACTTACCCCCTCAGAAGTTTTTGTGCAGGTACTGACCCCCTCAGCAGCTCTTGTACAGGTACTTACCCTGTCAGCAGCTATTTAAAAACAAATCAAATACATTTCTTTTAATTAGTATTGTTTTTCTCGTTTTTTTTTTTTTAATTGTCTTTGTGCATTCATTAGGAAACAAAAACTAATGCACATCTCTAGTATGTAAGTATGTATCTATAAACATCTATACTATCTATACATATGTATAAATGTGTGTACAGATGTATTATAAGAATATATCTTTTACTGTATATTTACTGTACATATTCAACTTTCCAATGTTCATCACACAAAGGATAATATCCTTTTTTAGCGTAAATACATATTTCAATATATATATGTATATACCTGTACCTGTATATGTCTGTGAGGGAGGTGTCTGGAACTCAGTATGCAGGAATGGAAAACCAAAACAGAAATGTTTTTTCATGAACAAACTTTACTGAAGAAATGTAATGCAGAAACAGGTAAATCAAACTGAGGTCAATATTGAACCAGGTAAAGTCTTTACAATGAAAACTTTAAGCACAAGTCTCTCAGCAAGCACATAACCCAGTGGATACTGTTGGTGAGGTCCAGGAACAAGAGAGCATACATATGTATCACAGCAGAGGCCGTTTGATCTCAGCAGTAAAGAAAAGCATACGCAAGGATCACAGCAGAGGTCTTTAGTTTCAGCAATAGGATAAGCATACACAAGTATCACAGCAGAGGTCTTTGGTCTCAGCAGTAGGATAAACATATGCAAGGATCGCAGCAGAGGTCTTTAGTCTCAGCAATAGGATAAGCATACACAAGTATCACAGCAGAGGTCTTTGGTCTCAGCAATAGGATAAGCATACGCAAGGATCACAGCAGAGGTCTTTGGTCTTAGCAGTAGGATAAGCATACGCAAGGATCACAGCAGAGGTCTTTAGTCTCAGCAGTAGGATAAGCATACACAAGTGTCACAGCAGAGGTCTTTGGTCTCAGCAGTAGGATAAGCATACACAAGTATCACAGCAGAGGTCTTTGGTCTCAGCAGTAGAATAAGCATACACAAGTATCACAGCAGAGGTCTTTGGTCACAGCAGTGGGATAAGCATACCCAAGTATTACATCAGAGGTCTTTGGTCTCAGCAGTAGGATAAGCATACCCAAGTACCACAGCAGAGGTCTTTGGTCTCAGCAGTAGGATAAGCATACACAAGTATCACAGCAGAGGTCTTTGGACTCAGCAGTAGAATAAGCATACACAAGTAGCAGCCCTTTTGCAGGTACTCACCCCCTCAGAAGTTTCTTGTGCGGGTAATCACCACCTCAGCAGATCTTGTGCAGGTACCTACCCCCTCTGAAGCTCTTGTGTAGGTAATCACCCCCTCAGCAGCTCTTGTGCAGGTACTCACCCATCAGCTGTTCTTGTGAACATACTCACCCCTTCAGCAGCTCTTGTGCAGGTACTCACCCCATCAACAACTCTTATGCAGGTACTCACCCCCTTAGCAGCTCTTGTGTAGGTACTTAACACCCTTAGAAGCTCTTGTGCAGTTACTCACCCCCTCAACCAGCTCTTGTGCAGGGTACTCACCCCCCCTCAGCAGCTCTTGTGCATGTACTCACCCCCCTCAGCAGCTCTTGTGCAGGTACTAACCCCCTTTTGCATGTACATACCCTCTCAGCAGCTCTTGTGCAGTTACTCACCCCCTCAGCAGCTCTTGTGCAGGTACTCACCCCCCTCAGCAGCTCCTGTGCAGGTACTCATCCCCCTCAGCAGCTCTTGTGCAGGTACTAACCCCCTCAGCAGCTCTTTTGCATGTATTTACCCTCTCAGCAGCTCTTGTGCAGGTACTCACCCCCTCAACAGATCTTGTGCAGGTACTTACCCCCTCAGCAGATCTTGTACAAGTACTCACCCCCCTCAGCATCTCTTTTGCAGGTACTCACCCACTCAGCAGCTGTTGTGCGGGTACTCACTCCCTCAGCAGATCTTGTACAGGTATTCACCACCTCAGCAGCTCTTGTGTGGGTAATCAACCCCTCAGCTGCTCTTGTGCACATATACACTCCCTAAGCAGCTCTTGTGCAGGTACTCACCCCCCGCAGCAGCTCTTGTGCATGTACTCACCCCCATCATCAGCTCTTGTGTAGGTACTCACCCCCTCAGCAGCTCTTGTGCAGGTACTCACCCGCCTCAGCAGCTTTTGGGTAGGTACTCACCGCCTCAGCAGCTCCTGTGCAGGTGCTCACCCCCCTGAGCAGCTCTTGTGCAGGTACTTAATACATCAGCAGCTTTTGTGCAGGTACTTAATACATCAGCAGCTTTTGTGCAGGTACTCAACCCCTCAGCAGCTCTTGTGCAGGTACAAACCCCCTCAGAAGCTCTTTTGCAGGTACTTACCCTCTCAGCAGCTCTTGTGCAGGTACTAACTCCCCATCAGCATCTCTTGTGCAGGTACTCACCCACTCAGCAGCTCTTGTGCAGATACTCACCCCTCAGCAGATCTTGTACAGGTATTCAACACCTCAGCAGCTCTTGTGTGGGTACATACCCCTAAGCAGTTCTTGTCCACATATTCACCCCCTCAGCAGCTCTTGTGCAGGTACTCAACCCCGCAGCAGCTCTTGTGCAGGTACTCACCCCATTAACGGCTCTTGTGAGGGTACTCACCCACCTCAGCAGTTCTTGTTCAGGTACTCACCCCATCAGCAGCTCTTGTGCAGGTACTCACCCCCCTCAGAAGCTCCTGTGCAGGTACTCACCCCACTTCACAGCTCTTGTGCAGGTACTTCCCCATCAGCAGCTCTTGTGCATGTACTCACCCCCTCAGTAGCTCTTGTGCAGGTACTTACCCAATCAGCAGCTCTTGTGCAGGTACTCACCCCCTCAGCAGCTCTTGTTCAGGTACTCACCCCCTCAGCAGCTCTTGTGCTGGTACTCACCCCCATCAGCAGCTCTTGTGCATGTACTCACTCCCCTCAGCAGCTCTTGTGCATGTACTCACCCCCTCAGCAGCTTGTGTGTGGGTACTCACCCCCTCATCAGATCTTGTGTGGGTACTCACCTCCTCAGCAGATCCTGTACAAGTACTCACCCCCCTCAGCAGCTTTTGTGTGGGTACTCACCCCCTCAGCAGCTCTTGTACGGGTACTCACCCCCTCAGCAGCTCTTGTGTGGGTACTCATCCCCTTTAGAAGCTCTTGTGCAGGTACTCACACAATCAGCAGCTCTTTTGTAGGTACTCACCCCCTCAGCAGCTCTTTGTGTAGGTACTCACCCCCCTCAGCAGCACTTGTGCAGGTAGTCACCCCCTCATCAGCTCTTTTTGCAGCTACTTACTACCCTCAGCAGCTCTTATGTAGGTACTCACTCCCCTTAGCAGTTCCTGTGAAGGTACTTACACCCTCAGTAGATCTTGTACAAGTACTGACCCTCCCAGTCGCTCTTGTGTGGTTACTCACTCCCCTCAGCAGCTCCTGTGCAAGTACTCACCCCCTCAGCTGCCCATTTGAAGCTACTTACCCCCTCAGAAGTTTTTGTGCAGGTACTGACCCCCTCAGCAGCTCTTGTACAGGTACTTACCCTGTCAGCAGCTATTTAAAAACAAATCAAATACATTTCTTTTAATTAGTATTGTTTTTCTCGTTTTTTTTTTTTTAATTGTCTTTGTGCATTCATTAGGAAACAAAAACTAATGCACATCTCTAGTATGTAAGTATGTATCTATAAACATCTATACTATCTATACATATGTATAAATGTGTGTACAGATGTATTATAAGAATATATCTTTTACTGTATATTTACTGTACATATTCAACTTTCCAATGTTCATCACACAAAGGATAATATCCTTTTTTAGCGTAAATACATATTTCAATATATATATGTATATACCTGTACCTGTATATGTCTGTGAGGGAGGTGTCTGGAACTCAGTATGCAGGAATGGAAAACCAAAACAGAAATGTTTTTTCATGAACAAACTTTACTGAAGAAATGTAATGCAGAAACAGGTAAATCAAACTGAGGTCAATATTGAACCAGGTAAAGTCTTTACAATGAAAACTTTAAGCACAAGTCTCTCAGCAAGCACATAACCCAGTGGATACTGTTGGTGAGGTCCAGGAACAAGAGAGCATACATATGTATCACAGCAGAGGCCGTTTGATCTCAGCAGTAAAGAAAAGCATACGCAAGGATCACAGCAGAGGTCTTTAGTTTCAGCAATAGGATAAGCATACACAAGTATCACAGCAGAGGTCTTTGGTCTCAGCAGTAGGATAAACATATGCAAGGATCGCAGCAGAGGTCTTTAGTCTCAGCAATAGGATAAGCATACACAAGTATCACAGCAGAGGTCTTTGGTCTCAGCAATAGGATAAGCATACGCAAGGATCACAGCAGAGGTCTTTGGTCTTAGCAGTAGGATAAGCATACGCAAGGATCACAGCAGAGGTCTTTAGTCTCAGCAATAGGATAAGCATACACAAGTGTCACAGCAGAGGTCTTTGGTCTCAGCAGTAGGATAAGCATACACAAGTATCACAGCAGAGGTCTTTGGTCTCAGCAGTAGAATAAGTATACACAAGTATCACAGCAGAGGTCTTTGGTCACAGCAGTGGGATAAGCATACCCAAGTATTACATCAGAGGTCTTTGGTCTCAGCAGTAGGATAAGCATACCCAAGTACCACAGCAGAGGTCTTTGGTCTCAGCAGTAGGATAAGCATACACAAGTATCACAGCAGAGGTCTTTGGACTCAGCAGTAGAATAAGCATGCACAAGTATCACAGCAGAGGTCTTTGGTCTCAGCAGTAGGATAAGCATACACAAGTATCACAGCAGAGGTATTTGATCTCAGCAGGAGGATAAAAATACACAAGTATCACAGCAGAGGTCTTTGGTCTCAGCAGTAGAGTAAGCATACCCAAGTATCACTGCAGAGGTCTTTGGTCTCAGAGGTAGGATAAGCATACACTAGTATCACAGCAGATGTCTATGGTCTCAGCAGTAGGATAAGCATACCCAAGTATCACAGCAGAGCTCTTTTTAATCTCAGCAGTAGGATAAGCATACACTAGTTTCACAGCAGAGGTCTTTGGTCTCAGCTGTAGGATAAGCATACACAAATATCACAGCAGAGGCCTTTGTTCTGAGCAATAGGATAAACATACCCAAGGATCACAGCAGAGGTCTTTGGTCTCAGCAGTAGGATAAGCATACAATAGTATCACAGTATATGTATTTGGTCTCAGTAGTAGAAAAAGTATACCCAAGTATCAAAGTGGAGCCCTTTTTAATCTCAGCAGTAGGATAAGCATACACTAGTATCACAGCAGAGGTCTTTCGGTCTCAGCAGTAGGATAAACATACACAAGTATCACAGCAGAGGTCTTTGGTCTCAGCTAGGGATGGGCGAATGTTTCGCAACATTCGAAAAACGGCACGAATTTTAACAAATGTATTCATTCGAATCGAATTTCGAATGTTTACATAATATTTTAACATTCGATTTTTGAATGTTCGGTTTCGAATTTTACGATTATATTTGAAGATATTCTTTTCGAAAAATTTGAATTTAGATTGTAATAGTATTTCTAATGCTTTTTCTTTAAATGTAATATTCGAATTATGCAATATTCGAATTCGAAAAATTCGAATTTAGATTGTAATAGTATTTCTAATGCTTTTTCTTTAAATGTAATATTCGAATAATGCAATACGTGTATTCAAATTCAAAAAATTCGAATTTAGATTGTAGTAGTATTTCTAATGCTTTTTCTTTAAATGTAATATTCGAATTATGCAATATTCGAATTCGAAAAATTTGAATTTATATTCGAATTCGAAAAATTCGAATTTATATGTTTGTAATAGTATTTCTAATGCTTTCTTTAAATGTAATATTCGAATTATGCAATATTCTATATGGAAACATTCGAAATTATATATTTGTATCTATTAAGTATCAATTTACTAGATTCCCGCCCTACCACATGAACTATTGAACTTCTGAATAGTATTTGTTAAATAGAATGTTAAATTCGAAATTTCGAATGTGGACATTCGATATAATTATAAACATTCGAATTCGAAAGTGACATTCGAAAAAATAATTCGTTCTTATCGACATTCGGATTTAGAATTCGAATTTGGGTAATAACATTCGTTCTACATTAGAAATTCGAAAATTTACACATTCGCCCATCCCTAGTCTCAGCAGTAGGATAAGCATACACTAGTATCACAGCAGAGGTCTTTCGGTCTCAGCAGTAGGATAAACATACACAAGTATCACAGCAGAGGTCTTTGGTCTCAGCAGTAGGATAAGCATACACTACCCCCTCAGCAGCTTGTGTGCGGGTACTCACCCCCTCATCAGATCTTGTGTGGGTACTCACCTCCTCAGCAGATCTTGTACAAGTACTCACCCCCCTCAGCAGCTTTTGTGTGGGTACTCACCCCCTCAGCAGCTTTTGTGCGGGTACTCACCCCCTCAGCAGCTCTTGTGTAGGTACTCACCCCCCTCAGCAGCACTTGTGCAGGTAGTCACCCCCTCATCAGCTCTTTTTGCAGCTACTTACTACCCTCAGCAGCTCTTATGCAGGTACTCACTCCCCTTAGCAGTTCCTGTGAAGGTACTTACACCCTCAGTAGATCTTGTACAAGTACTGACCCTCCCAGCCGCTCTTGTGTGGTTACTCACTCCCCTCAGCAGCTCCTGTGCAGGTACTCACCCCCTCAGCTGCCCATTTGAAGCTACTTACCCCCTCAGAAGTTTTTGTGCAGGTACTGACCCCCTCAGCAGCTCTTGTACAGGTACTTACCCTGTCAGCAGGTATTTAAAAACAAATCAAATACATTTCTTTTAATTAGTATTGTTTTTCTCGTTTTTTTTTTAATTGTCTTTGTGCATTCATTAGGAAACAAAAACTAATGCACATCTCTAGTATGTAAGTATGTATATATAAACATCTATACTATATATACATATGTATAAATGTGTGTACAGATGTATTATAAGAATATCTTTTACTGTATATTTACTGTACATATTCAACTTTCCAATGTTCATCACATAAAGGATAATATCCTTTTTTAGCGTAAATACATATTTCAATATATATATGTATATACCTGTACCTGTATATGTCTGTGAGGGAGGTGTCTGGAACTCAGTATGCAGGAATGGAAAACCAAAACGGAAATGTTTTTTCATGAACAAACTTTACTGAAGAAATGTAATGCAGAAACAGGTAAATCAAACTGAGGTCAATATTGAACCAGGTAAAGTCTTTACAATGAAAACTTTAAGCACAAGTCTCTCAGCAAGCACATAACCCACAAGTCTCTCAGCAAGATACTGTTGGTGAGGTCCAGGAACAAGAGAGCATACATATGTATCACAGCAGAGGCTGTTTGATCTCAGCAGTAAAGAAAAGCATACGCAAGGATCACAGCAGAGGTCTTTAGTCTCAGCAATAGGATAAGCATACACAAGTATCACAGCAGAGGTCTTTGGTCTCAGCAGTAGGATAAACATATGCAAGGATCGCAGCAGAGGTCTTTAGTCTCAGCAATAGGATAAGCATACACAAGTATCACAGCAGAGGTCTTTGGTCTCAGCAGTAGGATAAGCATACGCAAGGATCACAGCAGAGGTCTTTGGTCTCAGCAGTAGGATAAGCATACGCAAGGATCACAGCAGAGGTCTTTAGTCTCAGCAATAGGATAAGCATACACAAGTGTCACAGCAGAGGTCTTTGGTCTCAGCAGTAGGATAAGCATACACAAGTATCACAGCAGAGGTCTTTGGTCTCAGCAGTAGAATAAGCATACACAAGTATCAGAGCAGAGGTCTTTGGTCACAGCAGTGGGATAAGCATACCCAAGTATTACATCAGAGGTCTTTGGTCTCAGCAGTAGGATAAGCATACCCAAGTACCACAGCAGAGGTCTTTGATCTCAGCAGTAGGATAAGCATACACAAGTATCACAGCAGAGGTCTTTGGACTCAGAAGTAGAATAAGCATGCACAAGTATCACAGCAGAGGTCTTTGGTCACAGCAGTGGGATAAGCATACCCAAGTATTACAGCAGAGGTCTTTGGTCTCAGCAGTAGGATAAGCATACACAAGTATCACAGCAGAGGTATTTGATCTCAGCAGGAGGATAAACATACACAAGTATCACAGCAGAGGTCTTTGGTCTCAGCAGTAGGGTAAGCATACCCAAGTATCACTGCAGAGGTCTTTAGTCTCAGCAGTAGGATAAGCATACACTAGTATCACAGTAGAGGTCTATGGTCTCAGCAGTAGGATAAGCATACCCAAGTATCACAGCAGAGCTCTTTTTAATCTCAGCAGTAGGATAAGCATACACTAGTTTCACAGCAGAGGTCTTTGGTCTCAGCTGTAGGATAAGCATACACAAATATCACAGCAGAGGCCTTTGTTCTGAGCAATAGGATAAACATACCCAAGGATCACAGCAGAGGTCTTTGGTCTCAGCAGTAGGATAAGCATACAATAGTATCACAGTATATGTATTTGGTCTCAGTAGTAGAAAAAGTATACCCAAGTATCAAAGTGGAGCCCTTTTTAATCTCAGCAGTAGGATAAGCATACACTAGTATCACAGCAGAGGTCTTTCGGTCTCAGCAGTAGGATAAACATACACAAGTATCACAGCAGAGGTCTTTGGTCTCAGCTAGGGATGGGCGAATGTTTCGCAACATTCGAAAAACGGCACGAATTTTAACACATTTGTTCGTTCGAATCGAATTTCGAATGTTTACATAACATTCTAACATTCGATGTTTGAATGTTCGGTTTCGAAATTTACGATTATATTCGAAAATATTCTTTTCGAAAAATTTGAATTTAGATTGTAATAGTATTTCTAATGCTTTTTCTTTAAATGTAATATTCGAATTATGCAATATTCGAATTAGAAAAATTTGAATTTAGATTGTAATAGTATTTCTAATGCTTTTTCTTTAAATGTAATATTCGAATAATGCAATACGTGTATTCGAATTCAAAAAATTCAAATTTAGATTGTAATAGTATTTCTAATGCTTTTTCTTTAAATGTAATATTCGAATTATGCAATATTCGAATTCGAAAAATTCGAATTTATATGTTTGTAATAGTATTTCTAATGCTTTCTTTAAATGTAATATTCGAATTATGCAATATTCTATATGGAAACGTTCGAAATGATATATTTGTATCTATTATGTATCAATTTACTAGATTCCCGCCCTACCACATGAACTATTGAACTTCTGAATAGTATTTGTTAAATAGAATGTTAAATTCGAAATTTCGAATGTGGACATTCGATATAATTATGAAAAAATTCGAATTCGAAAGTGACATTCGAAAACTGTAAATAACATTCGATTTTCGAATTTTTAAGGATATTCGTTCTTATCGACATTCGGATTTAGAATTTGAATTTGGGTAATAACATTCGTTCTACATTCGAAATTCGAAAATTTACACATTAGCCCATCCCTAGTCTCAGCAGTAGGATAAGCATACACTAGTATCACAGCAGAGGTCTTTCGGTCTCAGCAGTAGGATAAACATACACAAGTATCACAGCAGAGGTCTTTGGTCTCAGCAGTAGGATAAGCATACACTAGTATCACAGCAGAGGTCTTTCGGTCTCAGCAGTAGGATAAACATACACAAGTATCACAGCAGAGGTCTTTGGTCTCAGCAGTAGGATAAGCATACACAAGTATCACAGCAGAGGTCTTTGGTCTCAGCAGTAGGATAAGCATACACAAGTATCACAGCAGAGTGCTTTGGTCTCAGCAAGAGGATAAGCATACCCAAGTGTCACAGCAGAGGTCTTTGGTCTCAGCAGTAGGATAAGCAAAAACAAGTATCACAGCAGAGTTCTTTGGTCTCAGCAGAAGGATAAGCATACACAGGTAGGGACCTTCAGATAAGGAGCAGGAACAAGGTAACAAGGACCTTCCTAGGCAATAACACTGTAGAGAGTGATGTACTGAGTGGCTTTTTATAGGGATTCCCGCACCTGCGCCTTCCAGGTGGGAGTTCCTGCAAATAGTGACTGGCCCTTTAAATCTAGGAAGCATGCAGCTGCGTGTTCCTAAAGAGCTGCAGCCGTAGCTGCTTGTAGACTGGTCTCGGCGTCTCTCCACGTGGGATGCCGAGATGGACCTCTGGGGCCCTGTATTCGCTGCAACAAGCGGCTAGGAGTGTGGACTGCGGTAAGGACCCTGACAATATCTAATCCTATAGATATATAAGTATAAATATGTATTTTACATTAAAATTAACTGATAGATAAGAAATATATATTAAATAATACAAATTACATTATTTTCTATCCGAAGGAATATAAAATATGTGAAACGTGCATAGGGGGTTTGCGCTTTTTTAAAAATTATTATAGATATTGTAAAACAGCTAAATATTCTTTAGCGCATATATATATATATATATATATAATTTTTTTTACAGTAGCTATACTAGTTTTAAATAATTATTATTAATTGTTTTAATATTTTATACTCAGTATTTCAAACAGTAGTTCAATAGTAATTTTTCATGTGCACTAACCCGACATCACAATAGACCTAAGGTGTGAAACCCGAAACGCGTTATGCATATATAACATTTCTGTGTTCTTTGCATAGAAAATAATGTAATTTTTACTATTAAATAATTGTGTGTATATATATATATAAAATTATAATATTAATGTAATATAGATATCTTGTTCTGTTAGTGTGAGGTGTGTAGGGGTTAACTCGGCAATGTGTCAAGTCTCTTTATTGGTTAAGGGATTATTCACTACATTAGGTGTCTGAGGGTTAACCATGATCAGTCATTATCTATGACAGCTGATGGCAACCTGCGGTTCATCTCATCTCTTTGGCACTAAAGAAATTCATTTCTGCTTTGTAAATCTGTGTGATGAGCAGATGCCTCTCTGAAGCGGGTTCTGCTTATGTGTGCGGTCAATAGGGCATATTCAACAGGTGGCAACTCCTGGCAGTGGAGCTGAAAGTGCAGCTATAATTGCTACTTGCGGCTATATCAAAGCATTAATTCCACCAAATGATCTATAATACCTTATTAATTTACCGTAAAAAACAGAAGCGCCTCGGTACACTCTCTACAGAGCCAAAATGCCAATAAACAAAAAAGGTTATTTTTTTTGACCAAACATTTCAGCTTTTAATACAGCAGCACCCAAATCTAGTCCTCAGTCACCCTATAATGGTGAGAGAGTGTAAACAAAATGAATGGCTTTAGGAAACCTATTATGGGCTAGTTGTGCAGTATTCATAGAACAGGGTAGCTGTCAGAATCCCTGGACCTCGCTAATTGATATTGCAAGTCCAGGGTAAGAGGCCCATTTATTAAAGGTCTGTCAGACCTTGCTTTATTTTAGTAGTAGCGATGTGGGGGGAAGCTGGTTTAGGGGTTAATAGGTTTATTTTAGTAACAGCAATGTGGGGGGACGGCGGTTTAACCCCTTAATGACCACAGCACTTTTCCATTTTCTGTCCGTTTGGGACCAAGGCTACTTTTACATTTTTCCGGTGTTTGTGTTTAGCTGTAATTTCCCTCTTACTCGTTTACTGTATCCACACATATTATATACCGTTTTTCTCCCCATTAAATGGACTTTCTAAAGATACCATTATTTTCATCATATCTTATAATTTACTATAAAAAAAAATGTATTTATAAAATATGAGGAAAAATAGAAAAAAACACACTTTTTCTAACTTTGACCCCCAAAATCTGTTACACATCTACAACCACCAAAAAACACCCATGCTAAATAGTTTCTAAATTTTGTCCTGAGTTTAGAAATATCCAATGTTTACATGTTCTTTGCTTTTTTTTGCAAGTTATAGGGCCATAAATACAAGTAGCACTTTGCTATTTCCAAACCATTTTTTTTCTTCAAAATTAGCGCTAGTTACATTAGAACACTGATATCTGTCAGGAATCCCTGAATATCCATTGACATGTATATATATATTTTTTTTAGTAGACATCCCAAAGTATTGATGTAGGCCAATTTTGGTATATTTCATGCCACTATTTCACCGCCAAATGTGATAAAATACAAAAAATCGTTCACTTTTTCACAATTTTTTTCACAAACTTTCGGTTTCTCACTGAAATTATTTACAAACAGCTTGTGCAATTATGGCATACATGGTTGTAAATTCTTCTCTGGGATCCCCTTTGTTCAGAAATAGCAGACATATATGGCTTTGGCATTGCTTTTTGGTAATTTGAAGGCCGCCAAATGCCACTGTGCACCATACGTGTATTATGCCCAGCAGTGAAGGGGTTAATTAGGGAGCATGTAGGGAGCTTTTTGGGGTAATTTTAGCTTTAGTGTAGTGTAGTAGACAGCCCCAAGTATTGATCTAGGCCCATCTTGGTATATTTCATGCCACCATTTCACCGCCAAATGCGATCAAATTAAAAAAAAGTTACATTTTTCACAAACTTTAGGTTTCTCACTGAAATTATTTACAAACAGCTTGTGCAATTATGGCACAAATGTTTGTAAATGCTTCTCTGGGATCCCCTTTGTTCAGAAATAGCATATATGACTTTGGCGTTGCTTTCTGGTAATTAGAAGGCCGCTAAATGCTGCTGCGCATCACACAAGTATTATGGCTAGCAGTGAAGGGGTTAATTAGGTAGTTTGTAGGGAGCTTGCAGGGTTAATTTTAGCTTAAGTGTAGAGATCAGCCTCCTACCTGACATATTAGACCCCCTGATCCCTCCCAAAGAGCTCAATTCCCCCCCACCCCACCCCACAATTGTCCCCGCCATCTTTTCAGTACTAAAATAAAAATATATATATATTTTTTTTTATTGTTTTTTTAGCATATTTACATATGCTGTGGTGTAGCATCCCCCCTTAGCCCCCAACCTCCCTGATCCCCCCCAAAACAGCTCTCTAACCCTCCCCATCTGCCTTATTGGGGGCCATCTTGGGTATTGGCAGATGTCTGCCAATACCCATTTTGCAAAAGTTGTTTTTTTTTGTTTTGTTTTTGTTTTCTGTTGTGTAGCTCCCACCCCCACCACATGCCTGATCTTTTTTTTTTTAAACTTTTTTTCCCCTTTTTTGACAGTTTTACTAAAACTTTTTCTGTAGTGTAGCGGTTCCCACCCGCTCCCTCCCCGTGCAAGCGCCCGCTCCGCCCTCCCGTGCACGCGCGCGCGTCCGTGCGCGCCCCCGGCCATCCCCGCCCACGATCCCGCTCCCCACCACATCACCAGGGCCATCGATGGCCGCCACCCACCTCCCACACCGGCTCCCACCCACCAACGATACCGGCCATCGATGTCCGGTGCAGAGAGGGCCACAGAGTGGCTCTCTCTGCATCGGATGGCAATACAAGGTTATTGCAGGATGCCTCCATATCGAGGCATCACTGCAATAACCGGAAAGCAGCTGGAAGCGAGCAGGATTGCTTCCAGCTGCTTTCCACACCGAGGATGTGCAGGGTACATCCTCAGGCGTTAACTGCCTTTTTTTTGCACGTCCTCGGTCGTTAAGGGGTTAAAGTTTAATAGGTTTATTTTAGAAGTAGCAATGTGGGGAAATGTTGGTTTAGGGGTTAATAGCTTTATTTTAGTAGTAGCGATGTGGGGGACAGCAGTTTAGGGGTTAATATATTTATTTTAGTAGCAGCAATGGTGGATGGCAGTTTAGGGGTTAAAAGCTTTATTTTAGTAGTAGTGATGTGGAGGAACGGCGGTTTAGGGGTTAATAGTTTTTTAGTATTAGTGATGTGGGGGATGGTGGTTTAGGGGTTAATAGTTTTATTTTAGTAGTAGCAATGAAGGGGGATGGCGGTTTAGATGTTAACAAATGTATTTATTAGGTGCAATGCTGGGGGATGGTGGTTTAGTTAATAGTGTAGTTTATGGGTGTTAGTGTACTTTGCAACATATTTTTTATGGATTTTGTGAAACTTTTTTTGCTTCACAAAATCCATAACTCCAGGTCTTTGAATGCAGAAAGGATCATGCGGTATAGGCCTTAACGATCGCGGTAAAGTCATACCGCACGACTTGTAATCTTGGTCTAAATTAGCAACAGGTAAAGGATACAGTATAACCTTTTAAACGTTGCAGAAAGAGTTAAAGAATTACCTGACCTAGACCATTCCCTAGAGATCATGTCAGAGACAGCATCAGACACAGAATAAACCTTAGGGAGATTAACAACACTCTTAAAAACTGAATTTAAATAATTACAAGGCTTATCATTAGAAACTTTAGGATCTTTAACCCCTAAAGTAATTAAGACTTCCTTTAAAAGAGAACTTATATGTTCACATTTAAACAAAAAAGAGGAACTATCAGGTTCAACATCAGATGAAGAATCCTCATCCCTAGAGGAAACTTCACCATCTGAAGACAAAACAGTATCAATGGCCTCAGGGCAAATAGCACTTGTAGAAGGAAAAATCTGAACTGTCTTTTTACGCTTGTTAGAAGGCGGGAGAGCAGTCAATGCTTCAGAAACTGCAGCCTTGATAAAATGTTTTATGGCAGGAGGCACTACATCAACATTATCCTGTTATGAACAAACAGTAGGTGTATTAGTACCCAGAGAAACATCATTAGATAGGTCTGATTACTTTAACAAATCTAAACATGAGCCACATAAATGAGCTGGAGAAGGCATTTTAGTTCTCTTACGATGAGCACACCAAATAATGGTAGAAAGATGTTCAGAAGACACAAATTTTTTAGTAGATTTAGGGACAGTATCCTGCTGCTCCATTATAGCATTTGGCAAAGCAATGCAATAAACACTAAGGGGCACATTTATCAAGCTCCATATGCTTCATAACCTGTCCGCCTGCTCTTAGGCTGCGGACAGAGATCGCATGAAATCAACCCGATCCAATACGATTGAGTTGATTGACATCCCCTGCTAGCGGCTGATTGGCCGCAAATCTGCAGCAGGCAGCATTGCACCAGCAGTTCACAAGAGCTGCTGGTGCAATGCTGACTGCGCAGAGCATATTGACCTCCGCATTCAGTGATGTCTCAGAGATGTCTGATCGGATCATGTCGGACAGACATTTATTAAATAGGCCCCTAAAGCTCCCTTAAAAAGCTCTTGAGGAATGGAAACCACTTACCCCCCTAGGCAGCTTTTAAAAAAGAGTCACAGGTAAAATGTGTGCTAAGCCAAACTGTAAAAGAGAGCAGGAGAAATTAACATTATATATGAGAATATAAAAAAATGTAAAAACCCAACACACGCATAACCGTGCGAACGTGCGCTAACCCGACGAGTGTAAACTGACCTGTTGGTAAACTAAAGGAAAGTCTAAAGGGACTAATCCGATGCGTGTAAAGTGGTGAGCTGGAAACTTCAGAAACACTAAAGGGACGTGAACTATCCTGACAAGCATAAACCTGATGTGTGCAACCCCCATGCCCGAAAAACTAAGTGCGCCAAAAAAAGCTGAGACGCGCAAACAGCTAGGGTATAGTGAAAAGGAACAGTCCCAGGGACAATATATATTAGCAAATATGTAAAAAAAAACTATAAAATGTGCCCGAAACATAGCTAAATGAGTGTCTAAATGTTAATAAAAATATGCTTAAAATAGACACTTGTCCACTAGCAATCAAGCAACAGACAGCCAAACCAGTAATGAAACATATCAGAGAGGTTATGGAAATAGAAGTATATTGTAGATCCATAAAGGAAGGCAAAAGACAAGGCTCTGCGACCAATTATAGATGGCGTATGAAAAAAATTCCCATGAGGTGAAAAAAAAGAATAATAAAACATACCCCATATACATCCCTTTGACAAGCATTGTACTCTGAGGGGAAACCAGGCCTCAATATAGACTAAAAACCCCTCTCTATGAAGAATCAAATTAAATAGAATCACCCCTCTTGAAAAAAAATTAATTTTGTTGATTTGCAGCCTGAAATAAAGAAAGACACCATTTTTGTTTATCCAGTTGTAATTACTCAGTGCAACTTATAACATCCAAGTGAAAAAATTAACAACAACATGTCAGGCAAAAATAAAGACAATTCAAAAACAGAATCACTGAGTTGGAAAAAAAAGATTATCCCCTCCTAAAATTACTTGTAAACTAATCACCTTCTCAACGGCACACACAAAGCCATTTGACCATCAACAGGCATATTGATTAGCTCAGCATGAAATGAGCATCTCAGTCCATGGTAATGCAACTGAAGCAAACAATCAACTATGGGTGGCAAGTCACTGTCAAGAGATGGACAGAATAAAATATCAAAGGCTTCATCAATATTAAGAAGTGGAAGGTATTTGGTACAACACAGACCCTCTCTGTATCAGGACGTCGCTTCAAACTGGATATAAGAGCCAGGAGGAAACTGGTCAGAGTGGCTCACAGCAATTCTAAAGCAGTTTGAGGAATTTATGACAAAGAGTGGTCATTGTGTGCATTTGACAACAATATCACAAATCCTCCACATATGTGGCTTATATGGGAGGGTTGCAAGAAAAAAGCCACCCCTCAAGAAAGGCCACATTCAGTCACGACTGAGCTTTGCTATAAGACACCTAGGATATTCTGAGGCCACATGGAAAAAGGTGTTATAGTCAGATGAAACTAAAATTGAATTTTTTGGCCTCAATAACAAACAATATGTATGGAGGAATTTCAATACAGTTCACCATCCAAATAACACCATACCTACAGTAAAGCATGGAGGGGGTAATATCATGTTATGGGGTGTTTCTCTGCAGCAGGCACTAGAGCACTTGTCACGATAGAAGGAATAATGGATGGGGCAAAATATCAAATTATTGAGGAAAGTCTGCTGTCCTCGGCCAGGAAATTGTCAATGGGAAGAAGGCTTGCCTTCCAACATGACAATGACCCAAAGCACACTGCAAAAATGACCACACAGTGGTTAAAGGAATAAAAAGGTGAATGTCCTTGCATGGCCTAGTCAGAGCCTGGACTTAAATCCCATTGAATATCTGTGCCATGACTTGAAGACTGCAGTCCACAAACGGTCACCATCAAATGTAACAGAACTGGAGCAGTTCTGCAAAGAAGAGTGGGCAAATGATTTTTTTCAATACCCACTGTATATATATTTACAGAGAAAAAAATTATGTATGTGAAGAACATATGTGAAGTTTTCATTTTTTTTCTTCTACTCTCTCCATTGAAGTTTATGGGGAGAATAAGTTAACGTGGTTTCACTAGTGTGCAAACTTTTTACTTTCAATTTGTAATACACGCGCTACTTGACATGTGTAAAAAGCTTACTTCTAGCAAGGCTTACACTTGAGCGGGAGCGCTAAATACCAACCCACTTGTAATCTAAGCCGAACAAAGGTAGAAGTGAATATCCGTGCTTTGCCCAGTGAAGCTGTTGAGCATATAGTGGGTTGTAGCTCTATTCAGGACTCTGCTGACCTATCTCATTGGAATCTGTCTCTCACCAAGCACATTTCCTACATCAAAGAACTGCGCACAACAGGAACTTTGTCCCACCCCATAATCCTGTCATTCAATATGAGTGTCTACCCTCCTAAGAACTTATCCCTCACCAGAAACCTGTCCTTCGCCATAAGCAGGGCCGTTTCTAGGGGTGGGCAGACTGGGAAGTGGCCCAGGGCACAATAGGTAGCAGTGGGGAGCACTTTAAAAAAAAAATTGATTGTGTTAAAGTGGCAGTGCTTGCTTTATAAACTACTCATATAGCAAAGGTTAAAATACACAGATCATAAGCATATACATTACAAATATATATATATATATTTGAAAGGAAGCTGTTATGTTAATTGGCTGCATTGTATGTCAATCATACTAATGGAGCAACGAGATCACAAGAGGGGTGTGTTAAGACCGGATAACTACATAGAGCGAAAACTGAAAGTAGAAAGGAGAGGAACTACCCTGAGGAAAGCAGTCTCCTATCTCACTGATCTGTGTCACTAAAGAGGTGAAGTTTTATGCATATGACAAATTATTCATGGTCTTTACATAATGATATGTACATATTTCCATCTAAAGGGGAGGAGAGTCCACGGCTTCATTCATTACTTGTGGGAATTAAGAACCTGGCCACCAGGAGGAGGCAAAGACACCCCAGTCAAAGGCTTAAATACTTCCCCCACTCCCCTCATCCCCCAGTCATTCTTTGCCTTTCGTCACTGGAGGTTGGCAGAGATGTGTCAGTAGCTTCGGAGTAGTCTCTTATGGAGGGTAGTACGCTTCGAAATGGAACTGGAGTTTTAAGTAGTCCTTTCAGTCTCTCAGTGAGAGGATGGGTGAAAGTTAGAGTCCGGAGATGCAGGGAGAGTCTTTCTGCGAAGCCATCCTGACTCATATTAACAGCTCCATAAGCAATCAGCGTTGATGAGTTTCGCTGCCTGCTTTTCTACAGTCAAGTTCATGTCAGGTGCAATGCTACTATACTGTCACACTTGAGAGGCCATGTTCCTGTTCCCCACAATAGATTCTGGTAAGACTGTTTCATATTTTATACACATAAGGATAACACAAGAAGACAGGGTCACAGTGTGACTCCTTTTATCTTTATAGAATCAAGGGTTAATATCCCTGGAAAGGTGATTATTGAACAGGGTTTTTTTTGTACATAGTGCTGTTTGTTGTGTCATCTCTGCAATATGTGTGAGATGAGGCTCTGGCAATAGGTGAACTTACAGGCGTCATTCCGGGAGTTACTTTACGCGGCAGTTTTGGCACGCTTTCTCTCCCTAGTGCAGGGGTGGTCCTGAGAGGTACTCCATGTAACCGGGTGGGGCCTATTCAACTTCCTCTTCTTGGCCGGCTGTTGCAGGATACAAAGCATTTTTTTCTGTGATCCGGGTCTAAGGAGGTGGTGAGTGCCCCGGCCATTGGAAGAATAAAGGTGCCATTTATTAATTATATCTAGTTCGTAATAAAGGCGTAAGCTATGGAGGACTCTGACGCGTTGGAGGGTACTCCCTCTTTAACAAAGTCTAATACCTGTGTTTATTGTGAGGAGGTTCTAGTAGATCCACCTGCTCAACTCTGTTCCACATACCTTGTCAAGATTACTACATCTAGAAAGAATAAGATGTTTAGTACTACTGAGCCATCCACCTTTGAGGTTTCTCTGTTACACATGCAGCTCCCCAGAGCATGACTTATCCTCCTGAGGGAGAAGGCCGCTGGCAGTCAGATTTTGCAGATCAACTGCAAATGGCGGTGTCTGCAGTGATTAGTGCCTTACCACGTTCTGCTAAGCGCAAGTGCAGGGTAAAACATTGCGGCCCGTCCAAGGGGTCATCTACTCCAATGGATATCTCGGAAAGATTATCCGCTGACGAGGATGACTCTTACTCTTCTGGGTCGGAGTCCGTGTCATCTAAACCTCCGGCTGTGGAGGAACCAGACATTAGGTTTACGAGCTGCAACATATTGGTGCGAATCCCTGTCTGAGATGGTCGAGAGGGAGACTCCCCTTGACAAAATACAGGATAGAATTAAGGCCTTGAGGGTAGCTAATTCTATTATTTGTGATGCCAATACAATATGCAGATCATTCACCTGAATGCAAAGATATCAGGTTTTTCCATCCTAGCCCATAGGGCTCTGTGGCTGAAGTCATGGTCTGCAGACATGACCTCTAAATCTAGGCTTTTATCCCTTCCTTTTCAGGGAAAATCCTATTTGGTCCAGGACTGGACTCAACCATATCCACGGTCATGGGAGGCAAGGGTGCCTTCCTGCCACAGGATAAGAAGGCTAAGCCTAAGGATCTACTTTTCGTCCCTTTCATTCGGACAAGGCCCAATCGCCAGCATCCCACAGCAAAAGGGGAGCAGTCCAAGGGAACTTGGAAGCCAGCTCAGTCTTGGAATAAGTCCAAGCAGAATAAGAAGCCCGCCGAGACAAAATCGGCATGAAGGGGCGGCCCCCGACTGGTCAACGGACCGAGTAGGGGGCAGATTATCTCTCTTCTCAGAAGTCTGGTTGCGGGATGTTCAGGACCCTTGGGTTCTGGAGGTCATCACCCAGGGTTACAGGATAGGGTTCAGATCTCATCCACCCAGGGGCCGATTCTTCTTGTCAAACCTGTCTTCAAGACCAGAGAAGAGGGATGCCTTCCTAGAATGTGTGATCGATGTCTCTTCTCTCTGAGTAATTGTAACAGTACCTCCAGCAGAGATAGGTCTGGGGTACTATTCAAACCTTTTCGTGATCCCAAAGAAGGAGGGCACGTTCTGCCTGATTCTGGACCTAAAATGTTTAAACAAATTTCTGTCCATTTCATCATTCAAAATGGAAACGATCAGATCTATTCTGCCCCTAGTTCAAGAAGGACAGTTCATGACAACAATAGATTTGAAGGATGCCTACCTTCATGTGCCAATCCACAGGGATCACTTCAGATTCCTGAGATTTGCATTTCTGGACCAACACTTTCAGTTTATGGCCCTTCCCTTTGGTCTGACAACAGCCCCAAGAGTCTTCATGAAGGTTCTGGGGGTGCTGCTTGCAGTGGCAAGATCCAGAGGCATTGCTATGGTGCCCTATCTGGACGGCATCCTAGTCCAGGTGCCGTCTTTCAGTCTCGCAGTGGAACACTCAAGGGCTCTTCTTCTTTTCCTCCAATCTCATGGATGGAAAATAAACTCAGGAAAGAGTTCCCTGGTTCCCAACAACAGGGTGGAATTCCTGGGCACGATAATAGACTCTGTACCCATGCAGATATTTCTCAGAGATCAGCGATGCAGGAAGATTGCATCCACCTGTCTTGTCCTTCAGTCCTCCTCAAGACCCTTTGTGGCTCAGTTTATGGAGGTCATTGGACTCATGGTATCCAGCATCAATGTCATTCCATGGTTCCACCTCAGACCTCTTCAGCTGTGTACGTTGAGGCAGTGGAACGACGATCACTCAGACCTATCCCTACTGATTTTTCTGGTTGATTGGATGAGGTAATCCCTCTCTTGGTAGATTGTCCTGGGAGATTTTGACCATGGACACAAGTCTGGCAGGATGGTGTGCTGTTTGGGGTGCCAGGATAGCACAAAGAAGGTGGTCTCGAGAGGAGTCTCTCCTTCTGATCAATATTCTGGAACTTTGAGCGATCCACAATGCTCTGAAAGCTTGGCCCCTCCTGGGGTCGTTCATCTTCATCAGATTCCAGACAGACAACATTACCTCGGTGGCCTACATCAACCATCATTGGGGACGAGAAGCTCTCTAGCAATGGTGGAGGTATGTCGGATATTGGTATGGGCAGACTCCCATCACTGCTCGCTGTCAGAAATCCACATTCCGGGTGTGGACAACTGGGAAGGGGATTTTCTCAGCAGACAATCCTTCCATCCGAGGGGAATGGTCTCTCCACCCGGAGGTGTTTGTGGAGATCTGTAAGATGGGTGACGCTGGAGATAGATCTCATGGCGTCCAGACTCAATTGCAAGCTACCCAAATATGGGTCATGGTCCAGGGATCCCCAGACAGAGCTGCTCGATGCCTTGGGGGTTCTACCTAGTTTACATTGTTCCACCGTTGCCACTTCTATCTCGTGTAGTGGCCCGCACCAAACAGGAGCAAGCCTTGGCTATACTGATAGCTCTGGCGTGGCTGCAGATGACGTGGTTTGCGGATATGGTGGGGATGTCATCTTCTCCGCCATGGACTTGCAGGGATCTGCTGGTACAGGGTCCCTTCCAACTTCAAAATCTAGATTATCTGAAGCTGACTGCGTGGAGATTGAACACTTTGTCTTAGCCAAGAGATGATTCTCTGATAGAGTGATTGATACTCTTGTTCAGGCCAGGAAGCTGGTCATTCGTCACATCTATCATAAGGTGTGGAGGACTTGCTTGTCCTAGTGTGAGACTCATGGATATCCTTGGCACAAGGTTAAGGTATCTAGGATTCTGTCCTTTCTCCAGGATGGGTTGGAGAAGGGGCTGCCACTTATAGACATATATATTGTCACTTTCAATCATTTAAGTTTGGTTGTCTATTGGACTTTTGTTCAGCATCTAAGGCTTATGGTGTACTTCTGGGACTTTGCTGTATAAACACCCACCCTAAGGTGCCTAGGAAACTACATGTGGACGAGTTAGACACTTCTATTCAGCAAACCTGATAAAGCACTGAGACTGAGAGGATTGCACATTGCATTGATCACTGTCATCCAAAGCCATCGGGCTATAACATGACCTCCGACCTCTAAAGCATAGAGGGGAGTCAGGTGACTACGTGCCAGCAAATGGAGCCTCGCATACGCATTGTTTGATGCACTCACAAGGAGGATAGAGCAGCAGGGCAATACAGAAACCTCTACTAAAGCCGTAGAACCAACTAAGGTAACTTTACAATTCTATTACCCTCAAATTTCCTCTGGACACGATCTGAACCACCAAGGGGAGAGTATTAAAGGTAATCACCTTTGTTTGTTAGTCTATTTGATGCCCTTTGCCTTTGGTGTTTTTAATAACTTGTTCTCCATATAATATTTACTTATATACTTTTGTCAATGTTGACATTTTTATTTGTGCTTCCACACTGTTTTAATTGGGAGACGTCCCTATACGGATTCTAATTGTCAATAAATTTTATTTGTTTCTTATTACCTGTTCTTTATATATTAAATTTTGTAAGATACATAAATTATATTTTATTTTTATTTATCCGTGCTTTAAGCGCTGCTAATTACACATTTGTTTTTTGAGAATGGGCTTTCTGCCAGTTTCTTAAAGTGATAAATTTCGGCGTTATCTGTTTTGTTACACAAGAGGCTAGCGGAGCTTCCTAATATTCAGTCTTTTGTTCAGGCTCTGTCTAGAATCAGGCCTATATTTAGACATTCTGCTCCACCCTGGAGCTTGAATTTGGTTCACAAGGTGTTGCAGAGGGTTCCGTTTGAACCTATGTGCTCTATTGACATTAAGATTCTTTCTTGGAAGGTTCTCTTTCTGTTGGTGATTGTATCGGCACACAGAGTATCTGAGTTTGTGGCCTTGCAATGTGAGCCTCCTTATCTGTTTTTTTCACGCTAATAAGGCTGTTCTTCGCACTGGTTTGGGATTTCTTCCCAAGGTTGTGTCTAACGTAACATCAATCAGGAAATAGTTGTTCCTTCTTTGTATCCTAACCCTTCTTCCCCTAAAGAGAGGTTACTTAATAATTTGGATGTGGTTCAAGCCTTGAAGTTTTATCTTCAGGCTACGAAGGATTTCAGACAGTCTACATCTCTTTTTGTAGTGTATTCAGGGAAGCGCAAGGGGCAGAGAGCCTCTTCAACTTCTTTGTCCTTTTGGTTGAGGAACATGATTAATTTGGCTTACAAGACAGTGGGACATAAGCCTCCTCAGAGGATCATGACTCATTCAACTAGAGCTGTGGCTTCTTCTTGGGCTTTCAAGAATGAGGCCTCTATATAGCAGATTTGTAAGGCGGTCCTCCTTACACACTTTTACTAAGTTTTACAAATTCGACGTTTTTGCTTCGTCAGAAGCTGTTTTTGGGAGAAAGTTTATGCAGGCTGTGGTGCCCTCAGAATAAGGTCCGCCACCTTTTTACCCTCCTGTTTTTATTCAGTGTCCTCTAGAGCTTGGGTATTTGTTTCCCACAAGTAATGAATGAAGCCGTGGACTCTCCTCCCCTTTAGATGGAAAACAGAAATTATGCTTACCTGATAATTTAATTTCCATCGTGGGGAGGGGAGTCTACGGCTCCCACCTTTTTCTCCGGTAGGCGGACCTAAATTTAATTTTGTTCTTCTGGCACCTTCATACCCTCATATTTCTCCTACTGTTCCTTGTTCCCTCGGCAGAATGACTGAGGGATGAGGGGAGTGGGGGAGGTATTTAAGCCTGGGGTGGGGTGGGGTGGGCTGGGGTGTCTGCCTCCTCCCGGTGGCTAGGTTCTAAATTACCACAAGTAATGAATGAAGCCGTGGACTCTCCTCCCCAAGATGGAAAAGAAATTATCAGGTATTATCAGGTATGAAGAATGAAGGTTCCTTTAAGGGACGTCATCCAAGATGGCGTCCCTCGAATTCTGATTGGCTGATAGGATTCTATCAGCCAATCGGAATTAAGGTAGGAAAATTCTGATTGGCTGATGGAATCAGCCAATCAGAATCAAGTTCAATCCGATTGGCTGATCCGTTCAGCCAATTAGATTGAGCTCGCATTCTATTGGCTGATCAGAACAGCCAAGAACCTTCATTCTTCAGTTGGATGTCGAACGAAGAGGATGGATCCGCAAGATCTATGGAACAACATAGAAGATGCGGCTTGGATGAAGATGTTTGCCGGTCCGGATGTCCTCTTCTGCCCGGATAGGATGAAGATTTCTTCCCGAAGATGGACTTCTTCATTTGCCGGTTGGATCAAGACTTCAGCCGGAGGATGGAAGTCACTCTTCAGCCCCCGCTTGGGCTTGGATGAAGATTTCGGAGGCTCTTCTGGACAGATCGGGACCCGGTGTGGTGAAGACAAGTTAGGGAGATCTTCAGGGGCTTAGTGTTAGGTTTATTTAAGGGGGGTTTGGGTTAGATTAGGGGTATGTGGGTGGTGGGTTGTAATGTTGGGGGGGTATTGTATGGGTTTTTTTTACAGGCAAAAGAGCTGAATTCTTTGGGGCATGCCCCGCAAAGGGCCCTTTTCAGGGCTGGTAAGGTAAAAGAGCTTTTCTATTTTAATTTTAGAATAGGGTAGGGCATTTTTTATTTTGGGGGTCTTTGTTATTTTATTAGGGGGCTTAGAGTAGGTGTAATTAGTTTAAAATTGTTGTAATATTTTTCTAATGTTTGTAAATATTTTTTTATTTTTTGTAACAGTTCTCTTTTATTTTTTGTACTTTAGTTAGTTTATTTCATTGTATTTATTTGTAGGTATTGTATTTAATTAATTTATTGATAGTGTAGTGTTAGGTTTAATTGTAGATAATTGTAGGTATTGTATTTAATTAATTTATTGATAGTGTAGTGTTAGGTTTAATTTTAAATAATTGTAGGTATTTTATTTAATTTATTGATTGATAGTGTAGTGTTAGGTTTAATTGTAACTTAGGTTAGGATTTTTTTTACAGGTAATTTTGTAATTATTTTAACTAGGTAGCTATTAAATAGTTATTAACTATTTAATAGCTATTGTACCTGGTTAAAATAATTACAAAGTTGCCTGTAAAATAAATATTAATCCTAAAATAGCTACAATATAATTATTATTTATATTGTAGCTATATTAGGGTTTATTTTACAGGTAAGTATTTAGATTTAAATAGGAATAATTTATTTAATAAGAGTTAATTTATTTTGTTAGATAAAAATTATATTCAACTTAGGGGGGTGTTAGGGTTAGGGTTAGACTTAGCTTTAGGGGTTAAAAAATTTATTAGAGTAGCAGTGAGCTCCGGTCGGCAGATTAGGGGTTGTTAATACTTGAAGTTAGGTGTCGGCGATGTTAGGGAGAGCAGATTAGGGGTTAATACTATTTATTATAGGGTTATTGAGGCAGGAGTGAGGTGGATTTGGGGTTAATACATTTATTATAGTAGCGGTGCGGTGCGGTCGGCAGATTAGGGGTTAATAAGTGTAGGTAGGTGGCGGCGACGATGGGGGTGGCAGATTAGGGGTTAATAAATATAATATAGGGGTCGGCGGTGTTAGGGGCAGCAGATTAGGGGTACATAGGGATAACATAGGTGGCGGCAGTGTGCGGTCGGCAGATTAGGGGTTAAAAAATTTTAATAGAGTGGCGGCGATGTGGGGGGACCTCGGTTTAGGGGTGCATAGGTAGTTTATGGGTGTTAGTGTACTTTAGAGCACAGTAATTAAGAGCTTTATGAACCGGCGTTAGCCCAGAAAGCTCTTAACTCCTGACTTTTTTCTGCGGCTGGAGTTTTGTCGTTAGATTTCTAACGATCACTTCAGCCAAGACTCTAAACACCAGCGTTAGAAAGATCCCATTGAAAAGATAGGATACGCAAATGGCGCAGGGGGATCTGCGGTATTGAAAAGTCGCGGCTGCAAAGTGAGCGTTAGACCCTTTCCTGACTGACTCCAAATACCAGCGGTAGCCCAAAACCAGCGTTAGGAGCCTCTAACGCTGGTTTTGACGGCTACCACCAAACTCTAAATCTAGCCGTTATTGTTTACAAATGCTTAATAGTGATGGGTGCGTGTATGTGTCATTTACTCCATAATGGCAATGGCAAGTTTTCACAAACTCAGTTGTGAGTGCTTGGGGCCTATTTATCAAGCCGTCAACTTACTTGAATTCGACGGCACCAATATGCTTGCCTAAGATCACCTAACATCGCTGCTGCGGACCTGAATACGCTCTCCAAAGTTACCAAAAAAGCTGTCAAAAAGCCGTGCACCAAGTACGGGGCGATGAGCAGCGGACTGTTGTTAACTGACAGTCATCGATCTTGCTGCTCTTTGCCTTTTTCCCAGCTTTATTGGTATACTGTCACTAAACACCGCCACTATACTACACTGTTTTACCCCTAAACCGCCACTCCCGGAGCCCACCACAACTCGAATAAACTTATTAACCCCTAAACCGCCGCTCCCGGACCCCGCTGCAACAAAATAAACTTATTAACCCCTAAACCGCCACTTTTGGAGCCCACCGACACCAACATTATGTTATTAACCCCTAATCTGCCGCCCCCTACACCGCCGCAACCTACATTACATTTATTAACCCCTAATATGCCACCAACGTCACCTCCACTATTCTAAATGTATTAACCCCTAAATCTAAGTCTAACCCTAACACCCCCTAACCAAAATATTATTTAAATAAATCTTAATAAAAATTAATATTATTAAGTAAATAATTCCTATTTAAAACTAAATACTTACCTATAAAATAAACCGTAAGCTAGCTACAATATAACTAATAGTTACATTGTATCTAGCTTAGGGTTTATTTTTATATCACAGGCAAGTTTGTATTTATTTTAATAGTTATTAAAAAGTTATTAACTATTTAATAACTACCTAGCTAAAATAAATACAAAAGTACCTGTAAAATAAAACCTAACCTAAGTTACACTAACACCTAACCTTACACTACAATTAAATAAATTAACTAAATTAACAACAATTAAATAAATTAAATTAAATTAGCAAGTACAAGTACAAACCCCCCCACTAAATTACAGAAAATAAAAAACAAATTACAGATATTTAAACTAATTACGCCTAATCTAATAGCACTATCAAAATAAAATAAAAAACCACAAAATAAAAAAAACACCTAGCCTAAACTAAACTACCAATAGACCTTAAAAGGGCCTTTTGTGGGGCATTGCCCCAAAGTAATCAGCTCTTTTACCTGGAAAAAAAATACAAACAACCCCCCCCAACATTAAAACCCACCACCCACACAACCAACCCCCCAAATAAAATCCTAACTAAAAAAACCTAAGCTCCCCATTGCCCTGAAAAGGGCATTTGGGTGGGCATTGCCCTTAAAAGAGCAGTTAGCTCTTTTGCAGGCCCAAAGCCCTAACTTAAAAAATAAATCCACGCAATACACCCTTAAAAAAATCCTAACACTAACCGCATGAAGATTCACTTACCAGGAGATGTCTTCATCCAAGTGGCAAGATGTCCTCAACGAATCCGTCAGAAGTGGTCCTCCAGACGGGCAGAAGTAGTCCTCCAGATGGGCAGAAGTCTTCATCCAGATGGCAACTTCTATCTTCATCCTTCCGACGTGGAGAGGGTCCATCTTCAAGATATCCGATGGGGAGCATCCTCTTCCAACGTCGTCTTCATCCAAGATGGCGTCCCTTCGATTCTGATTGGCTGATAGAATTCTATCAGCCAATCGGAATTAAGGTAGAAAAAATCCTATTGGCTGATGCAGTCAGGCAATAGGATTGAGCTGGCATTCTATTGGCTGTTCCAATCAGATTGGATCAGCCAATAGGATTGAAGTTCAATCCTATTGGCTCATTGCATCTCTAGAAACAGCCCTGGCCATGAGTGTCTACGTTACCAAGAACTTATCCCTCACCTGAAACCTGTCCTTCACCATGAGTGTCTACCCTCCCAAGAACGTATCCCTCACCAGAGACCTGTCCTTCACATGAGTGTCTACCCTCCCAAGAACTTATCCCTCACCAGAGACCTGTCCTTCACCATGGGTGTCTACCCTCCTAAGAACTTATCAATCACCAGAAACCTGTCCTTCACCATGAGTGTCTACCCTCCCAAAAACTTAGCCCTCACCAGAAACCTGTTTTTCACTACGAGTGTCTACCCTCCCTAGAACTTATCCCTCACCAGAAACCTGTCCTTCACTACAAGTGTCTACCCTCCCTAGAACTTATCCCTCACCAGAAACCTGTCCTTCACCATGAGTGTCTACCCACCTGAGAACTTATCCCTCACCAGAAACCTGTCCTTCACAATGAGTGTCTACCCTCCCAAGAATTTATACCTCACCATAAACCTGTCCTTCACCATGAGTGTCTCCCCTCTTAAGAACTTATACCTCACCAGAAACCTGTCCTTCACCATGAGTGTCTGCACTCCTAAGAACTTATCCCTCACCAGAAACCTGTCCTTCACCATGAGTGTCTACCCTCCCTAGAACTTATACCTCACCAGAAACCTTTCTCACCTCAGGAATCTGTCTCTCACAATAAATATGTCCCATTGCCGGAGTTTTTATTCCGTCAGTAAAACTTTGCCAACAAAATCATTTTAACCTGGAATAAAAAGAGTGTGGGTATTTATCCAAGAGAACAAAAGTGTGCCCCTTCCAAATTCAGAACAAAAAGCTTGCCATTAATTTAGTCAGTACAGTAGTTTTAGATATGCTATCATGCATTTGCAGTAAGCATAGTCACTTAGACATATGTAGAAAAAGACGATCCAAAGAACAAAAAATATAAAAAATCAATGCTTTATTAGAAAATTAAAACATATATAGAGGGGAGCGATATATGTCCTCTGGGTGTGAGAAGTGGATGGTGTTTGAATGCCCACTGACCGTGTGAAGAAATACCGAAATAGCCTTCCTTGGAGTGGTGAGTGGTGAGTCAGTACTGGTTTGGATACCGCTGTCCCTCTGTTTTCCTTTCTTGCTGTGTATATAGAGTATAGTGTCACACCTCTGCTATCTGATTATACTGAATACATTGGACATACATTTATCCATTTGCTCAACTACACACACGGACTTTGCACATGTGTTGTTTCCATATTATCTCTTCATCCATGTGTTGTAAGTAAAGCAAATCGTGGCTGGTGAACTTTATATTGGTTTTATACTTTCTCAAACATGGAGGCATCAGGGGATTTATCGCACAATTGTTATTTTTCTTTGGCTGCTGTGGATGACCAAGATTTAGTGGGACTTGAATTGGAAGATTTCTTTTCATTGGATTGTACCAACAATAAACTGATTTGTTTCATTCCCTGGAACTGTTACGATTAAAAGAATTAAGACTCAAACTCGATACCTGGATTATGAACAAATATGTCTCTTTAAATATGATACCGAGGGGCCTCAGGGTTAAAAAGTTCCCTACATTTGAGGTCCATGACCAGGACTTTATTAAGGAATGGAACAGTGTATTATCTGAGTGTTCTATTAGGCTTATGGTGATGTTGGTAAAATTTAAATCTGATCAATTAGCCACTGTTAGAAATGAAATTATACAGTTACAACAATAGCTAAATGGTCACCAACTAGAAGTGGGTTATGGTGAATATGATAAAATGTTGCAGGAGGTGATTGAAACCAACAAAAGTAATATCATACAGGCTAAACATGTGAAATTTTTACGTGACCAAAAGGATTATTCCACAGGGAGTGTCTTTTTGTGGCATAGAATTCACAGACGTAGAGCACTTTCATTTAGTCAGAGAGATAATCAGGGATCTGATACTGAGAACAGTGAAGGTAATAGGGGTAACAAACGTAGAAGGTGGAGAAAAAAGAATAAGAACCAGAAAAAAGTGTCTTTTAATGGAAATGTGAGTACAGATGATGACTCCCTGTCTAATTTTTCTACCTCTTATGAGGAAGGGTCAAACTCAGAAGGTGAATTAGATTTCACCAACCATACTGAAAACAGACAACAAGAAGTCAATGATCCTGTACAAGTAGATAGTAGCAATATAACTACTACACATACTGAGATTACTAAACCTACTAGCTCCACAGGCACTATACCTAAAGCTGTAAACACTAATACTAACAAAAACAGTGCAAAAAAGAACACGCAAACTAAACAAATCTTAAGTACCAATTCTGACACTGTACAGGTTAATGCCCCCAATAATGTTAAGGGGGTACCCCCTTTGGGCCAGGTTTTTCGGTCAGCCCTGAAGACAAAGGGTGGGGGAGGGACAGTGAACACAGGGAATCAGAGAGGAATGAACAGATATGCCCTCAGGGAGCTTACCAGGAAGTAAACGACAACCTGGTTATTAATGTTTCTTCACATATTCTTACTGAATCTGAACTAAAAGTACTTAATAAGGGTTTGGGCTTTTGCCCTACTAAAAAATTCGATATTTTTCAAACTATTTTGGATCTAAATAGGTTCATACGAAACCTTACCCTTCGTAGACACTTCAATGGTATTGAACGAGTAAATGATTGCACCTATGCTGACACTAGTGGTACCACAAATATTGGCTCTCTTTTTCAATTTAGGGACATGTGTGACTTAGCTTCTCTCCAGGATTTGGAGTGTGAGCAAGCTATGGATACCTTATCTCAATGTCCTCCTAGATTCAAAAATAGATCTAAATTTTATCCAGTTCAATCTAGAGGTAAAGTACTTGAAAGCTTTCATAAGAGAGTCCTTGAGGACCTAAAAAAGCTGGATGATACGTCTAGGGAACAATACTCCAATCTGACTAGAAAAGAAAAAGAGGCCATAGTATCACTGCAGAACAATTTGTCTATAGTGGTGAAAAATTCTGATAAGGGGGGGGAATATCGTTATAATGGATAGACAGATGTATATATCTGAAGCTGAACGACAGCTGAACGATATTTCCTCTTACAGATTACTAAGGAGAAACCCTAGTTTATGTTTTCAAAAACAGTTAAGAGATCTATTAGATGATGGTCTCCACCTTGGTATTATTGACAGGGACACATTTGAGTTCTTGTTCCTTTCAGACCCTATCATTCCTATTTTCCACCACCTGCCCAAGACTCACAAAAGTGTAGTCAACATTAAGGGAAGACCAATAGTTTCTGGGATCGGTTCCCTTTTTGAACATCTGTCAGAGTGGATTGACAGTATTCTGCAACCCTTGGTTTCTTCTCTCCCCAGCTTTTTGAGAGATACTACACACTTACTAAATATTGTTGAGGATGTGCAGGTGGTGGAAAATATGAGTTGGCTGTGGATGTGGTGGCTTTGTACACCTCAATACCCCACACCCTGGGCCTGGAAGCTGTGGCCTTTTTTCTTAATTTACTTACTAACTATTCAAATGAAACTAAAGAATTTATCATTAGATCTATCCGTTTTCTTTTGGAGCGCAACTACTTCCAGTTTGAGGGATCGTATTATCGTATTATGTCCAATTGAGAGGCACAGCCATGGGGGCGAAATTCGCCCCCTCATATGCCAATTTATTTATGCCAATTTATTTATGGGCTGGTTCGAGTATAAATACCTCTTTGGACCTAATGTCGACTCATCTGAGGGAGTTGTTTGCTACAAAAGATTTATTGAGGATCTTATTTTTCTAACTAAATTCAATTCCTCTGAGGCTAAGGGATTTGTTGATTTTTTGAATTCTTGTGTCCCTGAGATTAAGTTTACCTATGAATGGCAAAAACACAAAATACATTTTTTGGATGTGGAGCTGGTGATTGATGTGAACTCTGAAAAAATTGAAACTCAGTTGTTTCGTAAACCAATAGCTGGAAATTCAATCCTTCATTCTTCAAGCTCCCACCCAAAACATGTGTTTCAGGGCATAGCGAAGGGACAGTTCCTGAGAAATAGAAGAATTTGCTCTAATGAACAAGTATTCAACTCTGAATGTAATAATCTAGGTACTAGACTCCGTAAACGGGGCTATTGTAAGAAAGTTATCAAACAGGCCCATGAATACGCAGCACAATATGATAGAAGCAGTTTGCTCTCGGTAGCTGGTAAACCCAGTGACAGAAAGATCCAATTTGATAACAAACCTAATTTTATCACAAGGTACTCTAATCAATATTATCAAATTTGTAACATAGTCAAAAAATATCTACCTATGTTATATGGCGATGACGTTCTTAAAGATGTAGTCAAAGGAGGATGTAGATTTACATATAGAAAGAGTCTTACATTGGGTAACTTGATCTCACCTAGCCAGTTACGTAAACCCGTTAGTCAGAGCTCCTGGCTAAGACATAATGGAATATATAGATGTGGAAAGAATTGTAAAGCCTGTGAACATGTTAAGATAGGTAGCTCTTTTAGTTCCTATGTCACTAACCAGATGTTTGATATTAGGGGATGTATCAATTGTTCTTCTTCATTCATAGTGTATCTCATTGGTTGCACGGAACATAAAATTCAGTACGTGGGTATGACTACCCGTGATATTCGTACTCGCATCCGTGAACATCTGGGATACATTAGGAATGAAAACCACTGCTCTGATCTTGCGAGTCATTTTATTGATATTCATCATGGAAATGTGTGCAGTTTCATATGGAATGCAATAGAAATCATCAAGAATAACCCTAGAGGTGGTGATAAATGGTCCACCTTGGCACGCCAGGAGGTTTATTGGATACATAAACTGTGCACTCTAAAACCGAATGGTTTCAATTCAGAAAATGATCTTATTAATTTCTGGGAGAATTGATATATATGTATTACATTTGACTTGATTTTTTAAGATATATTAGTTAAATACTTTGAATGAATTATTTGTACATCTAACTGCTTATGTATTTATTTATGTTTATTAATCAACAGTAATTACTTATACAATGAGTTTATTATAAATTGAAATTGAAATATATGGATTTATATATATATATATTCATTCTCCATTAATATGATTATTTTATTTTGTATTATTCTGTACTATTTTCATTATTTGATTTTCTTCCTCATTTTGATTTATATATATATATATATATATACATTACTAGTTTTTAGTTTGATGTATATATATATGTACATATTCATGTAGGATTAGATATTTTTCTTCATTTATCATTATTATTATAAAAAAAATTTCTATATTATTTTTCACTGTTATATATAAAGCCATTGATCATAGGTGCTAAAACGCCTATTATATGTATATACCTTTTGTGTGATGATCCCTTAAAAATGGTGTTTAGGAGGTGTGTGTGATTTTTTAACCAATGGGTAATCTGTGTAGGATATATAAACCTGTATCACCTGTGAGCATGTATGGTCTATGATTACGGCTAAATACTGCCGAAACGCGTAAGACCTGCTCTTTCCTTCTTCATGCCTATTTTTGATGCCCATATGTTTTAATTTTCTAATAAAGCATTGATTTTTTATATTTTTGTTCTTTGGATCGTCTTTTTCTACTATTTTGGGAGGGAGAGGAGCCCTCCTATCCTGTAAAGGAACAAGCTTACTCCCAGTATTGGAGTCTTGTCTAGTGAATAGAGGTTTTGTGAGCACTAGTACTATACACAGCTCTTCAAGCGATACGGATGCGAGCTGGATTGGGACAGCATCTGACGTCACCCGGAAGTGCTGAGAAGGTACATGCTGGCCGGAGATGCCGAGGAGGAGAGAACGCTCAGACCTCGCGAAGAGGTGTATTGCCACGGAGCGTTAAGTTACACCATAGAGGTGAGCGATATATGTCCTCTGGGTGTGAGAAGTGGATGGTGTTTGAATGCCCACTGACCGTGTGAAGAAATACCGAAAAAGCCTTCCTTGGAGTGGTGAGTCAGTACTGGTTTGGATACCGCTGTCCCTCTGTTTTCCTTTCTTGCTGTGTATATAGAGTATAGTGTCACACCTCTGCTATCTGATTATACTGAATACATTGGACATACATTTATCCATTTGCTCAACTACACACACGGACTTTGCACATGTGTTGTTTCACTTAGACATATGTAATGAGGTATGAAAATAGGACATCTTTAAAGGGCCTGTAAAAAATAGCTATTTTTTACATTTAGTTCTTGACCATTTTGTTTATGCTGTTTATGCTTGTGTGATTGTATCTAGCTAATATTTTGTTAAGCAAGAAATTTTCTAATGTATGTGGTTATATAATTAAAGTGAATGTAAATTTTGATGCTAAAGTGCCCGGTTTTTAAAAATTTGATTAAAAACGGGCACTTTAATTCATCAAAATTTACATTTCACTTGTTGTGAAAAAAACTTACCTTTTAATCTTGACAGCAGCTCCAGCTTCCTCCACCCGTCACAAAGCCTCTTCCTGGGTCTAAAATGAGGAATCCTTCCTCGAATCACGGCATTGAATCAGACACTGATTCCCCTGGGGGGGGGGGGGGTGAGCCGTGACTGGAGGATGACCTATCCATCATTTCTGACATCAGAAATGGCTTGCGACGACCAGAGGAAGCTGGAGCTGCTGTCAAGTTTAAAATGAAATTTAAATTTGGATGAATTAAAGTGCCCCTGTTTTTAATCGAATTTTTAAAAACCGGGCACTTTAGCATCAAAATTTACTTTCACTTTAATGTAAAATAATTTTTAGCTGTGAGGATGATGTAAGGACGTGAAACCGGAAAATGTTCTTTCATGATTTAGCAAGAGTATAACATTCCAATTACTTACTCATATTATCAAATTTGCTTCATTCTCTTTGTAATTTTTTGTTGAAGGGCCAGCAATGAACTACTGAAAGATAGCTGAACACATCTGATGAGTCAATGACAAGATGCATATAAGTGCAGCCACCAATCACCAGCTAGCTCCCAGTGCACTGCTGTTCCTGAGCCTACCCAGTAGTGTTTTTCAGCCATGATGACACTTTACCTCTCAGGGCATGCTGAAGGCTTGTGTGGGCCCCTGATGGTGAAGCAAATAATACTCTGTGATGGGCCCTGAACAATGAAAGGGTAGCGTGTGGGACATTGAAGTGTAGGGATGGGGGAATGTGATGAAAATGCAATTGGCTTGGTAGTACAAATAGCCCTGTGGACATTCGTTTTGGACAAACGAAAATCCTGCAATCGAATGTTATTTCTGGTTTTTGAATGTTCATAATTAGATTGAATATACACATTAAACATTTTGAAGGTACCATAATACTATTACAAAAATACGAAAATACTATTCAAAAGTTCAGTAGGACATGTGGTAGGTAATTTAGTAAATTGATATATATCAGATACAAATATTTCAATTAGAAATTTAAAGTTTAAGTTTAAAATTGCTTTATTCGAATATTACATTTAAAGAGAGCATTAGGAATACCATTACATTAAATGAATGTTGTACATACATTCTAAATTTGAAACGAACCAACGAATGTGTTAAGATTCGTTTTATTTTTTGTTGTTTTTGAGTAGTTGCATAGTTTGTTTAATATGTATTGCAAAAATAACAAAAAAAACATAATTCTTTGCATTTGTTTACGAACTAATTAACGAATCACCATATGAACGAATAAACCAATGTATGAACAAACAAATTTTGTTCATACATTCATTCATATGAAAAATACAGTCAGTATAGGAGCCAATCACAAGAGATCAGGAAGAACAGAATTGATTGATTGCTTAAGCAGCCTGTCAGTGCCAAACCTGACAGTGATCTAAGAGTGATGTGAGCAATTTCTTAACCAATCCTGACTTGCCATTTACTTGGCTAAAAAGCCAGCTAGCTCTTATCAGAACCATTTTGAGATTTGTATGTGGTTAATATATCTGGGCCTAACTGACCCAGGAGTGCAAGTGATTTTTATCATCTTGATACTGTAACTATTGTTTGCATTAAATATGATTCTTTTAATTTTTCAAAATGTTTAATGTAAGTTTTTGATTCAAATATGTTGCATATTCTGCTGTTCATTGAAAATAATGGTGAATGAATCATCGTTGACAAACAAATATGATAACAAATATTCATCCATAATGAATGAGCAAATGAACACATTTCAGATGAAGCAAATAATCAAAAATGAACTAAACGAATATTTCGGACATTTTTTTTTTTTTTTGATAGGGGACTTATCTAGTGCATATAAAAGAATGGTAATACTGTTAAAAAAAAGTGTCCAAAAACCAAGAAATAATACTTGAAACAAGCAAGAAATATTTTTTCCAAAATTCCAAGGTGTAGAAAGAAGACCCCCCCCCACACCCAAAGCTTTGAAAAAAACAAACCGTTGTATTAGAATAGCACTGTTGACCGTTCAATGTATAGAGGGTGTTTATATGGGCTGGATACATAAGAAAATCTTTATATAAATGGGTTATCATGGGGTCTACAAATATATTCAAATGGAATCAAATTTGAAACACCCGCGACAAGTATGTGCGTTTGTGTCTTAATTGATATTTAACCTGAAGGGAAGCTGTTTAACGATTTACAAATGTTTTTTTTAGAATGTAATTAAATCATGCTTTGACTTCTGGTAAAATGTACTAATGACACTGATTCTTCATGTCATCAATAATTCATTTTAAACACAAATGAAACGTTCTCTGCTAAAAGGATGACATCCCAAGACTTGCAATTATTTTCAATTCGACAATAAAATAAAATAATATATATATATTTTCCTACCTTAGTTGTGTGAAGCAGCAGCCTGGGATTTGCTGATGTGTTTTGCCTGTGGCAGTGAAGAAGTTAATTATAAGCCTGTGCTGTTTCCTATCTAGCAGTTACAGGCAGCATGTCCAAGCAAATTAATAAAGTAATCTATATGGTAATAGGGGGATTATTACAGATGTTCTCATCTCTGACAGACCTGCTGGTACCAATGCAAGTCCATTCACTGAGCCGAGCTTATCTAACAAGCCATTTGTTTTCACACAGTTTGGTTTTAAATCAGATCCTTCTATGTTTAGCGAAGCAGGAAAACAAATGTCAGACCTATTTTCAAGTGTCCTTTTTAAAAGACCACAAAACGACTGTAGAGAAGCAGTGGTGGGTTCAATGCACAACCTTTAAGCAGAAACAGAAGTGGATAAAATACCCTCAGAAATAAAGCACCGAAGGGAATACAAGGGGGGTGGGTTCAGTTAAAAAACAAAAAAAACAAAACAGTAAATCAAAGGCTATCAAACCAAACCAAGAAAGACAACTTAGTACAGGTTCTACTCACAAAGAGCTCAGATATTGTGGGATTGTCACTGGTTGGGACATCTGCTCACTTCGCCCATCAGGCAAATGTATCAGTTTCCACCTAGACCCACTTACGCCAACCATAACACACCTTACCTGTCCAAGACATGTCTGTGGTGCTGCCTCACCTGTTGTGGCCCCACATGCAAAACACTGCTAGTCTGTTCATGCCTTCAGTTTTCTAAACGTTCTACTTCTGTTTTAAAAGAATACAGATTTTTTTTATGTGGTGTTGTGTACCTCTTCCCTAATTTTCATTTCACATTAATCAAGTTGGTAGTTTATAGAAGAAAATTCCTTGCATTTGGTTAATGAAATTTAAAATTGATAGTTTTAGACTATTCGATATTTAACCAGCAAAATCCTTGTCAGCTGATTGAGTCATGTGTCAGCCAATCATTATGTAAGCTTAACTTTTATTCTGGACAATCCTCTAGGCTTGTAACAGTAGCATTAACTACTACTTTAACTTTATTTAATTTGCAGCTTAACTGCTCCTCTGAAGACGTTTCCTCTAGGAAAGAAGGAGCTAACTAATTTTCCATTAACAAATAAATAATATTATTTTTCTGTGACTATTGTTTAATCAGAAATGCATTTTTTATTTGTATCCATATAAATATAAAATATTTGCACGTCTGTTTCGTTATTGTAAATGTATCACATATGTGGCGTTGTCCGCAAAAGCCAGTGTCGGCTATTTTTAGATGGATGTAACGATCACATATACAGTGTTGCATACAAATGCAGCACATATATTTTACCCGTCACCCGCTATTTTTACTTACTAACATAAAATCGTCATTGCAAGTCCGTATCACATATCTGTATCAGCGGAAGGACTTAAGTGGCGAAAATGGAGAAATTTTACACCATTTTCACCTTGCCACACATAGGTAGACCCCCCACAACGCAATCTACTTATTAACACTATTAACCCCTAAACCGCCAACCCCCCACAACGCAAAGTATTAATCTAATCAATAAGCCCTCTAACCTAACTACCCCTAAATTAAACCAAATGAACTAATTCATAAAATAAAAAACTACCGAAAAATTTGTAAAAATTTACCAAAAATAAAAATATCTTTACATAAAACCCCCTTGAAGTTACATAAAAAATAACATTAAATTAAAATAAAAAATCTAATATTATAAAAAATAAGAAATCTAAGATTACATAAAAAAATAATTGAAATTATCCAAAATTAAAAAATGAAACCTAATCTAATACCCCTATAAAAACAAAAAAGCCACCCCAAAATAAAAACACCCCCTAATCTAACACTAAACTTCCAATAGCCCTTAAAAGGGCCTTTTGTAGGGCATTGCACTAAGTTTAACAGCTCTTTTACATAAAAAAATATAAATTACCCCTAACAGTAAAACCCCCGACCCCCCCAAAATAAAAAAGACATAACTCTAAAAGGGGCATTGTCGTCTGCCTTGTGAGTGCAAGTGTTCAGGTTCCAGAGATGGCGTCTCCTCTTCGTGCACTGTTGTGGAACATCCAAAAGCAACTTCATCTGCTTAGTGAAGAACAGCTTCATAGACTCGCTCTTTCACTGGAAGATGAGACATTCAAATTCCAGCAGTGACCGGTACCAACAAACCTGAACTTGTTAAATTTTTTGTGGACTACATGATAAGGTATCAGCTGAAAAGTTTAGAAGATCAAGGTATGTCTTGTTTACTATCATCAAAGACAAAATTGATGGACTGAAAACCATCAAGGAGAGTACACCAGTCATGGTCGGTCCTCCTACTTCAAATTTGGGGCAGTGCGCATGCAAACGTGGCCGGACTTTTAGCCGACGGCCATTTGGCCAACGGACATTTGTCCGACGGACATTTGGCCGAAACAAAAGTGGCTGTCACAAAACAGTCCGGCCACGAGATAGATAGATTTGATAGATAGATAGATACATAGATTACATAGATCAATAGATGCAATATACATTTGATAGATAAGATTGATAGTTAAATAGATTTGATAGATAAATAGATAGATTTGATAGATAAATAGATAGATTTGATAGATATATAATTTCCCAGACAGAGAATTACAAGACGTGCAGTCTGGCACCCATGGTAAGGTTCACAGAGGCAGTTGCGGCGCCAGGGGAGGTGTATATGGCATGGATTTTAGGAACCGGGAGATGGAAAAAGATGCTTGGTCGGTCCTCCTACTTCAAATTTGGGGCAGTGCGCGTGCAATCGTGGCCGGACTTTTAGCCGACGGCCATTTGTCCGACGGCCATTTGTCCGACGGACATTTGTCCGAAACACAAGTGGCTGTCACAAAACAGTCTGGCCACGAGATAGATAGATTTGATAGATAGATAGATAGATACATAGATTACATAGATCAATAGATGCAATATACATTTGATAGATATGATTGATAGTTAGATAGATTTGATAGATAAATAGATAGATTTGATAGATATATAATTTCCCAGACAGAGAATTACAAGACGTGCGGTCTGGGACCCATGGTAAGGTTCCCAGAGGCAGTTGCTGGGCCAGGGGAGGTGTATATGGCATGGATTTTAGGAACCGGGAGATGGAAAAAGATGCTTGGTCGGTCCTCCTACTTCAAATTTGGGGCAGTGCGCGTGCAATCGTGGCCGGACTTTTAGCCGACGGACATTTGGCCGACGGACATATGGCCTAAACACAAGTGGCTGTCACAAAACCGTCCGGCCACGAGAAAGATAGATTTGATAGATAGATACATAGATTACATAGATTACATAGATGCAATATACATTTGATAGATACGATTGATAGTTAGAAAGATTTGATAGATAAATAGATAGATTTGATAAATATATAATTTCCCAGACAGAGAATTACAAGACGTGCGGTCTGGGACCCATGGTAAGGTTCCCAGAGGCAGTTGCGGCACCAGGGGACGTGTATATGGCATGGATTTTAGGAACCAGGAGATGGAAAAAGATGCTTGGTCGGTCCTCCTACTTCAAATTTGGGGCACTGCGTGTGCAATCGTGGCCGGACATTTAGCCGACGGACATTTGTCTGACGGACATTTGGCCGAAACACAAGTGGCTGTCACAAAACCGTCTGGCCACGAGATTGATAGATTTGATAGATGGATACATAGATTACATAGATCAATAGATTCAATATACATTTGATAGATACGATTGATAGTTAGATAGATTTGATAGATAAATAGATAGATTTGATAGATATATAATTTCCCAGACAGAGAATTACAAGACGTGCGGTTTGGGACCCATGGTAAGGTTACTTCCTTTTGCACAATCGAGTACAGGTTGGGGATTGCCTTTTGTGCAAAGAAATTTCGGCTGGGTACCTTACACTGCGGTGTCCCCTATCAGGGGATGTGTATATGGCATGGATTTTAGGAACCGGGAGATGGAAAAAGATGCTTGGTCGGTCTTCCTACTTCAAATTTGGGGCACTGCGCGTGCAATCTAATGTGCCACCAGATAGGAGTGGTGTGTTAAGTAGTACTATTCCTATCAGTTTAATCCTGTTAAGTGTCTTTTTTTTGGTTTTGGTTTTGAAGCCACAGTGCAGCACCAGAGGCCAGAAAAATTTGGCATGTACACATGCCTGAAAAATTAGGTATTGTTGCAGCCACTGCTGTAGCAGTGGCCAGAGAAATTGATGTTTGTTTCCCAGGCAGAAAGTGCCCTAAAACATTGCGGCTTTAACCCTAGTTGGTGGCGGATAAGTCACGCAAGTCATCTGGCATTTGAAGATAAAATACAGCAGCGTGTGGACCATTTTTAGCCCAAGGCAGCTCATCTCATCAGGCCTTTTTTACTCGAATGTATTGCCCAATGTCAGTCCCTTCGGGATCCATCCCTCATTCATCTTAATAAAGGTGAGGTAATCTAGACTTTTTTGACCTAGGCGACTTCTGTTCTCAGTGACAATACCTCCTGCTGCACTGAAGGTCCTTTCTGACAGGACACTAGAAGCGGGGCAGGCCAGAAGTTCTATTGCAAATTGGGATAGCTCAGGCCACAGGTCAAGCCTGCACACCCAGTAGTCAAGGGGTTAATCGCTCCTCAGAGTGTCGAGATCTGCAGTTAAGGCAAGGTAGTCTGCTACCTGTCGGTCGAGTCGTTCTCTGAGGGTGGACACCGAAGGGCTGTGGCGATGCATAGGAGTTAAAAAGCTCCGCATGTCCTCCATCAACAACACGTCTGTAAAGCGTCCTGTCCTTGCCAGCGTGGTCGTGGGAGTCGGAGGATTACTTTCAGCTCTTCCCCTGTTAGATTCACGTTGTGCTGTGACATCACCCTTATACGCTGTGTAAAGCATACTTTTTAATTTATTTTGGAAATGCTGCATCCTTTCCAACTTGTTGTAATTCGGTAACATTTCTGGCACTTTATGCTTATACCGGGGGTCTAGTAGCGTGGACACCCAGTACAGGTCGTTCTCCTTCAGCTTTTTTATACGAGGGTCCCTCAACAGGCACGACAGCATGAAAGACCCCATTTGCACAAGGTTGGATGCCGAGCTAGTCATGTCCCGTTCCTCATCCTCAGTGATGTCACTGAAGGTATCTTCTTCCCCCCAGCCACGTACAACACCACGGGTACAAGATAGGTGACAACGAGCACCCTGGGATGCCTGTTGTGGTTGATCTTCCTCCTCTTCCTCAAAGCCACATTCCTCCTCTGACTGCTCTTCCTCACAATCCTCTTCCAGCATTGCCGCAGGTCCAGCAAACAATGCTGATAAGGCTATTTCTGGTGGTGATGGTGATCACAACTCTTCCTCTTCACACTCATCTACGGCTTGATCCAGCACTCTTCGCAGGGCACGCTCCAGGAAGAAAACAAATGGTATGATGTCGCTGATGGTGCCTTCGGTGCGACTGACTAGGTTTGTCACCTCCTCAAAAGGACGCATGAGCCTACAGGCATTGCGCATGAGCGCCCAGTAACGTGGCAAAAAAATTCCCAGCTCCGCAGAGGCTGTCCTAGCACCCCGGTCATACAAATACTCATTAACAGCTTTTTCTTGTTGGAGCAGGCGGTCAAACATTAGGAGTGTTGAATTCCACCGTGTCGGGCTGTCGCAAATCAAGCGCCTCACTGGCATGTTGTTTCGCCGCTGGATATCTGAAAAGTGCGCCATGGCCGTGTAGGAACGCCTCAAATGGCCAGTGGCCACACACCTTCCTGGCCTGCTTCAGGACGTCCTGTAAGCCTGGGTACTTATGCACAAAGCATTGTACGATCAGATTACACACATGTGCCATGCACGGCACATGTGTCAACTTGCCCAATTTCAATGCCGCCAACAAATTACTTCCGTTGTCAGAAACCACTTTGCCAATCTCCAGTTGGTGCAGAGTCAGCCACTGATCCACCTGTGCGTTCAGGGCGGACAGCAGTGCTGGTCCGGTGTGACTCTCTGCTTTCAGGCAAGTCAACCCCAAGACGGCGTGACACTGCCGTATCCGGGATGTGGAATAGTACCTGCGGAGCTGGGGGGGTGCCGTTGATGTGGAGCAAGATGCAGCAGCAGAAGAGGACTCAGCCGAAGAGGTTATGGAAGAGGATGGAGTAGGAGGAGTAGAGGAGGTGGCAGCAGGCCTGCCTGCAAGTCGTGGCGGTGTCACCAACTCCTCCTCTGCAGAGCCACGCATTCCATGCTTGGCAGCCGTCAGCAGGTTTACCCAATGCGCAGTGTAGGTGATATACCTGCCCTGACCATGCTTTGCAGACCAGCTATCAGTGGTCATATGGACCCTACACTAGCAGACTGATGTTTCACAGTCAAAAAAGTTTTTTTTTAAAAAAATTTACACTACTGTTACAACAGATATGAGTGGTGGCACTTAGCAAGTGGGCCTGGCACACACACTGGCAGGCAGGCAACTGAAGTTAGATTACACTAGCAGACTGATGTTTCACAGTCAAAAATTTTTTTAAAAAAAAATTTACACTACTGTTACAACAGATATGAGTGGTGGCACTAGTTGGCAAGTGGGCCTGGCACACACGCTGGCAGGCAGGCAACTGCTATTAGATTACACTAGCAGACTGATGTTTCACAGTCAAAAAAGTTTTTTTTTTTTAAATTTACACTACTGTTACAACAGATATGAGTGGTGGCACTAGTTGGCAAGTGAGCCTGGCACACACGCTGGCAGGCAGGCAACTGCAATTAGATTACACTAGCAGACTGATGTTTCACTGTCAAAAAAGTTTTTTTTTTTTAAATTTACACTACTGTTACAACAGATATGAGTGGTGGCACTAGTTGGCAAGTGGGCCTGGCACACACGCTGGCAGGCAGGCAACTGCAATTAGATTACACTAGCAGACTGATGTTTCGCAGTCAAAAAAGTTTTTTTTTAAAAAATTTACACTACTGTTACAACAGATATCAGTGGTGGCACTTAGCAAGTGGGCCTGGCACACACGCTGGCAGGCAGGCAACTGCAGTTAGATTACACTAGCAGACTGATGTTTCACAGTATATAAAGTTTTTTTTTACAAAATTTAAACTACTGTTACAACAGATATGAGTGGTGGCACTAGTTGGCAAGTGGGCCTGGCACACACGCTGGCAGGCAGGCAACTGCAATTAGATTACACTAGCAGACTGATGTTTCACAGTCAAAAAAGTTTATTTTTAAAAAATTTACACTACTGTTACAACAGATATGAGTGGTGGCACTAGTTGGCAAGTGGGCCTGGCACACACGCTGGCAGGCAGGCAACTGCAATTAGATTACACTAGCAGACTGATGTTTCACAGTCAAAAAAGTTTTTTTTTAATAAAATTTACACTATTGTTACAACAGATATGAGGGGTTGGAAGTATTTGTGAGTTCCCACACTTTTTTTTCTAGGACTTGAACCCTGGTAATCACAGAGGTAAAAAGTATCTATACTAAAATCGCGTGTGTAACGCATCCGTTGCTGTTGTCAGTTGCGCACGCATCAAAGAGAATCCACCTGGATGCAGGTATATATAAAAAGAATCCATCTTGGATGCAGGGATACATAAAATAAAATACCAAGTTGCAATTAAAAAAAAACCCTAAGAATAAATTAAATAAATCTAAAATTACAAGAAATAAAAAAGTCTAAAATTACAAAAAATAAATAAAATAATCAAAAATTAAAAAAAAAATGAATCTAATACCCCTAGGAAAATAAAAAAGCCCCCCTAAAATAAAAACAACCCCTAATATAAACTGAACTACCAATAGTCCTTAAAAGGACCTTGTGTAGGGCATTGCCCTAAGTTAAACAGCTTTTACCTAAAAACCTGTCTAAAAAACCTAAGCTACCCATTGACCCTAAAGAGGCATTTGTATGGGCATTGCCCTTAAAAGGGCAATCAGCTCTTTTATAAACAGCTCTTTTGCGCCCATAAAAAAAAATCCCTTATCTAAATAAAAAACCTACCCCCCCAAAAAAAAACAACCTAAGTCTAACCCCGAAATAGGTACTCACAGTTCCTGAAGTCTGGCGGCGAAGGTCTTCTTCCAGGCGGTGAAGGTCTTCATCCAGCGCAGGGACATCTATCTTTTTCCAGAGTGAAGGCGCGTGGAACGGAGGTGATCGCGGAGCAGAGGTGACCGTGGAGCAGGAAAGGTGATCGCGGAGCAGGACCAGCCATCAGTCACCGCCGCACACTGAAGATTGAATGCAAGGTACCCTATTTATATTGGGGTACCTAGCATTACTATTGGCTGAAATCCAATAGGATAAGAGCTACTAAAATCCTATTGGCTGATTTGAACAGCCAATAGGATTTCGGTAGATCTCATCTTATTGGCTGATTTAAACATTTCAGCCAATAGGCATGCAAGGTACCTAAATGGGGTACCTTGCATTCAATATCCAGTATGTGGTGGCGAATGCATGAAGAGGATTCTCCACACTGGTCCTGCTCTGTGACGGCCAGACCTGCTCCACCATCGCTGGTCCTGCTCCACAGTCACCTCTGCTCTGCGATCACCTCCGCGTCGCCTTCGCTCCAGATGAAGATAGAAGATGTCCCCACGCAGGATGAAGACCTTCACCGCCTGGAAGAAGACCTTCGTCACCGGACTTCAGGAACTGTGAGTACCTATTTCGGGGTTAGACTTAGGTTTTTATTTTATTTTTTGGGGTGCAAAAGAGCCGATTGCCCTTTTAAGGGAAATACCCATACAAATGCCCCTTTAGGGGCAATGGGTAGCTTAGGTTTTTTTAGACTTCGTTTTTTTATTTTGGGGATTTGGTTGTGCAGGGGGTTTTACGGTTAGGGGTTAATTGGTAATTTTTTTTAGGTAAAAGAGCTGTTTAACAAAAGGCCCTTTTAAGGGCTATTGGTAGTTTAGTTTAGATTAGGGTTTTTGATTTATTTTGGGGGCGGGTTATTTGTATAGGGGTATTAGATTAGGTTTTTTTGTTGTTTTTGTTTTGATAATTTCGTTTATTTTTTTTAATTTAATTTTCAATAGACTGCCGTCTGGATAGACTTATCGCCTAGTATTAATATAACTGTGTTGGTTATGTAAACGGGGGAATGGGTAATAAAGGGATTATCTATCTTTTTCAACATACAAATTCAGGAGTAGACAGTCCCTTTAACCAGAATCAGTAATATATAAATTACATACGCTAATACATAACAAGACATTTCTGCATTGGATATCCCTTTAAACTTGGCTAACAACAGAATGAGCAAACTATTGAAATGAGGTAAATAGAGGTTAACAAACAAATCTCGCTTGCCATATTTATAGTTACAGTTACAAAGCTGAGAACGCTTCTCCTGCTGGGTGGAAGTATTAGTTTCATTAAATAATATTTTATGTTGCTGAAATGGTTTTCCCTTGTGATTCATTTAATTCCCCCTTCATTAAAAATAATCAGGTCGCTTGTGACGCATTTTCTTTTTTGTGTTTAATTTTATTGGAGCAAACTGAAAATAGCCTTAGCTTGTGTGATCACATCTATCAGAAGTCTGTAAGCGCACCGCATGCAGGTATAAAAATGTCATCTCAGATCTGCGCACTCTGTTTTATTGCTCAAAATGTGATGTTCAGCTATTCGCAAGACGGTGCCCAGCTGTTTCCATTTACCGGTCCCATTGCAAACTGTTAGAATTCCTGTGCAATCACATGGCAGCTCAGGAGGTTTTTACTTATTATTCCCCAATACCACGATTATCCGTTAAAAGTGCTGTGGTTTACATCAGTTAGGGACAGTAAAGTCGCAAATATTAATGGATTGGTTAGAGCATGCCATTTTAAACAAATTTCCTATGTACCTCTGTTATAAATTTTACTTAGTTCCCTTGGTATCCTTTGTTAAAGAGTACTCTTAGTGAACTCAGGAGCGTGTTTGCGCTTCTGTGCACAAAAGCAGATTGATCCGACTGATAGATGTGCCTAGCAGAGCAAGCATTCCCCCAGGAGCCAATCAGTTCCGTTTTTGAAGCACATGATTACAGTGATAATCATGTGCTTCCTTTTTCGTTTATGATCCACACTTGGATGGATTTGTCCGTCCTGAAGGGGTTAAACATAGCTACAAACACTGCTGCAATAGACTACTAAAGTCTCTTGCACGCTCCTAAGCTCTTATCAGTCTACCTAGCTTTACTCTTCAACAAATGATATCACGAGAACAAAGCAAATTTGATAATAGGAGTATATTGGAAAGTTCAATTAACTTGCTCTATCTGAATCATGAAAGCACCGGCCCTGATTGTTTTACATGAGCACAATTCACAATACTATTGTAAAATGTAGCACTATTTGAGACATGAAGCAAACAACTCTCTCTTGCTAGTTTGCATAACAAAATACATGAAAATGTTATGGAAATAAATTATTTAAGTTATATTTAGACTTAATACTTAGGAAACAAATGTTTATGAATTTAAAAAAAGTTGTGAGGCCAAATTAAATGAATATGGTATATTACAAGGAACAGGACTGAGAAGGGGTAAAATATGTGTATGTATATATGTATATGTGTGTATGGGTATGTATATGTGTGTATGTATATATGTGTGTGAATATTTATGTATGTATGTATATGTGTGTATGTATATGTGTGTATGTTATATGTATATATGTATATGTGTATGTATGTATATGTGTGTATGGGTAAGTATGTATGTGTGTGTATATTTATTTATATATGTGTGTGAATATGCATGTATGTATATATGTGTGTGTGTATTTATGTATATATATATATATATATACATGTGTATGTATGTATGTTTGTATATGTGTGTATATATATGTGTGTTTGTTTATATATGTATATGTGTGTATGGGTAAGTATGTATGTGTATGTATATATGTGTTAGCATATTTATGTATGCATGTATATGTGTGTATGTGTATGTATGTGTGTATATGTATATATGTATATGTGTATGTATGTTTGTATATGTGTGTATGTATATGTGTGTTTGTTTATGTATGTATATGTGTGTATGTGTGTATGTATGTTTGTATATGTGTGTATGTATATATGTGTGTGTATATGTATATATGTGTGTGTATATGTATGTGTGTATGTGTGTATGTATGTATGTATGTGTGTATGTATGTATGTATGTATGTATGTATGTGTGTATGTATATATGTGTGTGTATATGTATGTATATGTGTGTATGTATAGATGTGTGTATGTATATGTGTGTTTGTGTATGTATATGTTTGTTTATGTATGTATGTGTGTTTGTTTATGTATGTATATGTGTGTATGGGTAAGTATGTATGTGTATGTATATATGTGTGTGTATATGTATGTATGTATGTTTGTATATGTGTGTATGTATATATGTGTGTGTATATGTATGTATGTATGTATGTTTGTATATGTGTGTATGTATATATGTGTGTGTATATGTATGTATGTATGTATGTATGTTTGTATATGTGTGTATGTATATATGTGTGTGTATATGTATGTATGTATGTATGTATGCATGTATGTATGTTTGTATATGTGTGTATGTATATGTGTGTGTATATGTATGTATGTATGGATGTTTGTATATGTGTGTATGTATATATGTGTGTTTATATGTATGTATGTATGTATGTTTGTATATGTGTGTATGTATATATGTGTGTGTATATGTATGTATGTATGTTTGTATATGTGTGTATGTATATATGTTTGTATGTATATATGTGAAGTATTCTAAGCTTCATTCAAATAGTGTAGCACAGATGTAAGTGAAGAACTACACAATAAGTCTATTATGTAAGGGAAGTAAAACACCTGCGCTGACATGAAGTTAGAGCGTAAAATGGTAATATAAAGGCAAAAATAAAAGAGATATGGATTGTGCTTGAGTGATGTTAACAGACAAAAGCAAAAGAGCACAAGGTATCAGCACTAATAGAAATATTAATGGAAAAGTATAATAAACACCATGTATCCCAAACATGTGAGAACTTTGATTCGGTGCCACATTCTGCAGGAGGTGAACTCCTTAGATTCCACAAATCATTCCAATCTGAAAAGCAAGCGCACTGAAGTGCATCCTGATTCTAGTTTGGTGGCTCAGAAAGACGCATCAGCAGACCCTGTCACCAGTTACAAGGGTGTTGTGAGTAAACATGATTTAGCATAGGAAGCGTGTAGCTAACACCTTTGGTCTCTGAGTCATGTAATCCTTATTTTCATAGAAGAGTAGCTAGTGATTATCACCGGCTCCTACGCACTCTCTGCCCTGAGCTGTAGTGACTGTCAGGAAAACACAAATTGTCACTAACAATGTGATTGATTAAGGTATTTTCCTAAGAGAGATATGTCATGCTGTTAACCATACCTCGGTGCTAATAAGCATTAAATAAAACATCATTAGAGGCAGATTAGTAAGTGATACCAAGGACTGCAAAAGACCAGTCTACAAGGCATCAGTCCATGGAATACCCTGCCAGGTATAATGAGACTTCCCACAACATGTCTTCAATACAGAGCCAATAAAGACAACTAAAGTTCTAGGGAAACAGAAAAATATATTTTTTAACAGTATATTTGTATTAAGCTTTACATAGATGCAACAGACTTTAGCTACAGATAAAAATAATGGCACAAATGATGATAAATACATATCAGAAGATCAAGAGTCAAGTCCACTTGTCCCAAAAAATAAAACAAAATGTCAGAGCTGACAAACAATGCACTACCACTGATAATGAAAGCCCACTTGCATGCCACCTCCGCAACATTGGAAAAAGGCAACCCAGTCACCCAGAATGAAGCATTTTAACTTCTCTACCAATGTTATCCATGCCTTCCATACCAGTAGCAGACCTGCTCAACCGAGGGCTCAGGTGAAAAATGTTTTTGGGCTCCACCAACGTAACACAGTGGTGAATAATATTAATAATATACATACTGCTCTGTTTAATGATTTTGAGGATAGATAGATAGATAGATTGACATACTTAAAAGGCTTAGCTGCATTATAATTGTACACTATCTTCAATGCCTGTGAGTAGAATGGCTGTTATGCCCCCCCCCAACACTTGTGCCCTGGTGTAACTGCACCTGCGGCACCAATGGTAGTTCCACCTCTATTCCATACTTTCACATATGACTGCAATGGGCCAATGATGACCATATACGTCCCGCTATGTTATCCATCCCAAGTCCCAAAGGATCTCTGGGATAGCCTTTCCCACTTTTGCTGTGGTGCAAAGGAACGTAACCTCTACCACTGCAAAAAAATATTAGAGTCTACAGTGTTGTTATTGATACCAGGTATATGATGGGCCCTACAGTGCAAAGCTCCAGACACCTTAACACAAGCACAAAGCCGAAAGGGTATTTTTAACTGACACCACCTCTATGTTATCAGAAAGGAACAAAACTTGAGAACCTGACAATCTGTGTCCCTAAACATACAAATAAAGAAATTAACTTTGCCCTTTCCCACTGTGGTGGCCTCCTGGCTGGAAATTATTCACCCCTAAAATAAGCACCATAGCCTATACCTCCCGCTGCATTCATGAACAAACTGAGCTCGAATGATGAAGTGTGAGGTGTTGAATGATGTTGGACCCATTAAAGTTCTTTATCAGACTGATAAATTGCATTGGGATGGTCACCCCAGCTGTGGCCAACAACTTCTACTAAATATTCTCTCTATAGGGATAATTCGACATGCAAACTTTAACTTTCCTATGAATGATTGCAATTGCTTTAATCTCACTTTTTTTGTTTCCAAAATCCAAAAGATCAACCACTAAACTGAGTTGCGTTGCTGGACCTTCCAAATTGTCTAAGGTCACAGGTATCCCAAAACAACTGTCCATCTGATAAAAGGTCTCCATCAACTTTGGCACACTTCAGACCTTCAGAACCCACAAATATAAAATCATCCAAGTAGTACACCATAGATCAGGGGTGCCCACACTTTTTTGTATTGGGATCTACTTTTTAAATGACCAGCTCAACAAGATCTACCCACTAAAAATGGGCCGGCTCCTAAGCTTACATTTCTGGGTTTTTTAAAAAATAAAGATAACAAGAGAATAAAGAAAAATTGATAATAGGAGTTAATTAGAAAGTTGTTTAAAATTGCATGTTCTAGACACCTGTTCCGGAGGAGGAGCTTAGCACAGGTGGCTGAGTGCTGTGCTCCAGTCCCACAAGCTGCTGGTGGTGAAGACACGCGCTGGCCCTGAGAAATTTGGGCTTGCTGCCTGGTTAGCAAGATTCAACGCTACCAGAACATAAAACAGTGGAACTCCATCCCACTGTACTGAGATCCCTTTTGAATAAAGAACACTACCTTATCCATAAGAAGGTACTAAATTTAAGACAGGTACAGGACTTTCAACTCTCCCTCTCCCCTACCTGTGACCAAAAACGAAAAGAAACCAAAAACAGGAGGATGCAAAAATCTGCTGCACTAATTTGAGCAAGCCTGTCTCTTTCAACTGCGTCCTGGATTCTGGCAATTATTTCACTCACCCTCTGATTGTAGACACTCTGGCAGTGTAGGGAGCTGTGCTACCCGGCGCACTTGGAAGAGATGCCTGTTCCCTTTTTTCTCTTTCTCTCTGACGGTCTTGAGCGGGGCCGTGCGGCTGGATCCCTCCTCCCCCACCGGTGCTGCGTGGGAGGAGGCGAGTGTGGCGGGAGGCCGGTCCTGCTGTATGGACGAACAAGCCTTGACGTATCTGCAGGAGAGTTCTTGGCGAGTAGCCAACAGCCGTGGTCCTCCTTCCCCACCGGTGCTGCTAGGGAGGAGGCAGGCTCACTAAGGATTTCTACTGTTGGTCTGCTGAATGCTGGGATAACGCCGTACTCTAAGAGGGTGAGTGACACAGAGGAGCACCTCTGATTGTTTGTTTTCTAAAAATGCCTGCATGTAGACAGCTCTAAAAAGGCACATAAGTACTGGAGAAAGAAGAAAAAAAAATTTGTTTGGTAAACTTGATTGAGCGGCTTGAAATAGGCAATTTAACACTAAAGCAGAGTTACAAACTCAAGTCTGGAAAGCTGCCTGGTGAGGGGAACAGGGGAGGAGAGGAGAGTAAAAGTTTGGTTTGCAAATAAAGAAGTTAAGCTGTACGTGCTGCTGATTAAACTGAAACTTTATGTGGAAAGAAGGGGAAACAAAGAAGGATAAGGAGAAAAATTTGGATATGGGTATCATGCTGTGAATAAATGTTTTTTCTACTGGAAGGGACCTGCATATTAAAATCTCCCCTTACATCTTGAGGAGGACAAAAGCAACTGAACTAACTATTTCTGTTTCTAATTGCCTCTGTTATTGACTCAGTAACGACTACTGGTCTGATCTTCCTCCTTTTCCTAGCGTAGGGGAAGGTGAAGAAAAAGAAAAATCCTTTTCAAGTTACTGAAAAATAATTGCTTTTCTCCACAGTACCTAAACTAATAGAGATATTATTTTCAGTAATTACTATCTGTTATGATTTTTCTTATCTCTATTATTTTGTAAATAGCTCTATAGGGCTGTTTTGTTTCTGTGTTTTTTTTTTTTTTTTTTTTTTTTTTGCTGTTTTTGAAGCTTGGACAATATAGGGTAGTAAACAGAGAGGAGGGACTACCAAGCTTTGAATTTGAATATTAAACTTTCTACATACTTTTATAGTGGATAGACTGATAAGAGGAATACACAGTGATTATCTCTATGTGCCTTTTCTTTCCTTTTCTGTTATTTTTTTTTGCTTATACCAAGGATCTAATATATGGTTAGGTGTTGTGTATTAATACACAGGGTCTAACGGAATTAGCACATACTTGTTAATCCTTCTAGTAACTGGGGGAAGGGAAGGAAGAAAAGGGAAAGGCAAAAGAAGTTCTGTATTTGGCTTTGTGTGTTTGTGGTTCCTTAAATTGATAAATCAAGCCACTCTAAATTTTCTAGGGAAAAGGAAATACTAAGCTCTGTCTGATTATCTATTTCCTTTGTCCTATAGGTGTTAGCTTTCTTCGCTTGTTAAGTATCATTAAGGTTTAGAGCTAAGAAGGTAATACCAGCAGAAAGTAATAACTGGCTTTAGCCTACTATTATGCTGTTTTAAGTATTGTATTATACTTAAAAACATAAAAGGACTTATCCAGTATTGAGAGTGACATTAACCCCTGCAGAATTGACCCGTGGGGACTCCACCTGGGATACAGCAACGGGTGGTTTCAGTTCCCCGGTTGGGTGGGCCCCGGATCGGCGCATGGTAATTGGTTGAATATAATATTAGATTTGAGATCCTTTAAAAGTCAATCATCTATAAATCAAGCAATCTCAAATTATTTTAGAAACGTTTATGACCCAATAGGCATTTTGGGCCTTCTCCTGTGATAATCTTAATCATTTGTTGTTCTATCATCTAGAAATACTATATATTTACCCATAAGCTAATGTGCTTCACTGAATATAGATTTAGAAATTGCGAGTTTTTGATGCTGTCACCTTATATTAAGGATATTTAGGCCTGAGGTTACTGTTATAATCAATAGAATTAACGCTATTAGGTAACACTATAGAGTAATTAACTGTCTTTACTTAGTGACTCTTCCTCCTACCGTTATTTACTCAGTGTCATCTTTATACATGACTTGGTGAACAAGTCTAATCCACTACTTGGTTTCCGGAAAAAAAAAAAAAAAAAAGAGATATACACCCCTCCCCTTCACACCCTTGCACATTGTCCCCTCACCCCCCGTCCTCACTCTCCTCTCCCCTATTGATGCACTTGGAGAATTCTCCCTAACAAGGCTTATTGGTCCATTACAAGATTTCACGGCACATGGATAAATTCCTTCACTCACACTCCCGGACTCCTTCACCAGTCATGGCAACTAAGCAGAGAGATAGGAGGACAAAGGTCACTGCTGAAGTACCCTCTGAATTACCTATCTCTGCAGCTCCCACCCCGCCTATAAATGAATTGACTAATATACAGGCTTTAGTAGCCAGTATCTCTGAGGCATTAACCCCTAAATTTGATGCTTTCAGGTCTGAGATTAAACAGGATTTAAATTTATTCAGACAGGAGATAAAACTATTCTCAAATAGATTAGACGAAATTGAACAGAGAGTATCTGAATTGGAGGATCTTGCTTCAGCTCATGGGTCTAATCTTGAATCTAACAACATAATCATTTCTAAAATGCAGAACAAAATTGAAGACCTGGAAAATCGCTATAGGCGAAATAATATTCGTATCATTGGGGTACCTGAAGGGGGCCAAACGGAAGATTTAAGTAAATGTATTCCTGAAGTGTTAGTTCAGCTACTCAAAATCTCTCCCAACCACCCACAAATAGTAGTTGAGAGGATACATAGACTAGGGAGACGAATAGTGGACAGGCAGGAAGATAGCAGGCCCAGACCTATTATAGCGAAGTTACTTAACTTTCAAGATAAGGTTACAATACTTCAGTATTTTCGGAAAAACCAGCCCATAATGTATAAGGAAAATAGAATTCTTCTATTCCAAGATTACTCAGTTGAAACAGCCACTAAGAGAAGGAATTTGGCTCCAATTTGTACAAAATGTATCCACCAAGGCTATCAGGCCTTAATTATCTACCCTTCCAAACTAAACATTTATGCAAAAGGCAAGACTTATTTATTTGATAACTCACATGAGGCAGAAAAATTGTTGCAGCAACTGAATACTCAGGAGTAGCAAAAGTTATCATGGATAAGGTAGCAAATACAGACAAAAAATGTGGCTAGAATGGGCAGACTTTTTTCTGTGTGTCCTCTCCCCTCTTCCTTTTAACCTTTTTTTTTCTCCCCTTTCCATGCTTTTTTTCTTCCCTTCTGTGCTCCTTTTTCTCCTCCTTTTTTTCCCCCTCTTTTTTGCTCTCCCCCCCCCCCTCAGGTGAATGACTAACCCAGTGGCTAACTTTAAGGTAGTCTCCTGGAATGTGGGGGGGATATCAACACCCATTTAAAGGAAAACGATTTTAACTCATGTAAGACGGCTTGAGTCTGACATAGTTTTCTTACAGGAAACACATCTAACCCCGGAGGAAACTCTGAAACTCAAACAAGGATGGGTAAAAGAAATCTATGCCTCATTAGGCACAGGTCGGAGAAGGGGGGTGGCCATATTGATGGGAAAAGGCTTAAAGCAGATACTCTTCAGATTTCAGCTGATCCAGAGGGGAGATATATCTTTGTAAAGATTAAAATTGACAAGACAATTTTTTCACTCTGTAATATTTACGCACCTAATACCATTGATTCAGAATTCTGGAATCAGCTACAAGCCAAAATTCTCTCTTTCAGCTAAGGATATCTAATTCTCGGAGGGGACTTTAATATGGCCCCCCATTGTCCCTTGGACAGGTTAAGGGGGAAAGAGAAACATAAAATAACAAGAAAGATAATTTAGAATCTAAACTGCTGGCCAAAATCAGGCAAAACTTGAACATTAGAGACATATGGAGGACTCAGAATCCTGACGTTAGGGAATTCACGTGCCTTTCTAAAGCACATAAGACTATGTCAAGAATAGATCTTTTCCTTATTGATGAAAGGCTGTGTACAGCCAAAGTAAGAGCAAAGATTTTACCTATCTTTCTCTCTGATCATGGACTAATCTCTCTGAATTTTCAACTGACAGGCCCTAGACCAGGTTCTTCGCGTTTCCACTTTCCCTCCTTCTTAGCATCAGATACAAAATTTAAAGCTCAGCTGAAGATTAAATTTGAAGATTATATTCAGTGCAACAGAGAATATTGGGACCGCCCCCTGATTTTTTGGGAAGCGGCCAAAGCAGTTATGAGGGGTGAAATCATTGCTTATAATGCAATGATAAATAAAAAATTAAGATCAAGAGAAAGAGACTTAAACAATGCAGTAATTAACTCATATAATCGTCTCCTCTTGACAAGAAATTTGGTTAACTGGGCAAGTTATCTTCGGGCGAAAAACGATAAAGAAACTTTTTCTATCTATAGAGAAACTCAGTCAGAGTTAAAATTACAATCCAAATTATACAGATATGGAAACAAATCTGGTAAATTACTTGCTAATTTGGTCAAAAACGAGAAAAAGTCATCACTTATCGAAAAACTTTTTGTAGATGTGAAGCTCTTTACGGAGAATATAGAGATACATAAGGAATTGGTTAAATATTATCAAGATATATATGCCTCTAAAAAATATGATTTAACACAGGCAGAGGAGTTCTGGAGTAAAATCAGTTGTCCCAAGGTACCTGTAGAATTAATAGAGACTCTTAATGCCCCCATAAGAGTAGAAGAAATAGAGAAGGTGATCTCTGAATCCGCTATTAATAAAGCTGCAGGCCCGGATGGGCTACCAAGTGAATTCTATAAGATCCTGTCCTCAGAAATCGCGCCTCATCTTAGTAATGTATATAATGCTATGTATATCAAAGGAGAATTGGTGCCGAAAGCTTTTTCAGCCTCCTTCACAACACTCATTCCTAAAGGTGGAAATGATCCAGCTCAAAGGGAGTCTTACAGACCGATAGCCCTACTAAATGTTGACTATAAGGTTTTTATGTCAATCTTGGCTAAAAGGCTACAAGGGATATTACCGAATATTATAAATAAAGACCAAGCAGGTTTTTTAAATTCACGGAACTCATCAGCAAAAATCAGAGAGGTTTTAGTGGTAACAGAATATTTTTACAATATGGGGAGGAAGGAGAGGGGAGAGGGGGAACAAACTCCTGACCTAGCCATTGTGTCAATCGATGCTGAGAAGGCATTCGATTCGATACAACATGATCATCTTTTCACTTCATTAGGACAGTTTGGGTTTGGAGGAAGCTTCCTCAAATTCGTTATGAATTTGTATAACTCTCCTTTAACAAGCTTAATTGTGAATAATACTGTCTCTTCACAAATTGTGCTTAACAGAGGAACTAGGCAGGGTTGTCCCCTCTCTCCTCTCCTTTTTAACCTATGTATTGAACCATTAGCCATCAGGATTAGGTCACAACTGGAAGGGGTTGTGATAGGTGGACAGGAGATGAAACTAGCCTTATACGCGGGTGACATCCTTGTCTATCTATCAAATACTAGGGTTAACATACCTAAGCTCTTGAGAATCACCAACCAATTTGGACTATTCTCTGGCTATAAAATAAATGTGATGAAATCAGAGCTGTACTGGCTTAGAAAAAATAAAGATTCCTTTTTGAATAGCCCTTTTAGAATAGCTAAGGAGTCATTTAAGTATTTAGGCATAGTAATACCTATTAATCCACGGGATCTATATAATCTCAATATTTCTCCAATTATGACCATAATTAAAAATAAACTTAGACTCTGGGAAAATCTACCTCTCTCTATTTCAGGACGGATAGCCTTGTTTAAAATGGTTCTTCTCCCCAAACTATTATATGTATTACAGAACACAGCATTAATACTTTACGATAGGGATATTCGAGGGCTAAACAGCTGGCTTAGAAGCTTCATCTGGCAGAAGAGAAAACCCAGGATAGCCCTGAGCAAACTAACACATGCCAAAATATTTGCTGGTTTTGCATTACCTGATATACGGCTTTATAATCTCGCTTTCTTAGCACGAATTGCGGCAGATTGGATCTTCTGTAATAACTATGTTTTAAACAACGCATTGGAAGTTAGTGTTTGTGACCCATATCTTCCATGTGCATTGCTGCATTGTGACTTAAAAGGTTTGCCATCCAAAATCAAGGAGAATAAAATTATTCTAAATTCCTTTAAAGGCCTGGTGGAGGATAGGGAAGCTTCTTTCTATTAACTGTAAGGTTTCAAAATATCTCCCTATTCTGGGTAACCCACTATTCCAAGCGGGATTAGATTCTGCAATTTTTAAGAATTGGCAAATGGTTGGACTGAATACAATGATTCAATTTATTGATAAAGAAAAAAAATGTGTTAGAACTTTTGAAGAAATTAAAAATAGCTTCAACCTCTCTAATAAGGAGTTCTTTGCGTTTTTGCAAGTAAGGCACTATGCATTAGAGCTAATGAGGGAGGGAGAGTGGCAATGGGACTTGGGAGATCTAGAGGATTGGCTCATGTTAGTTAAGAAGGGACGCATGTCCATCTCTTTTTGTTACTATCTTTTAGGAGCAAATAGAGCAAGTCATACTCTAGAGAAAACTGCTCAAGATTGGAGATTAATTTTGGTTTAGGATTACATTGACCATAAATTTATACAAAAATCTATTCATAAAGTGGCAATGGCTACTCTTTCAGCAACATGGAGAGAGGCTCACCTTAAGTTACTACATAAATTTCACTATACTCCGGAAAAAGGCTATAAGCTCCAGAACATGAATTTTTTTAAATGTCCTAAGTGCTCCTGCGGCAGATCTCTTACATATGATAGTTAATTGTCCCTTGATTAGGCAATTTTGGCGCAAATTAGAATTCTGGATCAATACTACTCTTAGGATCTCCCCTCTAGAAATATCGGCAAGCTTAATTATATTTTGTTGTGACAATCAGATAGAACAACAACCAAATGAAAAGATAATAAGTGTCTCTATAATGGCAGCTAGGTATTTAATATTTAAAAAATGGAAGACGAGAGAAATCCCTAGTGTGGTGGAAATAAAAAATTTCCTCAAAAAACAATGCATATTAGAACAACGCAACATGGATATTAATAATGACTCTGACATCAGAAATTTTTTTGGTAAATGGGCACCATTTATTAAATCTCTCCCGGCCACAGAGATTGACTATATTGTATTTCCCTTTCAAAATACAGAGCTGGTACAATTGGGGTTGTGATAATCGGATAGGAATCGGGTTTTTTTTTTGGGGGGGGGGAGGATGAATGGGGAATTTCCCTCTCCTTCCCCTTTCCCCCCTCTCCTTTTTTTTTTTTCTCCTTCTCTCTCTTTTGGTGGAAGTGCTGAGAAGTAACAGATGTGAGTCTGGATTGCAATAATAATAGCATAAAATTGATTTGAGGTTGATCAACTAAGAAAAATTATCTTGAGCATACTAATTCTTGATTAACTTGAAGATAAATTAGGAGTATGATTGGTTATAAAAAGCATAAATAACATATTGGTTTGTTGTGTTAACTGTACGCATAAAGTATAGAAGGGAAATTGTGTTATTTTCCTCTGTAATTTTTTTTTTTTTCTTTGTTGTTGTTTTTTGTTTAGGGAATTATAGAAATAATATAATTCAACAGGAAACTTTAGAGATGAAGGATTGTTAGAATTAATGAATCCTTCACGGTTATTTGGCTGTTTCTTTTATTGTTTATGTAATCTTCTCTGTTTCTTGGAAGCTTTTTAAAAATGTATAAATGTGTTGAAACATAATAAAAATGAAATTTAAAAAAAAAAATTGCATGTTCTATATCTGAATGATGAAAAAAAAATATAATGTGTGTTTCATATCCCTTTAAGGTTTCATGATTTAGCAACACATGGGTGTGCAAAAGCGTAAAGATACAATAGATTAATCCTGACGACAAAAGTAGCACTGACTTTAATTCGGGTTAACAGGAGCAACCCCTTGTGCCATGTTACAAAACACTGCATTCAAATTACTGCCACTGCCCCCCTTTACTTTGAGCCGCGGGCTTGGCCTGATATGACTCAGTCAGGCTTACACAAATAAATATCAATAGTGCACCATGCAGACCATTTCTTACCGGGTCAACACGTTTATTTGCCAGATGTCAATCAGACTTGTTCCTTTAGCATAGCACAGGAGCCGCTTTAATATTAGTCTTGGCTAAGAGCGTCCAATGTCCTGCTCTCCTTTATCAGATCTAATGCTATGTCAAACAAAGCATATGAAACTGACACAAAGTCACTGTCTTTCCCATCATTGATAGACGACCCTTTAGGATTGGAAACATGATGTATCAAGTGGTACTTTTCCTGCATTGCACATCACCTGTAATACCAGCGCACATTTGCGTTCGCTGGTATTACAAAGTGGAGCGCAAATATTGCTTTAGTGAAAGTAATATTTTGTGCTCCACTTATAATGTGACCCTAAGTGGGTGTCTTGGTCCGCAAACTTGGGTGTTTTGATGTTAAGCATACAGAATTGGAAGATGATGGTGCTGAAATTTATTACTTGAAGGATAATGTGTATGAGGCCTATTTAACAAAGGTCTGTCAGACTTGATCCGACAGTGCGGATCAGGTCTGATAGACCTCGCTTACTATTAACTACAAGATATCCTGAACCTTTAACCCCTTAATGACCGCAGCACTTTTCCATTTTCTGTCCGTTTGGGACCAAGGCTATTTTTACATTTCTGCGGTGTTTGTGTTTAGCTGTAATTTTCCTCTTACTCATTTACTGTACCCACACATATTATATACCGTTTTTCTCGCCATTAAATGGACTTTCTAAAGATACCATTATTTTCATCATATCTTATAATTTACTATAAAAAAATTTATAAAATATGAGGAAAAAATTGAAAAAAACACACTTTTTTAACTTTGACCCTCAAAATCTCCTACACTTCAACAACTACCAAAAAACTCCCATGCTAAATAGTTTCTAAATTTTGTCCTGAGTTTAGAAATACTCAATGTTTACATGTTCTTTGCTTTTTTTGCAAGTTATAGGGCAATAAGTACAAGTAGCACTTTGCTATTTCCAAAAAAAATTTAAAAAAATTAGCGATAGTTACATTGGAACACTGATATCTGTCAGGAATCCCTGATTAACCCTTCACATATATATATTTTTTAAAAGAACACAACCTAAGGTATTAAACATGGAGTATTTTGACTCTTTCCATGCAACTATTTTACCACCAATCTATGCCAAAGTTTGAAAAAAAAAAAAAAAAATGGTGATTTTTTGACAAAATAGCAATTCAAGAATACATTTACTGAGAACGTTAAGGGTTACTGCCAAATAACACCCCAATATGTCTTCAGCAGCATCTCCTGAGTACAGTGATACCACCCATGTATAGGTCTGTTGGGTTCTCTGGGGGCTAAAAGGCCTTATTTTTAGGGGGCGCATTCCAGTTTTTTAATTTGGAATTTTCACATCTGTCGTCATGCACCCATGTCCTATTTGGGACATTTCTGAAGCCGGACAATGCAAATTACCCCCATCAAACCATATATTTTTAAAAAGTAGACACCCTAGGGTATTTCAAATGCTGGTATTTTAACACTTTGCATGCACTAATTCAACCACCAGTCTTTGTCAAACTTTTGGGTAGTCATTTTGGTGTGTTATTTTTCACACGCATTGTACTTTAGGCATGGATTCTCAGTTCCTGTTATATGTTACTGACCAAAAACACCTCAATATGTGTTCAACAACAACTTCTGAGTACAGTGATACCCCCCATGTATAGGTGTGTCGGGTTCTCTGGGGGCTAAAAGGCCTTAATTTTAGGGGGCGCATTCCAGTTTTTCAACTTGGAATTTTCATATCTGTCATCATGCACCCATGTCCTATTTGGGACATTTCTGAAGCCGGCCAATGTAAATTACCCCCATCAAACCATATATTTTTGAAAAGTAGACACCCTAGGGTATTTCAAATGCTGGTATTTTAACACTTTCCATGCACTAATTCAACCACTAGTCTTTGTCAAACTTTTAGGTAGTCATTTTTTTGCATTATTTTTCACACACATTGTACTTTAGGCATATATTCTCAGTCCCTGTTATGTGTTACTGCCAAAAAAAACCTCAATATGTATTCAACAACATCTCCTGAGTACAGTGATACCCCCCATGTATAGGTGTGTCGGGTTCTCTGGGGGCTAAAAGGCCTTAATTTTAGGGGGGGCATTCCAGTTTTTCAACTTGGAATTTTCACATCTGTCATCATGCACCCATGTCCTATTTGGGACATTTCTGAAGCCGGACAATGCAAATTACCCCCATCAAACCATATATTTTTGAAAAGTAGACACCCTAGGGTATTTCAAATGCTGGTATTTTAACACTTTCCATGCACTAATTCAACCACTAGTCTTTGTCAAACTTTTAGGTAGTCATTTTTTTGCATTATTTTTCACACACATTGTACTTTAGGCATATATTCTCAGTCCCTGTTATGTGTTACTGCCAAAAAAACCTCAATATGTATTCAACAACATCTCCTGAGTACAGTGATACCCCCCATGTATAGGTGTGTCGGGTTCTCTGGGGGCTAAAAGGCCTTAATTTTAGGGGGCGCATTCCAGTTTTTCAACTTGGAATTTTCACATCTGTCATCATGCACCCATGTCCTATTTGGGACATTTCTGAAGCCGGCCAATGTAAATTACCCCCATCAAACCATATATTTTTGAAAAGTAGACACCCTAGGGTATTTCAAATGCTGGTATTTTAACACTTTCCATGCACTAATTCAACCACTAGTCTTTGTCAAACTTTTAGGTAGTCATTTTTTTGCATTATTTTTCACACACATTGTACTTTAGGCATATATTCTCAGTCCCTGTTATGTGTTACTGCCAAAAAAAACCTCAATATGTATTCAACAACATCTCCTGAGTACAGTGATACCCCCCATGTATAGGTGTGTCGGGTTCTCTGGGGGCTAAAAGGCCTTAATTTTAGGGGGCGCATTCCAGTTTTTCAACTTGGAATTTTCACATCTGTCATCATGCACCCATGTCCTATTTGGGACATTTCTGAAGCCGGCCAATGTAAATTACCCCCATCAAACCATATATTTTTGAAAAGAAGACACCCTAGGGTATTTCAAATGCTGGTATTTTAACACTTTCCATGCACTAATTCAACCACTAGTCTTTGTCAAACTTTTAGGTAGTCATTTTTTTGCATTATTTTTCACACACATTGTACTTTAGGCATATATTCTCAGTCCCTGTTATGTGTTACTGCCAAAAAAAACCTCAATATGTATTCAACAACATCTCCTGAGTACAGTGATACCCCCCATGTATAGGTGTGTCGGGTTCTCTGGGGGCTAAAAGGCCTTAATTTTAGGGGGCGCATTCCAGTTTTTCAACTTGGAATTTTCTCATCTGTCATCATGCACCCATGTCCTATTTGGGACATTTCTGAAGCCGGCCAATGTAAATTACCCCCATCAAACCATATATTTTTGAAAAGTAGACACCCTAGGGTATTTCAAATGCTGGTATTTTAACACTTTCCATGCACTAATTCAACCACTAGTCTTTGTCAAACTTTTAGGTAGTCATTTTTTTGCATTATTTTTCACACACATTGTACTTTAGGCATATATTCTCAGTCCCTGTTATGTGTTACTGCCAAAAAAAACCTCAATATGTATTCAACAACATCTCCTGAGTACAGTGATACCCCCCATGTATAGGTGTGTCGGGTTCTCTGGGGACTAAAAGGCCTTAATTTTAGGGGGCGCATTCCAGTTTTTCAACTTGGAATTTTCACATCTGTCATCATGCACCCATGTCCTATTTGGGACATTTCTGAAGCCGGCCAATGTAAATTACCCCCATCAAACCATATATTTTTGAAAAGTAGACACCCTAGGGTATTTCAAATGCTGGTATTTTAACACTTTCCATGCACTAATTCAACCACTAGTCTTTGTCAAACTTTTAGGTAGTCATTTTTTTGCATTATTTTTCACACACATTGTACTTTAGGCATATATTCTCAGTCCCTGTTATGTGTTACTGCCAAAAAAAACCTCAATATGTATTCAAAAACATCTCCTGAGTACAGTGATACCACCCATGTATAGGTGTGTTGGGTTCTCTGGGGGCTAAAAGGCCTTATTTTTAGGGGGCGCATTCCAGTTTTTCAACTTGGAATTTTCACATCCCATGCACCCATGTCCTATGTAGGACATTTCTGAAGCCGGCCAATGTAATTTACCCCCATCAAACCATATATTTTTGAAAAGTAGACACCCTAGGGTATTTCAAATGCTGGTATTTTAACACTTTCCATGCACTAATTCTTTGTCAAACTATTAGGCAGTCATTTTTTGTGTGTTATTTTTCACACACATTGTACTTTAGACATGAATTCTCAGCTCCTGTTATGTGTTACTGCCAAAGAAGACCCCAATATGTGTTCACCAACATCTCCTGAGTACAGTGATACCACCTATGCATAAGTTTCTTGGCTTGTTCGGGGGGTGTAATGCCAAATGTCCAACATGCGTTTGTGATTTTTTTTTCACATTTAACATATTTTCTTTGCCTATTGTCTTTTTGGGGGTATTTTAACATACCCCAATTTATTTGTTTCCATGAATGTGCATATTTTTGAAATGTTGACACCCCAAGGTATTGTATATGGTGTGCTTTGATGCATTTGAAGTAACTGTTTTAGCTAAAAAAATTGGAGAAAGTGTATGGTGGCATTTTTTCAATTTTCATTTTTACACACACATTGCTTTTTGACTATGATTTAGGAGAGACTGTTGTAAGTTAGTGCAAAAAAATACTTCAGGTTGTTTTCTGCTAGGCACCCTGAGTACACCTATGCCCCCCATGCATAGGTTTGCCAGGATTTTGGGAAGGTTATGTTACAATTTTATGACTTGTGATTTTAGTTATTAAGTGAGAGTATTTCTTCTGATAGGCCTATCTTTAGTTTGGGGCCTATTGTAAACCCCACTTTTATTTATTGCCATGAATGTGCATATTTTTGAAATGTTGACACCCCAAGGTATTGTATATGGTGTGCTTTGATGCATTTGAAGTAACTGTTTTAGCTAAAAAAATTGGAGAAAGTGTATGGTGGCATTTTTTCAATTTTCATTTTTACACACACATTGCTTTTTGACTATGATTTAGGAGAGACTGTTGTAAGTTAGTGCAAAAAAAATACTACAGGTTGTTTTCTGCTAGGCACCCTGAGTACACCTATGTCCCCATGCATAGGTTTGACAGGGGTTTTTGTAAAAAAAAAAAAAAGAACAGCCCCATTTTAGAAAAAAAAATATATTAGTGAAATGTAAAAATCTGGCACATTAAAAGTAAAAAAATAACAAAAAATTTAACAGTAAACATAACAAAAAAAAAATAACAGCAAATTTATTTATTTTTTAAAAATTGACCATTGTATGGTACCGCTTGAAGCAGTCCCCAATGCAGAGTCCAGGCTGTCCAGGGCAATCAGGACAGTGATATACAGTGTCCCTTCTCTGCCCCCTCTTGGTACAGACTCTGCATTTTTTTTGTGGTCTCTGCTTTGCGGCAGTAGGGGGGATTTTAAAAATAAAATGAGTAGCCCCAACTCTGCTCTCTCCCATCACCGCCAGGTGCATCATGGTACAAAATCCCCGAAATGATCTGGAGCTGAAATTGTAAAAAAGTCAGTTTCATTCCGGGGTTTGCTTTTTTGAACAACAAAAAAGCGTTGTGGGTTGCAATCTGCATTAGGTAAATTGCAACCTTTTTGTACCAGGCCCTTGTCTTCCGCATAATTAGGTAGGGCTGCAGCAGCTGATCTGCCAGATCAACCCCACCCATATGCCGGTTATAAGATTTGATGCACACTGGCTTCCTTATGATCTCAGCTCTGCCACGTACAGAGACCGCCACCGTCCTCTCTGTGTGGATGGTGGTAAGAAGGTATACATCCTTCTTGTCTCTGTACTTCAGTGCCAACAGCTCCTCTTGGCGCAGAGCAGAGGTCTCCCCCCTTCGTAGCCGGGTGCGTACAAGTTGTCCTGGGAAACCTTTGCGGTTCTTTTTAATAGTACCGCAAGCTACTGTATCAAAGCAATACAGTAGCTTGAACAAAAGGACACTTGTATAAAAATTGTCTAAGTACAAGTGATACCCTTTGTTCATTAGGGGTAATATCAGGTCCCAGACAATCTTGCCAGTGGTTCCCATATGTTCTGGGCAACCTGGAGGGTCAAGGTGGCTATCCTTTCCCTCATACACCCGGAAGGCCTGAGTATACCCAGTCTCGCTCTCACAGAGCTTATACACCTTTACCCCATACCTGGAGCGCTTGGAAGGAATATACTGCTTGAATCCCAGCCTTCCCTTATACTTCATCAGGGATTCATCAACGCATATATTCCTTCCAGGTGTATAAGCCTCTGCAAACCTGGCAGAAAAGTGGGTAATCAGGGGGCGGATTTTATACAGCCTGTCAAATTGGGGATGCTCCCTAGGGGGGCACAGGCTGTTGTCGCTGAAGTGCATGAAATGAAGAATCATTTCATATCTCTGCCTCGACATACTCTGGGAGAAAATGGGGGTAGAGCAGATGGGGCTACTGCTCCAGTAGGAGCGAACGGAGGGTTTCTTTATGATGCCCATCAGCATAGTCAATGCCCAGAATTTTTTAAATTCTGGCACATTGATGGGGGCCCATTGCTGCTTTGCCAAATATGTTTCAGGCTTTGCAGCACGGTACTGATGGGCATATAAATTAGTTTGGGCGACAATGTTCCCCAATACATCATCACCCAGAAACACCTCCAGAAACTGTTGGGGGCTAAAACCTGCCACATCTATATTTATGCCAGCATTTGCTGTGAAGGGTGGGATATCTGGCCTCTGGAGATGAGGCGTTACCCACTCTTCAGCGACAATGGCAGCAACACGCCTCCTTCTAGCAGGGGGGCTGGCAGGGGGGCTAGCAGGGGGGCTGGCAGGGGGGCTAGCAGCCACAGATACATCACTATCAGTTGAGACTGCATCTAATGATGTATCTGAGCATATGGCAGGGTCAAAATTGGGGTCTGAGTCAGACATAGAGGCATCTGACTCTGACGCAAGGATGGCATACGCCTCCTCAACACTATATCTTTTCTGTGACATTTTTGTATCTGTCAAAGAAAACCAAAATTAATTAATTAACTAAATGGCCTTTGGTTTTTTTTTTAAAAAAGTACAGCTATGCTAATGCCAGTGATTTATAGCGATCACTGGCAAGCTAGGGGTTAAATACTCTTTAAATTAAATTAGCTAAATGGCTCTGAAAGGAGCCTTTGGTTTTTTTAAAAATTACAACAACACAAATTAACCCCTAAAAAAATTCACAGACAGCAAAAAAGTACAGCTATGCTAATGCCAGTGATGTATAGCGATCACTGGCAAGCTAGGGGTTAAATACTATTTAAATTAAATTAAATTAGCTAAATGGCTCTGAAAGGAGCGTTTAGGTTTTTAAAAAATTACAACAACAAAAATTAACCCCTAAAAAATGCACAGACAGCAACAAATTACAGCTATGCTAATGCCAGTGATGTATAGCGATCACTGGCAAGCTAGGGGTTAAATAGTCTTTAAATTAAATTAAATTAGCTAAATGGCTCTGAAAGGAGCCTTTGAGTTTTTTAAAAAAAATACAACAACAAAAATTAACCCCTAAAAAAATGCACAGACAGCAAAAAAAAGTGCAGCTGTGCTACTGCCAGTGATTTATAGTGATCACTGGCAAGCTAGGGGTTAATGGCTCTGAAAAGAGCCTTTGGATTTTAAATTTTTTAACAAATAAAAGAAATAAATCTCTCTCTGCTAAAATACAGGTCTCTCTCTTTCTCCAACAAAATGGCAAGTGAGGAGAGGGAGGGAGATCCACACTGATCAGAGTCAATATTTACAAATATTGACATGATCAGACAAATGGGGTATTTTATTATTATTTTTTTTTTTTTCTAAGAAGGCTCAGATTGGGTGACCCTAGCTTGCCCCTATGGTGATACAGGCTAGGGACACCCCCAGATGCCCCATGATGCACCGGGCATCGCCATTTTGGAAGCCTCATGGGGGAGGGGGGGGGGCGCTATATGTGGGGCTTTTTAATATTATATATTATTTTTTTTTTTTAATTTTTAATTTTATTTATATACTAACTAAGTGCCTCGACCCACCGAGGCACTTAGCACACTAGCAGAGCATAGGAAGCGTGTCCGATCGCTTCCGATGCTCTGCTGCACTGCCGGGCTCCACGTGGAGCAAAACCGGAAGTGATCACTCAAGGGGGAGTGATCGCTCCGGTCCCGGCACTCCGTAACAGCACTGCAGGGATGCCCAGACATCGAGGCATCCCTGCAGTACTGTAATAGTGCCTGGAAGCGATCTTGATCGCTTCCAGCACTCACTTTAGCCGAGGACGTGCAGGGTACGTCGTCAGGCGTTAACTGCCTTTTTTTTTCAGACGTACCCTGCACGTCCTCGGTCACTAAGGGGTTAAAATAAATTGCATCACTGATACAAGTGACCTAGCAGGCCAAAAGTAACAAAATACAACAAAATTAATGATATATAAAGTTTTTCCATTATATTTACACGAAGGCCTAAAAATACCATATACTAATTCAGCAAAGGTTTGTTTCTGTAAACGCTGCACATGTAAAAAACAAGCAAATTCTTCCCATAAAGCAACAGCAAAAGGACACTTATATAAAAACTTATCCATGGTCTCTAAAATGTCTTAACACAATGGGGTCAATTTATGAAGCAGCGGATGATGCTTCCGACCCACTCCGCTTCAGGTCCGCCTGAAGCGGAAATTAAGAAGCAGCTGCCCTAAGACCGCTGCTCCTTAACTCGTCCGGCACCTCTGAGGTGGAGGACAGCAATCAGCCCGATCGGATACGATTGGGTTGATTGACACCCCCTGTTAGTGGCTGATTGGCCGCAAATCTGCAGGGGGTGGTATTGCTGAACTGCTGGTGCAATGATATATGCCGACTGCGTATGCTGTTGGCATTTATCAATGTGCGACAGAAATGGTACGATACAGCGTATCATGTCCACCCGCACCTTAATAAATTGACCCCTATGTGACTTCATAGCACAGGACTGCATCAGGCTTATCAAATCCCTGACAAAAAAAACACTTTTGCTAAAATTTTGTAATCCGTGTTTAACAAAGACAAAAAACACCAATTTTTTATATCTGTTAGGTCTGTCTTTTTGGCTAATAAAACCAGGACAGGTACTAAGATTTCCCAGTTCACCATTCCTAAGCATCTCATTATACATGCTTGTCAAATCTGGCACTAATAAATCCACAACGCCTTTATAAAACTACTAAACCATCAATTTTGCTTTGCCTGACTTTTTACTCTGTTATAGGCGGATTATCTGCCATTTCTTTATCTAATGAAAACATTGTCTATATTGAGCTTATCATAAAGCCCTGACCATCTCCGTTATTGCGTCTAAAGTAACCCTTAAATTGCCATGTTGGTCAATAAGGCCAGTTACAAGCTTCAAAAGGGTCAGGAGCTAAGTGGCAACTATTAAACTGATTTTTAGCAGAAAGGGACTTCATACTATTTTACTACAATTGTATCATGTCCTCCTAATCCTCCTAATACAGTCTTCTTTAATTGTGTCACCATCATTTACCCTGGAATACAAGGGACTCAGCATTAATCTTAAACCAAGATACTTCAGATACTCATGAATGATTACATTTATGTTTTATATTAAACTTAAAATAATTCTTAATATCAATGTTTAGTTCCTCTTACTAATCAGAGAGCTTGTCATACATTCACTGGGTCATTCTCTTATCATTAAAAATGAGATAAAATCATCCTTAACACATTCATTGCATAGTATAGTAACATTACATTTATTTCCAAAAACCTTTCCCATAAACCAAGAAGTTATTAAGGATTAACGGTGACTTAAAGCAAAATATGGTCAGAAAGTTCCATTGGTGTAATTTTCTGAAAAGGTTTATTTTTTTTAAATACAAATAGACCATGGACCTTTATGATATGTAAAACTATGACCACCAGGGGAATAAACTTTAAAAACATATTTTATAAGATCATATTTTTAAGATAATATTTTTTCATATTTTAATGTTTAATAATAACAACTATTTCTATATTGATGACTCATTACAGAATTAAAGTCACCGTCGAGTATAAGAAATTTTTATGTAAAACAGAAAGGCTTAATCATCTGGAATACGTTTTTCCTCTCAGCTTTAGACTGTGCAGCATAAACATTCATGAATCTATAACTTATTCCATTAATAATGACATCTAGGGGCCGAATTATTAAGCACCGTATGGTGCCTAATACATCTGTTTCCGTCCACAGTTAAGAAGCAGGGGTCTTAAGACCGGTGCTCCATAACTGGTCCGCCGCCTCTGAGCGGTGGACAGCAATCAACCCAATCAGATACGATCAGGTTGATTGACACCCCCTGCTAGTGACCCATTAGCCGCAAATCTGCAGGGGAAGGCATTGCACAAGCAGTTCACCATAACTGCTTGTGCAATGTTAAATGCCAACAGCGTATGAGCAGTTCATGTCAGACAGACAAATGATAAATCAGCCCCCTAATGTTAGACATGTTTCATCCACAATATCAATTATTCTTTCCACAGTAATATTACAATGCATGTATACAATTCCAACACCTTCATAGTTCTCAGACCCAAAAGTCCAAAAAGACAATCCCACCCAGTCACTTTGTGCACAATAAACCTACAATGTATTCATAAATCTAGTCTCCTATAACAGAACAATACTCAAATTCTCATGTCTGAGAAACTGGCATATGAGGGTCCTTCTCTTTTTAGATCTTAAACTGTTCACATTTAGTGAGCCAACACATAAGGATCCTATGATAGTGTTCAGAGCTAGAGACATTTCTTTTTCCTCTCCACATCATCACCATATTTTCCCCATCTCTTAAAAGATAAGGAAACTGTCTCTTCTTCTATTGTATACTTCCATCATACACAGCTAATCCAAAGATTTTGATCTTGGAAACAAATGTATTCTTACATTTTATCCAGTAATGTCTAATGATCCATCATCCAAAACAGCATACTTCACAAAAGTTACCTTACATGATGAATGCCATTAACTTTTTTTCTTGAGAAACAGCCTGATGTGATCTCAGTTTCTGACTTTTCCGTTGCACAAGCTGAACACCATCTGACTTGTGATTAGGTATCTCAACCACTTGCGACATGCCCTCATTAGGTAACTGCAAATTACTGTCCATTCCAAGATCCTCCATTTGTACAAAGCTCTGGTTCACTAGAGAGTCCTCAGACTCCATAGGAGGAGTTATAAGGATGGTTATTTGGAGCAATATGAGGAGTTATAGGGAGGGTTATATGGAGCAACAGGAGGCATTATAAGGAAGGTTACATGGAGCAATAAGAGGTGTTATAGAGAGGGTTATATGGGGCAAGAGGAAGAGTTATAGGGAGGGTTATGTGTAGCAGTAGGAGGAGTTATATGGAGCAATAGGAGGAGTTATGAAGGGTGTTATGTGTAACAGTTGGAGAAGCAATAAGTAGGGTTACATAAAGCAGTGAGGTGTTATAGGGAGGGTTATGTGTAGCAATAGAAGTTATATGGAGGGTTATATGGAGTAATATAATGAGTAAAAAGGAAGGTTATATAGAGTCATATATAGTAGGACATTTTATACACATGTAACTGACATCTCTTGACACACATGCATTCTATGACTTATTCTTTAATTTCGCACACAGTTCATTACCAAAGTATCTTGTCCCCTATGTGCCCTCAACCATTGAGCGGTGACTCACAACAAGGCAAACGAGTTGTTTGTCTCTGACAAAGAGAAGTGTAACTAATTAAGGAATTCCCTCTGCAGCAGATGATGTGAGGCAGCTAACCATTCTCTAACCTACATGCTCGCAAGCCATCACACAGAGGAATGTCTGAAACAGCAAATTAGCAGCATGAGTAAGGGTATATTAGAGAGAGATAGCTCTGCACCATACCACTGCACTGCAAGATTTATTAACCCCTTGGTTCTCACAAGAGGACAGCAACAGGGTTATATACTCATACAAATGACATGTTTGTCACTAACAAGGAACCTTGCAATTCATTTATATCAATATAGTTGGTAGTTTTCAGGGCAATGGGGAGCTTAGTTTTTTTTAGTTAGGTTTTTATTTGGGGAAGTTAGTTGTGTAGGTGGTGGGTTTTACTGTTGGGGGGGTTGTTTGTATTTTTTACTTACAGGTAAAATAGCTGATTTCTTTGGGGCAATGCCCCGCAAAAGGCCCTTTTAAGGGCTATTTGTAATTTATTGCAGGTTAGGTTTTTTTTTTATTTTGGGGGGCTTTTGTATTTTGATAGGGCTATTAGATTAGGTGTAATTAGTTTAAATCTTTGATAATTTCTTTTTATTTTTTGTAACATAGTGTTTATTTTTTTGTGTAACTTAGGGTTTGTTATTTTTTGTAACTTAGTTGTTAGTTATTTTGTAATTTAGTCATTTTTTTGTGTACATTTTAATAATAATATATATATTATTATTAAAATGTACACAAAAAAATTACTAAATTACAATAATATATATTATATATTATTAATATATTATTAATAATATATAATATAGTTAATTTAGTTTGTAGTTTAATGTAAAAGTTAGGGTAGATTAATTATTAATTTAATATAGCTTAATGTAATTTTAGTCTAATAGTTAGGTTAGGTTAATTATTAGTTTAATATAGTTTAATGTAATTTAGTATAATAGGGTAGATTAATTATTAATTTAATATAGTTTAATGTAATTTAGTATAATAGTTAGGTTAGGTTAATTATTAGTTTAATATAGTTTAATGTAATTTAGTATAATAGGGTAGATTAATTATTAATTTAATATAGTTTAATGCAATTTAGTATAATAGTTAGGGTAGATTAATTAATAGTTTAATATAGTTTAATTGAAATCTAAAGGTAAGTTTAAATTTATTATAAGAGGGATGAGTTAATATTTAATGTACAGTTAGCGGGTTATTAGGTTTAGGGGTTAATAGGTTAATTTAGTTTATGGCGATGTGGGGGGCTGGCGGTTTAGGGGTTATTAACTTTATTTAGTTGTGGTGGGCTCCGTGAACGGCGGCATAGGGGTTAATAACATAATGTAGGTGGCGGCGGTGTAGGGGGCAGCAGATTAGGGGTTAAGAACATAATGTAGGTAGCGGCGGTGTAGGGGGCGGCAGATTAAGGGTTAAGAACATAATGTAGGTGGCGGCGGTGTAGAGGGCAGCAGATTAGGGGTTAAAAACATAATGTAGGTGGCGGCGGGGTCCGGGAGCAGCGGGATAGGGGTTAATACGTTTATTAGAGTTGTGGTGGGCTCCGGGAGCGGAGGTTTAGGGGTCAATAACTTTATTTAGTTGCGGCTGGGGCCCGGGAGCGGCGGGATAGGGGTTGAACAGTTTAGTATAGTGGCGGTGTTTAGTGACAGTATATAAATAAAGCTGGGAAAAAGCCGAATAGCAGCGAGATCGATGACTGTTAGTTAACAACAGTCCGCTGCTCATCGCCCCGTACTTGGTGCGTGGCTTTTTGACAGCTTTTTTGTTAAATATGAAGAGCGTATTCAGGTCCGCGGCAGCGATGCTAGGCGATGTCAGGCGAGCGTATTGGTGCCGTTGAATGCAGCACGGTTGACGGCTTGATAAGTAGGCCTCTTTACCTCTGTAAATATCTTGTATCTAAGCTTCTGCTGACTGCCCCCTTATTTCAGTTCGTTTGACAGACTTGCATTTTAGCCAATCAGTGCTCACTCCTAGGCCACTTCACGTGCATGAGCTCAATGTTATCTATATGAAACACATGAACTAATGCCTCTAGTGGTCAAAATGCATTCAGATTAGAGAAAGTCTTCAAAGTCTAACACCTAGATTACGAGTTTTTGTCGGTAAGGCTGTGCGGTGCTGACGCTCCTTTTTTTCTCACCGCTCACTTAAGACAGCGCTGGTATTACGAGTTTTCTGCAAGCCGGCGTTAGCCTCAGAAAAGTGAGCGTTGAGCAAAATTTAGCTCCACATCTCACCTCAATGCCAGCGCTGCTTACGTTAGCGGTAAGCAGGTAAAACGTGCTCGTGCACGATTTCCCCATAGGAAACAATGGGGCTGAGCTGGCTGGAAAAAACCTAACACCTGCAAAAAAGCAGCGTTCAGCTCCTAACGCAGCCCCATTGTTTCCTATGGGAAAATACATTTTTACGTCTACACCTAACACCCTAACATGAACCCTGAGTCTAAACACCCCTAATATTACACTTATTAACCCCTAATCTGCCACCCCCGACATTGCCGACACCTACATTATATTATTAACCCCTAATCTGCTGCTCCGGACACCGCCGCCACATACATTATATGTATTAACCACTAATCTGATGCCCCCAACATCGCCGAACCCTACATTTTATTTATTAACCCCTAATCTGCCCCCCCAACGTCGCCGCAACTATATTACATTTATTAACCCCTAATCTGCCGCCGCCAACGTCGCCGCCACTATAATAAAGTTATTAACCCCTAAACCTAAGTCTAACCCTAACCCTAACACCCCCCTAACTTAAATATAATTTAAATACATCTAAATAAATTTACTATAATTAACTAAATTATTCCTATTTAAAACTAAATACCTGTAAAATAAACCCTAAACTAGCTACAATATAACTAATAGTTACATTGTAGCTATCTCAGGGTTTATTTTTATTTTACAGGCAACTTTGTATTTATTTTAACTAGGTACAATAGTTATTAAATAGTTATTAACTATTTAATAACTACCTAGTTAAAAATAAGTACAAATTTACCTGTAAAATAAACCCTAACCTAAGCTACAATTACACCTAACACTACACTATAATTAAATTAATTACCTAAACTAACTACAATTAAATAAACTAAAGTACAAAAAAAAACAACTAAATTACAGAAAATAAAAAATAATTTAATTTTATTTAACTAATTACACCTAATCTAATCCCCCTAATAAAATAAAAAAGCCCCACAAAATAAAAAAAAATCCCTACCCTATACTAAATTACAAATAGCCCTTAAAAGGGCTTTTGCGGGGCATTGCCCCAAAGTAATTAGCTCTTTTACCTGTAAAAAAAAATACAATACCCCCCCAACATTAAAACCCACCACCCACACACCCAACCCTACTCTAAAACCCACCCAATCCCCCCTTAATAAAACCTAACACTACCCCCTTGAAGATCACCCTACCTTGAGCCGTCTTCACCCAACCGGGCACAAGTGGACCTCTAGACCGGCAGAAGTCTTCATCCGATCCGGCCGGAAGAGGACATCCAGACCGGCAGAAGTTTTCCTCCAGACGGCATCTTCTATCTTCTTCCATCCGGAGCGGAGCAGGTCCATCTTGAAGACATCCGACGCGGAGCATCCTCTTCCATTTGACGGCGACTGAAGAATGAAGGTTCCTTTAAGTGACGTCATCCAAGATGGCGTCCCTTCAATTCCGATTGGCTGATAGAATCCTATCAGCCAATCGGAATTAAGGTAGGAAAAATCCTATTGGCTGATTGGATCAGCCAATAGAATTGAAGTTCAATCCTATTGGCTGATCCAATCAGCCAATAGGATTGAGCTCGCATTCTATTGGCTGTTCGAATCATCCGCTCCGGATGGAAGAAGATAGAAGATGCCACCTGGATGAAGACTTCTGCCGGTCTGGATGTCCTCTTCTGGACGGATCGGATGAAGACTTCTGCCGCTCTGGAAGTCCACTTGTGCCCGGCTGGGTGAAGATGGCTCAAGGTAGGGTGATCTTCAAGGGGGTAGTGTTAGGTTTTATTAAGGGGGGATTGGGTGGGTTTTAGAGTAGGGTTGGGTGTGTGGGTGGTGGGTTTTAATGTTTGGGGGGGTATTGTATTTTTTTTACAGGTAAAAGATTACTTTGGCAATGCCCCGCAAAAGGCCCTTTTGAGGGCTATTTGTAATTTAGTATAGGGTAGGGAATTTTTTTATTTTGGGGGGATTTTTTATTTTATTAGGGGAATTAGATTAGGTGTAATTAGTTTAAAAACTTGTAATTATTTTATTATTTTCTGTAATTTAGTGTTTTTTTTTTCCCCGTAATCTAGTTTATTTAATTTAATTGTAATTAATTGTAGGTAGTTTAGGGAATTCATTTAATTATAGTGTAGTGTTAGGTGTAATTGTAACTTTATGTTAACTAGGTAGTTATTAAATAGTTAATAACTATTTAATAACTATTGTACCTAGTTAAAATAAATACAAAATTGCCTGTAAAATAACAATAAACCCTGAGATAGATACAATGTAACTATTAATTATATTGTAGCTATTTTATGGTTTATTTGACAGGTAAGCATTTAGTTTTAAATAGGAATAATTTATTTAATAATAGTAATGTTATTTAGTCGTATTTAAATTATATTTAAGCTAGGGGGTGTTAGGGTTAGGGTTAGACTTAGGTTTAGGGGTTAATAAATTTAGTATAGTAGCGGCGACATTGGGGTCGGCAGATTAGGGGTTAAAAAATGTAGGCAGGTGTCGGCGATGTTAGGGATGGCAGATTAGGGGTTAATAAAAATTTAACTAGTGTTTGCGAGGCGGGAGTGTGGCGTTTTAGGGATTAATATATTTATTAAAGTGGCGGCGATGTCCGGTCGGCAGATTAGGGGTTTAACATTTTAGTTAAGTGTTTCCGATGTGGGGGGGGCATCGGTTTAGGGGTTAATAGGTAGTTTATGGGTGTAAGTGTACTTTTAGCACTTTAGTTAAGAGTTTTATGTTACGGCGTTAGCCCATAAAACTCTTAACTACTGACTTTTAAATGCGGTAGAAGTCTGGACAGGAGAGCCTGTATTGCTCACTTTTTCCAGCAATCGTAATACCGGCGTTAGGCAAATCCCATTAAAAAGATAGGATACGCAACTGACGTAAGGGGATTTGCGGTATGCGAAAATCGCGGGGAAAAAAATGAGCGGTACACCTGTACCTGCCTGACTCGTAATACCAGCGGGCGTTAAAAAGCAGCGTTGGGACCCCTTATAGTTACATTGGAACACGGATATCTGTCAGGAATCCATGATTAATTCTTCACATGTATATATTTTATTTTAGTAGACAACCCAAAGTATTGATCTAGGCCCATTTTGGTATATTTCATGCCACCATTTCACCGCCAAATGTGATCAAATAAAAAAAATGGTTCACTTTTTTACAAACTTTTTCTGTTTGTAAATATTTTTTTATTTTTTGTAACTTAGTTCTAGTTTATTTCATTGTATTTATTTGTAGATATTGTATTTAATTCATTTATTGATAGTGTAGTGTTAGGTTTAATTGTAGATAATTGTAGGCATTGTATTTAATTAATTTATTGATAGTGTAGTGTTAGGTTTAATTGTAACTTAGGTTAGGATTTATTTTACAGGTAATTTTGTAATTATTTTAACTATTTTAGCTATTAAATAGTTCTTAACTATTTAATAGCTATTGTACCTGGTTAAAATAAATACAAAGTTACCCGTTAAATAAATATTAATCCTAAAATAGCTATAATATAAATATAATTTATATTGTAGCTATATTAGGGTTTATTTTACAGGTAAGTATTTAGCTTTAAATAGGAATAAGTTATTTAATAAGAGATAATTTATTTCGTTAGATTTAAATTATATTTAACTTAGGGGGGTGTTAGGGTTAGGGTTAGACTTAGCTTTAGGGGTTAATCCATTTATTACAGTAGCGGCGAGATTCGGTCGGCAGATTAGGGGTTAATAAGTGTAGGCAGGTGGAGGCGACGTTGAGGGGGGCAGATTAGGGGTTAATAAATATAATATAGGGGTCGGCGGTGTTAGGGGCAGCAGATTAGGGGTACATAAGTATAACGTAGGTGGCGGTCGGCAGATTAGGGGTTAATTATTGTAGGTAGCTGGCGGCGACGTTGTGGGGGGCAGGTTAGGGGTTAATAAATATAATATAGGGGTCGGCGGTGTTAGGGGCAGCAGATTAGGGGTACATAAGTATAAAGTAGGTGGCGGTCGGCAGATTAGGGGTTAAAAATATTTAATCGAGTGGCGGCGATGTGGGGGGACCTCGGTTTAGGGGTACATAGGTAGTTTATGGCTGTTAGTGTACTTTAGAGCACAGTAGTTAAGAACTTTATGAACCGGCGTTAGCCCAGAAAGCTCTTGACTACTGACTTTTTTCTGCGGCTGGAGTTTTGTCGTTAGATTTCTAACGCTCACTTCAGCCTCGACTCTAAATACCGGAGTTAGAAAGATCCCATTGAAAAGATAGGATACGCAATTGACGTAAGGGGATCTGCGGTATGGAAAAGTCGCGGCTGAAAAGTGAGCGTTAGACCCTTTCCTGACGGACTCCAAATACCGGCGGTAGCCTAAAACCAGCGTTAGGAGCCTCTAACGCTGGTTTTCACGGCTCCCGCTAAACTCTAAATCTAGGCCTTAGGTTTTATTTGTATTTCACAGGTAAGTTTGTATTTAAGGGCTATTGGCAGTTTAGTTTAGACTAGGGTTTTTTATTTTATTTTGGGGGGCTTATAGTTACATTGGAACACGGATATCTGTCAGGAATCCATGAATAATTCTTCACATGTATATATTTTATTTTAGTAGACAACCCAAAGTATTGATCTAGGCCCATTTTGGTATATTTCATGCCACCATTTCACAGCGAAATGTGATCAAATAAAAAAAAATGGTTCACTTTTTTACAAAGTTTTTCACAATTTTTGGTTTCTCACTGAAATTATTTACAAACCACTTGTGCAATTATGGCACAAATGGCTGTAAATGATTCTCCGGGATCCCCTTTGTTCAGAAATAGCAGACATATAAGGCTTTGGCATTGCTTTTTGGTAATTAGAAGGCCGCTAAATGCTGCTGCGCACAAAATGTGTATTATGCCCAGCAGTGAAGGGGTTGATTAGGGAGCTTGTAGGGTTAACTTTAGCTTTAGTGTAGTGTAGTAGACAACCCAAAGTATTGATCTAGGCCCATTTTGGTATATTTCATGCCACCATTTCACCGCCAAATGCGATCAAATAAAAAGAAAAACGCTAACTTTTTCACTAACTTTAGGTTTCTTACTGAAATTATTTACAAACAGCTTGTGCACTTATGGCACAATTGGTTGTAAATGCTTCTCTGGGATCCCCTTTGTTCAGAAATAGCAGACATATATGGCTTTGGCATTGCTTTTTGGTAATTAGAAGCCTGCTGCGCACCACACTTGTATTATGCCCAGCAGTTAAGGGGTTAATTAGGTCGCTTGTAGAGTTAATTTTAGCTTTAATGTAGAGATCAGCCTCCCACCTGACACATCCCACCCCCTGATCCCTCCCTTACCCCTCTCAAACTGCTCTCTACTTTCCCCCACCTCACAATTGTCACTGCCATCTTAAGTACTGGCGGAAAGTCTGCCAGTACTAAAATAAATGGCATATATATATATATATATATATATATATATATATTTATATATATATAGTTATTCTGCAGTGTTGGATCCCCTTAGCCCCCAGCCTCCCTAATTCCCCCCCAAAACAGCTCTCTAACCCTCCCCCCTCTATCCAGTTGCCGCCATATTGGGTACTGGCAACTAGGTAGAGGGGGGAGGGTTAGAGAGCTGTTTGTTAAAATCCCGTCACGCGCTCCCGCCCCCCGCATGCACCCCCATGTGCTCCCGCTCCCCACACACTCGGAGCAGACATGAATAGGAAAAAACCCACCAATAGGCCACCCATCCACCTCCCTGCTGCTGCTCCCACCCACCAACGATTGGCACCATCAATGGTTGATGCAGAGTGGGCCAGAGAGTGGCCCTTTCTGCATTGGTGGGTAAAAAAGAGTACTGCAGTTATGCCTCAATATCGAGGCATCACTGCAATACCCTGAAACGATTGCTTCCATCTCTTCAAACCCCAGAGGATGTGTCAGGAACATCCTTGGTCATTAACTGACACCCAAATGAGGAACGTGCCTGACACATCCTTGGTCGTTAAGGAGTTAATATTTGGTAGCACACCCCTTGGAAAAATAACTGAAATCAATCGCTTCCTGTAACCATCAATGAATATCTTACACCTCTCTACTGGAATTTTGGACCACTCTTGTTTCGCCAACTGTTCCAGGTCTCTCAGGTTGGAAGGATTCCTTTTCCCAACTGATTTTGTTAAATCTCTCCACACGTGCTCTGTGGGATTGAGATCTGGACTCATTGCTGGCCAGTTCAGTACTCTCCAGCGCTTTGTATTAAACCATTTCTGGGTGCTTTTTGACGTGTGCTTTGGGTCATTGTCCTGCTGTAAGACTTATGACCTCTGACGGAGACCCAACTTTCTAACACTGAGCCTTACATTGCACCACAGAATTCTTTGGCAGTCTTCAGATATCATAATGCCATGCAAACAGTCAAGACATTCAGTACCTGAAGCAGCAAATCAACCCCAAAACATCAGTGAACCTCCACCATGTTTGACTGGAGGGACTGTATTCTTTTCTTTAAAAGTCTCATTTCTTTTTCTGAAAACAGTAGAATGATGGGCTTTACCGAAAAGCTGTTATTTGTTGCGTCTGTCCACAGCATATTCTCCCAAAAGGATTTTGGCTTCCTCAGGTAAGTTTTGGCAAACTCCAATCTGTTTTTTTGATGTATTTGTGTCAGCAGTGGTGTCCTCCTGGGGTTCCTACTATAGCATCCCTTTTCATTCAGATGCAGACGTATAGTGCGAGCTGACACATTTGTACCCTGTGCCTGAAGGTCAGCTTGAATTTGTATGAAAGTTGATTGAGGTTCTTTATCCACCATTCGAACAATCCTTTGTTGCAATCTTTGATACATTTTTCTCTTTTGTCCACATCCAGGGAGATTAGCTACAGTGCCATGGGCTGTAACTTCTTGACAATGTTGCGCACAGTGGACACAGGAACATTAAGATCTCTGAGATGGACTTGTAACCTTGAGATTGCCCATGCTTTTCCACAATTTTAGTTCTCAAATCCTCGGACAATTCTTTGCTGCTCTTTCTCTTCTCCATGCTCAGTGTAGCACACAGAGACACACAACAGAAAGGTTGAGTCAAATTTTCACCATTTTAACTGGTTGCCGGTGTGATTTCTATATTGTCAGCACCTGTTAATTGATACAGGTGAGTTTAATTACAAATTAGTAGACATGTGCGGTTTTTTTCGGCAGAATTTGTTTTTCAGCCGAATTTTGGCTAATTCAGAGATTCAGATGCATCCAAATTTCCGAATCGGCACATCCCAAAAAATTCAGAATATGAATAAATTTGTTTTCGAATTTTCAGATCCATTATTCATATTCTGAATTTTTCATTGTTCCTAATTTAAAACCGCACATCGCCGACACTAACTCTAAATCATTAAATAAAGCTATTATCCCCTAAACCGCCATTCCCCGACATCACAGACACTAACAAAACCTATTAACCCCTAAACCGCTGTCCCCAAACATCACCGACACAAACAAAACATATTAACCCCTAAACCGCCGTTCCCAAACACTAACTAAACCTATTAACCCCTAAACTGCACCCCCCACATCGCCAACACTACTTAAACCTATTAACCCCTAAACCGCACTCCCCCCACATCGTCAACACTACCTAAACTTATTAACCCCTAAACTGCAGTTCCCCGACATTGCCGACACAAACTAAATCACTTAATAAAGCTATTAACCCCTAAACCGCCATTTCCCCGACATCGCCGACACTAACTAAACCTATTAACCCCTAAACCGCCGTTCCCAGACATCGCTGAAACTAACTAAACCTATTAACCCCCAAACCACCATTCCCAGACATCGCTGAGACTTACTAAACCTATTAACCCCTAAACTGCCGTTCCCAAACATCCCCAAAATGAACTAAACCTTTTACCCCTAAACCTCCATTCCCAAACATCGCCAAAACTAACTAAACCTATTAACCCCTAAACCGCCGGCCCCCACATCGCAACAAACTATATTAACCCCTAACCCTAACCTTAAACCTAACACCACCTAACTTTAACATAATTAAAATAGAATATATTTAACTAAATAATACCTATTTAAAACTAAATACAAACTTACCTGTGAAATAAAAATAAAACCTAAGCAAGCTACAATATAACTATTTATTTAAACTAGGTAGACTAGTTAGTAAATAGTTATTAACTATTTACTTACTACCTAGTTAAAATAAATACAAACTTGAAATAAAAGTAAAACCTAAAAAAACTAAAAAAAGGTAGTATGTCTCTAATAACTTGGGACCAGATTACGAGTTTTGTGTTATGAGCGGCTCGGTAATAACTTGCAAGTTATTTACACCGCTCACCTTTAATAGCGCTGCTATTACAGGTTTGCAAAAAGCCTGAGTTTGCAGGCAATATGGCAGAGTTGAGCTCCAAACCGCACACAACCGCACACAAACTCCACCTACCTACACTTATTAACCCCTAATCTGCTGCCCCAACGTCACCGCTGCCACTATACTAAAGTTATTAACCCCTAAAGCTAACCCTAACCCTAAGTCTAACCCTAACACCCCTAACTTTAATATAATTAAAATAAATCTAAATAAAAATTAATATCATTAACTAAATAATTCCTATTTAAAACTAAATACTTACCTATAAAATAAACCCTAAGCTAGCTACAATATAACTAATAGTTACATTGTAGCTATCTTAGTTGGACGTCGTCGGAAGAAGATGGGTCCGCGCTGGAGGTCTTCACGATGGAGCCGGTCCTCATCGGATGAAGATAGAAGATGCCGCTTGGAAGAAGATGGTTGCCGGTCCGGATCTACTCTTCTTCCCGGATAGGATGAAGACTTTGGACCCTCTTCTGGACTTCTTCAGCCGTCGGATGATGGATGTCTAGCCCCTGCTTGGGCTTGGATATAGATTTTGGAGCCAGGAAGGATCGGTGATACCCGGTGAGGTGAAGATAAGGTAGGAAGATCTTCAGGGGCTTAGTGTTAGGTTTATTTAAGGGGGGTTTGGGTTAGATTAGGGGTATGTGGGTGGTGGGTTGTAATGTTGGGGGGGGGGTATTGTATGTGTTTCTTTACAGGAAAAAGAGCTGAATTTCTTGGGGCATGCCCCGCAAAGGGCCCTGTTCAGGGCTGGTAAGGTAAAAGAGCTTTGAACTTTTGTAATTTAGAATAGGGTAGGGCATTTTTTTATTTTGGGGGGCTTTGTTATTTTATTAGGGGGCTTAGAGTAGGTGTAACTAGTTTAAAATTGTTGTAATATTTTTCTAATGTTTGTAAATATTTTTTTATTTTTTGTAACAGTTCTTTTTTATTTTTTGTACTTTAGTTAGTTTATTTAATTGTATTTATTTGTAGATATTTGTAGGTATTGTATTTAATTCATTTATTGATAGTGTAGTGTTAGGTTTAATTGTAGATAATTGTAGGCATTGTATTTAATTAATTTATTGGTAGTCTAGTGTTAGGTTTAATTGTAACTTAGGTTAGGATTTATTTTACAGGTAATTTCTAAATTATTTTAACTATTTAGCTATTAAATAGTTCTTAACTATTTAATAGCTATTGTACCTGGTTAAAATAAATACAAAGTTACCTGTAAAATAAATATAAATCCTAAAATAGCTATAATATAAATATAATTTATATTGTAGATATATTAGGGTTTATTTTACAGGTAAGTATTTAGCTTTAAATAGGAATAATTTATTTAATAAGAGTTAATTTATTTCGTTAGATTTAAATTATATTTAACTTAGGGGGTTGTTAGGGTTAGGGTTAGACTTAGCTTTAGGGGTTAATCCATTTATTACAGTAGCGGCGAGATTCGGTCGGCAGATAAGGGGTTAATAAGTGTAGGCAGGTGGAGGCGACGTTGAGGGGGGCAGATTAGGGGTTAATAAATCTAATATAGGGGTCGGCGGTGTTAGGGGCAGCAGATTAGGGGTACATAAGTATAACGTAGGTGGCGGTTGGCAGATTAGGGGTTAATTATTGTAGGTAGCTGGGGGCGACGTTGTGGGGGGCAGGTTAGGGGTTAATAAATATAATATAAGGGTCGGCGGTGTTAGGGGCAGCAGATTAGGGGTACATAAGTATAACGTAGGTGGCGGTCGGCAGATTAGGGGTTAAAAATATTTAATCGAGTGGCGGCGATGTGGGGGGACCTCGGTTTAGGGGTACATAGGTAGTTTATGGCTGTTAGTGTACTTTAGAGCACAGTAGTTAAGAGCTTTATGAACCGGCGTTAGCCCAGAAAGCTCTTAACTACTGACTTTTTTCTGCGGCTGGAGTTTTGTCGTTAGATTTCTAACGCTCACTTCAGCCACGACTCTAAATACCGGAGTTAGAAAGATCCCATTGAAAAGATAGGATACGCAATTGACGTAAGGGGATCTGCGGTATGGAAAAGTCGCGGCTGAAAAGTGAGCGTTAGACCCTTTCCTGACTGACTCCAAATACCGGCGGTAGCCTAAAACCAGCGTTAGGAGCCTCTAACGCTGGTTTTCACGGCTACCGCCAAACTCTAAATCTAGGCCTTAGGTTTTATTTGTATTTCACAGGTAAGTTTGTATTTAAGGGCTATTGGCAGTTTAGTTTAGACTAGGGTTTTTTTTTTTATTTTGGGGGGCTTTTTATTTTGATAGGGCTATTAGATTAGGTGTAATTAGTTTAAATATTTAATAATTTCTTTTTTATTTTGTGTAATTTAGTGTTTATTTTTTTTGTAATTTAGTTAATTGTTTTTAATTAATGTAATTTATTTCATTGTAGTGTAAGATTAGGTGTTAGTGTAACTCAGGTTAGGTTTTATTTTACAGGTAAATTTGTATTTATTTTAGCTAGGTAGCTAGTAAATAGTTAATAACTATTCAGTAACTAGTCTACCTAGTTAAAATAAATACAAACTTGCCTGTGAAATAAAAATAAAACCTAAGCTAGCTACAATGTAACTATTAGTTATATTGTAGCTAGCTTAGGGTTTATTTTATAGGTATTTAGTTTTAAATAGGAATTATTTAGTTAATGATAGTAAATTTTATTTAGATTTATTTTAATTATATTAAAGTTAGGGGTGTTAGGGTTAGGGTTATACTAAGGGTTAGGGTTAGGGGTTAATAATTTTAGTATAGTGGCGGCGGTGAAGTTGGGGGCAGCAGATTAGGAGTTAATAAGTGTAGTTAGGTGGTGGCGATTTGGGGGGCAGCAGATTAGGGGTTAATAACAGTAATGTAGGTTGCCACGATGTTAGGGACAGCAGATTAGGGGTTAATAAGTGTATATAGGTGGTGACGACATTGGGGTAGCAGATTAGGGGTTAATAATATGTAACTAGTGTTTACGATGCGGGAGTGCAGCAGTTTAGGGGTTAATATGTTTATTATAGTGGCGGCGATGTCCGGAGCGGCAGATTGGGGGCTAATAATTTTATTTTAGTGTTTGCGATGTGGGACGGCCTCGGTTTAGGGGTCAATAGGTAGTTTATGGGTGTTAGTGTACTTTGTGACACTTTAGTTATGAGTTTTATGTTACAGCTTTGTAGCATAAAACCCATAACTACTGACTTTCAGATGACGGTATGGATCTTGTAGTTATAGGCTTTATCGCTCACCGTAATACCGGCGCTATGGAAGTCCCATTGAAAAAGGACTTTTTAAAAAGTGCGGTAGTTACGTTGCTAGATGGCCAAAAAAGTGTGCGGTACAGCTGTACCTACAAGACTCGTAATACCGGCGGTAGTGAAAAAGCAGCGTTATGAGGCTTTTTCACTCATAATGCAAAACTCGTAATCCAAATCCGTTAGATTTGAGTAGACTATTAGCAGTGGATATTAGCGTTTCTATTATGGGGAGCTTTCAATAGGTCCTGCAGGTTAGATCTTCCCCTCTCAGCTGATTATAAGATTTCCCTTAACCGGGATTGGTAGATGCTGTTATGCCCTTTTATGTTTGCATGTTACACGGTTATGGTATTTTGATTAGTCAGTGACACCGTATAGACTTCCGCGCATGCGCGGTTGCGTTGTGAGGACGCTGAGATTCTATTATTGTATGGAGTATGGGGAGTAGTTAGGTAAGGTTTTGTACATTTTGTGTGTATGTCTGAGGATGGGGGTGACCCCAAAAACCGTCACCGTTGATTAAAATTATGATCTGAAACTACGGTGAGTGCCTTCTTATAACATTAGTTCTAAATAAGTATTTTTGAAGTGCCCCCCGGAGGCTGCTGAGTTACAGTGAGTGCTTAATCCTGGTGCTGTCGGCATTTAACATTGCACAAGCATTTGACAAGAAATGTTTGTACAATGCCGCCCCCTACACATTCCTTGCCATAGGCCGCTAGCAGGGGGTGTCAATCATCCTGATCATATCTGATCAGGATGATTGCAGTCAGCCACCTAAAAGGTGGTGGACAAGTTAAGTAGCAGCAGTCTTAAAACTGCTGCTTCTTAACTTAAGTTTCCAGATCGTTGCTGCTTATTAATTCTGCCCCTAACAGTTAACCAGAGCTCTAAAGTCGCAAGTCATGCTATCCCGGCGCTCATTAAATTCAATTATGCTCGAGCGAACACGTTTACTTTCAACCTGTAATACGCGCACTACTTCTGATGCATACACTGAGCCGCTCTAAATCCCTTCTCACTCGTGCGCAACTGTTAGCTTAATCTGGCCCATAGACTTGCAGTGTCACTTGTGATAAAACGACTCTAACAAATTAGAGCATGTCATTTTATTACTATAATGGCCCTATACTATAATATATATATTTTTTCAATATACATTTTTAAAAGCCAAGTGCTTCTTGTCTGTAGGATTTTCTCACCTATACCGATTTAGCATTCTTGTATAGCTGCAATAGCTTTTCACTTCCCACTGCCTATATGAACAGCTGTAGCACATTTAAGTAATGTGAGTTTAATATGCGCTCTTCCCACTGCTCATTGATATACTGTAGATCTAGAATATATTCAAGTATTTGATTTTTTTGCAATGTATAGAGGTGTCTGTGTCTCTATTTTTGTGAACTTTACCTTTTGCTGAAACTTTCATCACTAATGGGTGGGGACTTGCTTGAAAGGGACATGGAACCCAACAATTTTTTTTATTATTCAGACAGAGAATACAATTTTAAAAAAAGTTTGCAATTTACTTTTATTATCCAATTTGCTTTGCTCTCATGATATTCTTTGTTGAAATGATATCTAGGTAGGTAATGTGCATGCCTGGAGCACTACATGGCAGGAAATAGTGCTCCTGGTTTTCAACAAAGGATACCAAGAGAACAACGACAATGTGGTAATAGAAGTAAATAAGAAAGTTGTTTAAAATAAGATGCTCTATCTAAATCATGAAAGATAAAAATGGTGTTTCATGTCCCTTTGAAAAGAGGAAGCGGTTTGAGATAAGGAGTCCTGAAGAAACCACAATCAATGTGCTTTGTGGGGTGAAAAGCGCATCGGTTTTCCAAGTCTATGCTGTTAGTTTTAGCAGACTATGGACTACCTACCTGGTTTGCAGAGAATGTGAAGACAGCCTATGGTACAAAGAATCTCAAGCCAATGTGAATATATAGCACCAAGCAGACTCTTGCTGTGTTGTTTTAGAACTAATGGTTGCAGCTGATCTTTTCTGGACATGACTGACACTTACTTGAGTAAGATTTGACTATACTTCAGCTGTTGTACTAGCTTGGTTTCCACTAAATAGGTATCTACTGTTATCCTGCTGCTTTATTGGTTGGTAAGCGCTGGGTAGTATAGATCCCTGGTATACAACTGTGCAGACAATACCTATACTTTTGGTGGGGGCTTGTAACATATGCCTGCCTGATATCACTGTCCCTTTAAGACTGCCTTCCCTGCTACTGACATTCATACTGTGTGGGCAGTATCTGCATTCAACTTACCTGCCAAATTAACTAATCATTCATGCACCTGATTCCCTCAGACTCCTTTTAAATCTTCTCAGGCCCAATGTGCATTGCATTAGTATTAAAGTTTTGTTCCAGAAACAACAGAGGTCTGTGACTGTTTCCATTATGGATTTTACCAGCATATACAAACTACAGCCTTTCCTTCAAGCTATGCTTAAAATCATCTAATCGCAAGTATCCATATAATTCCTTTTGTTTCCTGGACTCTGCTACTTAACAATCTCTGAACTTTATTCTAAATTACAACAATGCATTGGTTATAATCTCTCAAATTGCTACAACAGCATCATACTCAAAACTTTACAACCTTTCTCTGCTACAAGTTATCATAGTTGAAATATCCTCCTGCAAGCATGTTAATCTATTCAGAACGGTGCATCTATGTGTTCAGTTAAACAGTTCTTCTGTGATTTTCCAATATATGCACAATCAGTATTTAATGCCTTAAACTTGCAATTTGCCTATCACCTGTGCAACTCTGCTTACAGCTCTAAATACTATTAAGTACTGTGAACATGCAGTAAGCCCTGGTAAGACCTCACCTTGAGTATGGAGTGCAATTCTGGGGACCGATCGCAAAACAAGATATTGCAGAACTAGAAAAAGTTCAGAGAAGGGCCACAAAGCTAATAAAGGGACTGGAGAAATTAACCTATGAGGAGAGGCTAGCCAAACTGGGTCTGTTTTCTTTAGAATAAAGGCACTTGAGAGATGACATGATTACTTTATATAAATATATTCAAGGCCCATATTCAGAGATGGCAGAAGATCTGTTTATTCCAAGAAAATTGTTTCTGACAAGAGGTCACAATTTAAGGTTGGAGGAAAGGAGATTTAATCTTCTGCAACGGAAACGTTTTTTCACTGTTAGAGCAATACAATTGTGGAACTCATTACCAAAGGAGGTAGTGAATGTCAATACCCTAGATACATTTAAAAATAGTCTGGATATATTTCTGTATATAAACAAAATTCATGGATATGATTGCTAGTATTAGATGGGTCAACTTTTAGTGGGGTTATTTAAGCTTAACTGGAGCTTGTTGTAAGTATTTTAGATTTGTATAGGTTGAACTCGATGGACTTCAGTCTTTTTTCAACCTTATCTACTATGTTACTATGTTACTTTAAAAAAGTCTTTGCTTCTATGAGCACAACCTTTTACCAGTTTACTCTGAAGCCTGAACATCTTACATTGCTACATTTATCTCATGAATGCTACAGCTACTCCTATTAACCATTAGTCACAGTATCAATTTATGTTTCCATTGAAGTCACAATATATTATATTTATATGCTTTACTCTCTATGATTTCTACAATAACTTCTTGCAACTATGAACCACAGAATATCATCTATCCATGGCCAGGATACTCTTCCCCAGGTTAGGGGTCGTTGTCTCCAATTCCCTACCACTGCCCCGAGGGTCTGTGTCCTGACCGCATTTACACCAGAACCTGACAGAATACTAATGCCTAAAAAAAGGACTCTGCAGTGGTAGAGGATGAAACGACCCTGGAAGAAAAATAAAAAATGACAAGCAATCTCAGACCCAAGCTATCCCTAAAGGAAAAACAGAAGATTTTCATACTTTTAAAAATTTAAAGACACAGTACTCCCATTCTAGAGTATCCTCTACTCATGTTCGTGGTTCCTATTTTAGTGAAACTGATTCTGATTCTTAATCTGACTATGTAACTGAAGAGAATGTATCCATAGATTCATCAGAAAAAAACAGATCTTTAAAGATTTTCTAGAATTTCATCTACTCCTCATGTTTGTGATTTCCATTTTGGTGAAACTGATTCTGAGTCTGACTATGTAACTGAAGAGAATGTATTCATAGATTCAGCAGAAAAAAATCAGATATCTAAATATTTAAAGAGACAGGACTACTGTTCCAGAATACTATCTTCTCCTCCTGTTTGTGATTCCCATCCTGGTGATACTGACTCTGAGTCTGAATATGTCAACGAGGAGCATGACTTCACAGATCCAGCTGAACTGGCATTAGACTGGTATGAGCGCACACTTTAATTTACCACAAACTCAGACAGAACCTCAACCTATTGGCTATAATGACATTCTGGGATGCTATATTTACAATATAGATGCTGCAGACAGCTCCCATCATGAAACCTCTCATGGAAATACTGATCTTCCTATTTCTGATATTCCCAGGGAATCTGTAGATTGGACAGATTCAGAGCTGGAAGAGAAGAGACATCTGGTTTACAGACTGCTGTTTGGAGAAATGGTCCCCTCAAGAACTATGCTGATTTTTATCTCAGAATTATGCATCCAGTGATGAAGAGGATTTCTGTTATCAAACTGATATAAGGTACTCCAGGCCACAGTGGCACCACCCTAAGACGCCTCATATTGGGAAGAAATCACAGTTATCTAAGCTCTCTAAAGAAAAGAAAAAGAAAATCTTTCTGCCTACAGAAACTCCGAAGTGTAAAGAGGAAACTCAGGGGGCGGAGCCTAGCCACGGAGCTAAATGGCAGCGCTGATTCAAACATGTAATAAAAAACAAACTGCACAATTTAACATCATCCTGTGTGTGGGAGCAATTGCAGGGAATGAGGGGTTGTCCACAAGGACTCCGAGAGCAAAGCAGCAGTGGTGACAGTTCAGACCGGAGCGACCTCAATGAAGCGGTAGCTGGTGCCGACATCGATCTCCCACGTGGCTGCCGATATATAGACCGACGGTCCCCACAGCATAGGACACAGGTGCAGAGTACCACTGAAGCGCACAGGGCACAGAACAGGGGTGCTGATCGGCCATCACACGTGGGCAGCGGGGTCGGAGCAGCTGAACGACCCGGGACCTCTCTGGTGGCTGGATGCTGCAGGGTTCAACTTAAGCCAGAAAATGGTAAGCAGAGGTCATATCCTGCTAGCACCATTAGACTACACTGAGCAACAGGCACCAAAGTAAGCCACCCTGATATTAGCGGAGAAGTAGTTGGCCCTGGGCTTCAGGCCTGGTACAGCAGATTTTTTGTTGTGATGCAGGGGGTGAGATAACAACTGGTTGGCGGGGATCACTACTGCACTTTGCCTACTATAGCAAGTTATCTCATATAAGAGTTAACCACTCCCCTACATACAAGAGACACGTATCTTACAGTACAGAGAGGTATTTTCCCTAGTTATGCCTCACAAGAAACCTCAAAAAATGGAGAAGGGCACTACTACTAAAACAATGGGCCATTACCTGAGGCCAGCAGACCAAGTTACACCTCTGCAGCCTAGCGTTATAGAAGATAGGCAGCAAATAACATCAGCCCAGGTACATGCATCTGACCAGTTGCCTATGGACTATGTCACTAAGGCAGACTTAAGTTTATTATCTTCAAAAGAGGATATTAAAGTGGCAATGCATGAGGTGAGATCCCTGTATAAGGATTTACACAAGGATGTGTCCTCACTTAAAGAGAAAGTCAACTCAGTTGAGGAGCAGAATTCTTCAACCACATCCAGGTTAAAACAGCTTACCGTCAAAGTATCATCACAAGATAGCACTATTGATATGCTAAATTAAAAAATTGAAGCTCTGGAGAACCACAGCCGCCGCAACAATCTGCGGATTAGGGGGGTGCCAGAGTCAGTTACCCGTCAGCAATTATGGGGTACTTACAAGATTTATTTAGGACTATTAAAGGGACACCTAACGCACTTGAAATCCCTATTGCTCATAGGGCACTTAGATCCAAACCCCCATCCAAGGCCACCCTAGGGACATAATTCTGAAACTGCTCAATTTTCCCGACAAGGAGGAGATCCTGAGAAATTCCAGAGCAAAGCAGCCGATCTGCCAAGCAGGGATAAATATCCAAGTATTCAGCAACATCAGTCATATCACCTTGCAAAAATGCAGATCATCAGCATATCTTACGTCCATTTTGCAGACCCACAAAATACCCTATAGATGGGGTTTTCCAGTATCCACCATAGCATCCAAAGATTAAAAAAATGTGGTTTTCAGAACAGAAGAAAATCTAACACAGTTCTGCTCTCAACTCTCAATCGAAGTGCCTACACTTCCACAGACTACCCAGGAGGCCCCACGCCGAGCGCAAATTACAGAACAGGGAGGGAACGGCTATGACACCCTGATCTCCAGCGAACCTAGAGACACTGGAGAGTGAATACAGACGAAAGTCAGAGGGATTTATAAGGACTATAATCGCTGAAGCCCTCGCTCCGCATAGGAAGTGCATGTATCTTTACAAATACGCTACTAGTCTTATGCACTTTGTAATGTTAGACTTAATTTTTGGGTATTATGCATTAAAGTATGGTGTCATCCTCATGTTACCTATCACTAGACTTTAGACGCTATTAAAGAAGGTTAAGGTTATATTGAAAGGCTATGAATGTTTGAAATTCATTGTTCTGTTATAATTTGAACTCTTTAGATGTACATAGTCAGCTCTTTCTTGCAGTATCTACACATAGCTTGTCAACCACTGCCCTATGCAAAGAGATCTAGCAGAATTGCTTTTTAAGTAACATTTATAAATGTATGGCAGCATTTATATATAGACTACACATCTTTATAACTTAGGACACTACACACAGTAAGAATACTAGTTTGACTGGCCATCCAGTACTACCTTATTTAACAAACTGGGGGAATTGGGGTTTCAGAATTAACACGGGAGCGCCCACTTACTAACAAAAGGCAAAACAACCCAAAGGTGGCAAATACTCCCAATGGGACAGCATAGTTTCATTCCCACTCAGATTAATCTACTTCCAAGCCACCAAGTAGACACACTCAGAAGGTCACATTTACTTAAGCAATAGGTCTTATGGCCTCCCTCATGCCACACTGCAGTGTTGGAGGTATGGGGCATTGGTTGCTGCTAAAAAAAAAAAAAGAAAACAGAAAAAAAAAAAGTTTATGTTTTATCATACCTTATGATTGTTGTATTGCAATGTGGTTTTGTTTTTCCTTCTTTCTTTCTTCTCTGATATATTTTAAATTGCTTAGAGAAACACTTCCAGTTTTGGCTGATAATTCCAATCTGTAATTCTTCGACACTACGTCACGCAACCCCACAGACTATAACCATATTATTTAATGTCCATCTGATGGACCACATACTTAACATGCTACATCCCTATCAGAGACGAGTGTATGAAGCTACTCACCTCTACACAAATCATATCCCATATCACAGTCATACACCACCACCGGGACACATCCCCGTCAGTGTACACCTCTTTAAACGTACACTTTTGCAGAGTCATCTCTTTTCTCTTTTGCACTGTTTCACCCTCAAAATCTTTACCTCATACTAGCCAAATGTGATATCCCTTTAAGACTTTCTGACTATCAGCACTTCCCCCTATTTAAGGAAGTGCTTTTCCATTACTCAGTGCCTGAAAATTAAAGTGGATTCTCTCATCCTGTGTTTCTGCTTATACCAAGCAGTGTATTTTTCCTTTCAGGTCTTTACTATTATATTTTTTGAAGGCTGTTTGTGTCTCATAGTTGCTGCACTTCTTTCCTGATACTTTTGGTCTGATACTCCTAATCGTATCCCTACGCTACCGGAACTCATTACACTCGCGGCTGAAGCCGCACTCACACAAGCTGTTACCGGGACGCCGCTCTCTACTTTTCTCCGGTTTAGCACTTACTCTGCTGTTATTACCGCTCTCCACGCTACGCCATCGCTTCAGGGGAAATCTGGATTTGTCACCACGCTGGTTTGGGTATCGTATTGTATACAAAGCATAAGGTTTCCAAATATAACGCTAAGTGTCATTACTTACCTGAGGTGTATTACACTGAATTAACCTCCTCCTTGCTGGTCAATATTGCGTGTGTGTTGGAATTGTACATATATTTTAGAGTGTTTGTGTGAGTGCGTGAAGCTTATGGAAAGATACTTGAACATTACTTTATCTGAAGTTAAACTCCGCCACTACATTTCTTATCCTGAATATAAAGGAATTTTTCTCATTTTTTCTTTATTGATAATATAAAAGAATTATTGTTTATACTATAGAGACTAATAAGTTTCTCTCATTACATTTATTATTATCATACATTGTGGAATATACCATACTTTTTCATTTCAATTACTAAAAGTAAATGCTCACCTTGTACATGCTAGTAGAATAAGTTATATTTACTTGCTGTTAACAAGAATAGAGCTACATTCCATTTATTTTATTTTTTATTATTATACTCTGAAGTTGGTGAGACAAAATTATCACAGAATTTTCAGGCCTAAAAAAGTTTTTTTTTTTTTTTTAATTGGGAAGATGGATCCCAATGAAATTAAAAATGAATTTTCTAATATTCATCAAAAACTAGAATATCTTGCTAGAGCCTTAACAGAGGTACAAACTGAAAATAAAGCTCTCAAAACCCTAATAAAAGATTGTATGTCAGGGAAAGAAGCAGGAGTTGCTGAACCTCACATACAATACCCACAACCCTTCTCTGGCAAGCGCAGCGAATTCAGGGATTTTAAAAGTGCATGCAAACTTCTTTTCTCACTTAGACCTAAAACATACCATAGTGAAAGGATAAAGGTCTGTACCACTATTTCCTTCCTCCAGGGGGAACCACGCTCCTGGGCCAATAGATTCTTCGAAAGTGAACATCCAACATTAGATTCACTTGAGGAATTTTTTCTAGCCATGACTGCCTTGTATGAGGATTCCCATACTCAAATAACAGCTGAAAATAAATTAAGATCTATGAGACAGGGGAAAAGAAACATTGAAGAATATATCACTGAATTCCAAATGTGGATAGATGACTCTCAATGGAATGAGATCAGCTTGAAGAACCAATTCAGATTGGGCCTCTCTGAATCCCTTAAAGATGAATTGTCACGATTAGAGATGCCTGACACGCTGAATGGTTTGATGAAATTAAGCACCACTCTGGACCGAAGGTTATGTGAAAGAAAGGCTGAAAGAGCTTCCTATGAAGTTGTGCCCAGACGTTCCTATCCCTGTTCTACAACCATGGAAAAAGCTGTTTCAAACCAGATTTCTATGGAAATTGGAACTATAAGGGGTCCTCTAACCCCAGAAGAAAAAGCCAGACGCAGATTAGAAAATCTCTGTCTTTATTGTGGACAAAATGACCACTCCGTCACAAATTGTCCATCTCTACTAAGACAGAAAAAGGGTAAGGGTAGTTTCAATCACAATATTTTTCACATTACCCAAAATCCACATCTCACTCTCACCTTTTCATTACAGTGGGATCAGTAATTCCATTTCTTATTTATACTGATCATAAAAATCTAGAATACTTAAAAAAGAATAAGACTTTAACAGCTAGACAAGCAAGGTGGTCAATTTTCTTAGATCGCTTTAACTTTTTAATAACCTATAAACCTGGGAGTCAAAACACAAAAGCAGATGCACTTTCTCGTATTCATGAGTTACTTCCTCATGAACAACCTAACTTCACTATCCCACCAGAAAAGATAATAGGTACCTTAACACCCTTAGAAGAAGAGATTTACACTGCTCTAAAACATGATTCAATACCACTACAGAATTGTTCTAAAGATCCTACTACAGGTCTTTTTTATTTATTTATTTTTTTTTAGTTGCTGCACTTCTTTCCTGATACTTTTGGTCTGATACTCCTAATCGTATCCCTACGCTACCGGAACTCATTCCACTCGCGGCTGAAGCCGCACTCACACAAGCTGCTACCGGGACGCCGCTCTCTACTTTTCTCCAGTTTAGCACTTACTCTGCTGTTATTACCGCTCTCCACGCTACACCATCGCTTCAGGGGAAATCTGGATTTGTCACCACACTGGTTTGGGTATCGTATTGTATACAAAGCATAAGGTTTCCAAATATAACGCTAAGTGTCATTACTTACCTGAGGTGTATTACACTGAATTAACCTCCTCCTTGCTGGTCAATATTGCGTGTGTGTTGGAATTGTACATATATTTTAGAGTGTTTGTGTGAGTGCGTGAAGCTTTTGGAAAGATACTTGAACATTACTTTATCTGAAGTTAAACTCCGCCACTACATTTCTTATCCTGAATATAAAGGAATTTTTCTCATTTTTTCTTTATTGATAATATAAAAGAATTATTGTTTATACTATAGAGACTAATAAGTTTCTCTCATTACATTTATTATTATCATACATTGTGGAATATACCATACTTTTTCATTTCAATTACTAAAAGTAAATGCTCACCTTGTACATGCTAGTAGAATAAGTTATATTTACTTGCTGTTAACAAGAATAGAGCTACATTCCATTTATTTTATTTTTTATTATTATACTCTGAAGTTGGTGAGACAAAATTATCACACCAAATTTACAATTATCCCCAAACAACACCTGAACACCTTGATCTGCTGGTATAGTTTTATCTCTTTTCTCTAGATTCTTACATCCAATCAACTTAAACTTATATCTTCTTACCCCCATTCGCACCTTTTTCTCCTCCCTCTCTCTATTAACCTCAATTACCTTTTATACCCTTCTTTCTACCAATCCTTTACCCTCTTTCTCCTTTCCCCTCCCCCTTTTATTGTTTTTCTCTTTCTTCATCCCCTTCCCAGTCATGAGCCATCTTACCCTTTGCCCTCAACACACCCTTCCTTTAAAAGATGAACACCAGCCACACTTGTAAGCCGGAACTCTCCTTAACACTGACAACAATCAATGCACATGGCCTTAATAGCCCTGGGAAATGGTCCATCGCAATTCGAGAATCATCCAAACTTCAGAGCTCCATTGTCTTTTTGCAAGAGACACACTTTTGAGGCAAGGAACCAAAATGGCCCAATCCCAAATACCCAACTAGATTCTTTGCACTGGGTCCCCCAAAAAAGAACGGAGTTGGCATATTAATGCACAGCTCCATCGCCTTTCAATCATTAACAATAAATAAAGACCCAGAGGGTAGGTACCTATTGATAGTGGGCCTTCTATTCGGGAGACCGATTACACACAGCAGCATCGATTCTACAAAAAAATTGCAAGACTTCTACTAGACCATACAAAAGGATCGGTGTTGTTGGGCGGAGACTTCAATGTACCATTGAACCCCACACTTGACTCATCCAGCTCCAAATCCAGTGTCCCTAAAACTATATTAAAGACAGTTAAAACAACACTTGCGGAATTAAACCTCCACAATGTCTGGAGAACTTTAAACTCTGCGGATAGGGATTACACCTACCTCTCTAACGTCTTCCACAAATACTCTTGCATTGACTATTGGTTCACAGACTCCATCAGCCTCCCAGTGGTACACTCCTGTGACATAGGAACAATCACATGGACAGATCATGCCCCTGTCACGAGTAGTATCACTACTACTAGTATCACACTCCTGCGATCTATGCTTGAGGCACAAATTTCAGTCCTGCCAAAGCCAGGGAAAACACCAGACAATCCAAAAAATTTCAGTCCCATATCGCTCCTAAATACCGACATAAAATCCTGGCGAAAGTGTTGGCGTCTATGCTTAATAAATTTCTCCCGGATCTAGTATCTACTGACCAGGCGGGATTTGTGCCCGGCTGCGAGGTCAAGGATAATACCCTTAGGGTCCATCAAATCATTAGTTATGCTAAGCATCTATCCATACCGCTAACTTTCTTCTCATCGGACGCCAGACCATACAAAAGGATCGGTGTTGTTGGGCGGAGACTTCAATGTACCATTGAACCCCACACTTGACTCATCCAGCTCCAAATCCAGTGTCCCTAAAACTATATTAAAGACAGTTAAAACAACACTTGCGGAATTAAACCTCCACAATGTCTGGAGAACTTTAAACTCTGCGGATAGGGATTACACCTACCTCTCTAACGTCTTCCACAAATACTCTTGCATTGACTATTTGTTCACAGACTCCATCAGCCTCCCAGTGGTACACTCCTGTGACATAGGAACAATCACATGGACAGATCATGCCCCTGTCACGAGTAGTATCACTACTACTAGTATACACACTCCTGCGATCTATGCTTGAGGCACAAATTTCAGTCCTGCCAAAGCCAGGGAAAACACCAGACAATCCAAAAAATTTCAGTCCCATATCGCTCCTAAATACCGACATAAAATCCTGGCGAAAGTGTTGGCGTCTATGCTTAATAAATTTCTCCCGGATCTGGTATCTACTGACCAGGCGGGATTTGTGCCCGGCTGCGAGGTCAAGGATAATACCCTTAGGGTCCATCAAATCATTAGTTATGCTAAGCATCTATCCATACCGTTAACTTTCTTCTCATCAGACGCCAAAAAGGCGTTTGACAGAATAGATTGGCATTTTCTCAGAGAAGTAATGAACAAAATGGACTTTGGTACTCCTTTCTTAAATATGTTTTTTTCCCTATACTCTAATCCCAACGAAAAGGTCAGGACCAATGGCATTATGTCGGAACCATTCACTATTTCCAATGGCACACGCCAAGGTTGCCCCCTTTCCCCGCTACTTTTTGTACTCTCTATCGAAGCACTTAAAATATGGCTCAACCAAAATATAACAGGTGTTACGATAGGGGACAGAGAACATAAGATAATCATGTACGCGGACGATATACTATTCACTATATACCACACAGAACTCACTCTCCCAGTTATTCTCACAGAATTGAATAAATATGGACAGGTTTCTAACTTCCACCTTAACATCACAAATCAGAACTCCTTAACATATCTGCCACTCTTAATCCATCTAGAAAGAACACATCACATACACATAGCGAAAAAAAAAAAGAATTATCTAGGGATAGGCAAGTAATAATAATGACCTTTTTCTGTTCAATTACCAAAAGCTTAAGAACGAGATAGCGAGAGATCTTCAATATTGGAACAATAAGCCAATCTCATGGCTGGGCAAAATATGTATCATAAAAACGAATATCTTACCGCAAATCCTGTATCTTTTACAGGCTATCCCCATCCCCTTGCGAAGAGTGGTAATTTTACAACATATAATAGACTGGATAGACTGGAGCCACAATACCGCACAGAAAGCTTGGGTCCAACTAGATAATCAACTCTTCTCCAAAGGTAACATGGCAACACTGGCCTGGATTGAGCCACACCACAGACCCCCCCACATTGATGTTCTACCCTATTGTACGTGAAACACTAAGAGAATGGGATAAAACAGGAGACACTACCAAGACACACCATATCCCTTCTCTATAAACTTTTGTTGGTGTGTGACGATCAGTTACTCCCTAATTACACTCATGCCTGGGATAGAGAAACAAATTCAGACACATCCCCCCTGTGTGGCGGAGGGCGTTTCAAACAGCAATCAGGGCATCCTCGTCGGCCGGCATTCAGGAAATGCATTTTAAATTTATGAGCAGGTGGTATCTCAGTGTTTGTGGCAATATCAGGCATAATTGAAACTACACTATTGCCTCAAATAAAGGGCCTCATGTTCCAAAATCTCCCCAAAATCCAAAATAAAGCCACAAGCTCATTGTTACTAATGATGATAAATGGAGCAAAAAAACTTATTCCCAAACACTGGAAATCTGTGACTCCCCCAACTTTAAAATAATGGCACACTCAGATGACGGAACTCCTCATCCTGGAACAATATCATTTTATGAAAACAGATAAGTTAGACCTACATCAACTCATGTCGGAAACTTAAGACCGATACAAACTCCCGACCCCGACCGACAATCAAACATAAATTAAGTACCCTCCAACTGACACCAGACGCTTTCGAAGCTATCCCCCCTCTTGGCATCCCGAGCTACACAGTATTAGTTGTCCTCTCTAAACCAGAACCTGACTTTCAATATTACCCTGGAAGCTTCATCCTCAAATCCCTGTTCACTGTCCAACCTAACATCTACCCCCCCTTCTTCCCCTTTTTATTTCTCCCTCTTTCTTGCCCTTCTCCCCTATATTTTTACTCTCGTTCTCTCTACTCTCCTTTCTATCTCTGCTATTTTTCTTTGATTTACTCTATAAAAAAAAAATTTCTACGTTTAGGACCTAATCCTTTCAATGGCCCTGGTTATTATTCATCCTAAAATGTTATTGATTTTTTATGTGTAACTGGTATAGTAGAATATGAGTTGTCAACGAAGACAATTGTCTGCAATTATTCAGCATTTACACCTCTCTGACTCGAGGAAATAGACTTTATGTTATAATTACCTTTAATGAAGAAGAACATACCTCAAATATATAGTACTGCCTGAACTTTAATAACCTGGACTGAACTCATCTACGGATAAACAGCAAGTTCAACAATACCTGAACTTTGTAGGACTGTTCCTTAATACTTCATGTCAACTTTTGTATTGCTCATTTTACCTCTTTTTACATGCTGTTGTAACTTGGAAACTATTAATAAAAATTTAAATATATATATGTATATAAAAAGAGGAAACTCAGCCTGAATCTCCTGATTCAGTTTCTGTTGTGCCAGATTCTAGTTGCCTCATGATATTCTCCACACCAAGCTGGATGTTGTCACTAGTCGCCATTAGTGATGTCGCGAACCTAAAATTTTCGGTTCGCGAACCGCGGACTCGAACTTCCGGTATTGTTCGCGAACGCGCAAACCACCATTGAATTCAATAGGCAGGTGAACTTTAAAACCTACAAGGACTCTTTCTGGCCACAATAGTGATGGAAAAGTTGTTTCAAGAGTACTAACACCTGGACTGTTGCATGCTGGAGGGGGATCCCTGGCAAAACTCCCATGGAAAATTACATAGTTGATGCAGAGTCTGCTTTTAAGCCATAATGGGTCTAAATCAACTAACATTCCCAAAGTGGCTGTCTCAAAACATCCCGGACAGAAGATAGATTGATAGTGATAGATAGGATAGATAGATATACATAGATTGATAGTTAGATAGAATCGATAGAAGAGAAATAGATAGATTTGTTAGATATATAATTACCCTAATAAATTCTAATAATCAAACATGCGTTCTTGGACCCAACTAGCTTTTGTCAATTAGTACTTTTCTTAGCACTTTAATCCCTGTTCCCCCCCCCTATCGGGGGAGTTCTATATGGCCTGCCAGATTACCCTGAAAAATTATAATAATAAGACATGTGGTCTGCTACCTATTTTAACGAGGTTGTGTTTTAAGTACTACCATTCTTAGCACTTTAATCTCTGTAACTCCCCCTATTTGGTGACGTCTATACGGCCTGGATGATTACCCATACAAAATATAATAATAAGACATCTGCTCTTGGTCTGCGACCCATGGTAACTATGTTGTGTTAATTAGTAATGTCCTTCGCATTTTAATAGCTGTTACTCATACTCACCCTATCGGTGGAGGTCTATATGGCCTGCATGATTACCCTTACAAAATATAACAACCAAACATATGTTCTGGGACCCATGGTAAGTAGGTTGTGCTATGTAGTACTGTTCTTTGCATTTTCATACCTGTTACAACACCAAATGGTGGCAGGTCTATCTGTCCTTCATGATTAGCTGCACCCAAACCCAAAAAAAAGCTGAGTGGTCTTAGACTAACACCCATGGCTAATTCTGTTGTTTCAATTAGTACTATTCTTAGCACTTAGCACTTTCATCTCTGTTACGGGCGGTCTACATGGCCATCATGATTAGCCGAACAAAATACTACAATCCAACCTTTGCTCAGTCTTCCCGGAGCCGCAACTGAAACAACAGCATGAAAGAGGACATATGTCAATCTTTTTGAATTATAGATTACAGGAAAGGCATTGATTTTAGAAACACTGAGATAATTACTTGCAACCGGGAAATCAAAAAAAAATTGAACAGACACCCAGTACACTTTATTATCCATAGGCCTTTTCAGCAGAGGCTCCAGGACCCTCAACAAAAACAAGAGCAGGGAGCTGGGCATAGGAGTACAATGGAGTGTGACAATAATAATCTGAAGGTGAAGATTGCATAGTTGTGGCATTTTAATTTTGTTATCGTGGGAACTTAGTACTTGCAATGACCTTGCTCTGGTGAATCCATATCGCAAATGTGTTATTTAAGGCACTGTTTGTCTATTGTTTTGAATATCAGCATTTGGTAAATGAAGCTCAACTTAGGCTGGTGAGAAACGACTTTCTTCTGGCTATTTGCAAATGTTGTGGCTCTGGACAAACGTGAATAAGGGGCCATCAGCCATATTCTGCACGCAACCCCTTTGATGATTGACGATAAACATGTGTCACCTGCAAGCAGAGCTCGTTACTTCTGTCTAAATCATCTTCCTGGTATGGACAGGCCACTGTTTCCCACAGCAAGTACGAATTTTGAAATACAAGATTGTCTTGAGTATGGTAGGAAACCAAAGTTTATTTAATTCAGTACTATCTATCACCACAAAAAATGAACTTCTTGAAGCAACAAAAATGCCAGCAATTTCATGTGCTTATGGATGACAAGGACGTCATGTCCTTTGGTGCACAGAGATGGAGACGATTTTTGCCCTCCCTGTACACTACCCAGATGTCTCAAACATCACCAGAAACACAATACAGCCACTCTTGTGAAGTTCCTGGTGTTCTGGTAGCCATCTCTTTGCGCTCCTAAAGGAATACTTTATCAGTGTTTTTGTATACATCCGACAACAGCTTCGGAGACTGTGGTGACACACATGTTATTTACTGTTGTTCCAGCTGTGGCAATATCAATTGGCATGAAAAAGTTAAGATTTGTGGGTTGGGGAGCCTATAGCTGTGAAGGTAGGACGTGTGTTTGAGGAGCTCCAGGTCTTACAAGTTACTTTGGAGTTAGTTTTCAACCTTAATTTAATTTTCTTTTTGGGATTCATAGTCACACTTTCTGGGGCTATCCAAGAGGAGCCTGGTAAAAGCAGTAGTAGTCACCCCTTATATCAACGGGTACGGAGACCTGTTTTTTGCGTTTCCAATATTGCGCCGTACCCAAAACTAATCCTGAATGAAAAAAAAAAAAAAAAAAATTTGGACTAGTGACGCACATTTTATGCACGCTGTGGCAATTGCAATTTGCAATAAAAATAATCTGCTAACAACAACCACTACCTACGACCACACCTGACTCCTGAAATCATGCTTCAGTTATTAAGTCAAGTTAAATTAATTTTTTTTTTCTTTATTATGCGCAGCAGAGGCTCCAGGACCCTCAACAAAACCAGCAGCAGGAAAGAGGACATATGGCATCCTTTTGAAAAAAATTATTATAGGAAAGGCATTGATTTTAGAAACACAGAGATCATTAGTTGCAACCGTGAAATCACAAAAAACTTTGATTATACACCAAGTACACTTATTTATCCTTAGGCCTTTTTAGCAGAGGCTCCAGGACCCTCCACAAAGCCAGCAGCATGAAAGAGGACATATGGCATCCTTTAGAAAATTAGATTACAGGAAAGGCATTGATTTTAGAAACACAGAGATCATTAGTTGCAACCGTGAAATCACAAAAAACTTTGATTACACACCAAGTACACTTATTTATCCTTAGGCCTTTTTAGCAGAGGCTCCAGGACCCTCCACAAAACCAGCAGCATGAAAGAGGACATATGGCATACTTTAGAAAATTAGATTACAGGAAAGGCATTGATTTTAGAAACACAGAGATCATTAGTTGCAACCGTGAAATCTAAAAAAACATAGATTATACACCCAGTACACTTATTTATCCTTAGGCCTTTTTAGAAGAGTGTCCCGGAGACTCAACAGAAAGAACAGCATGAAATAGGACATATGGCATCCTTTTGAAAAATAGATTACAGGAAAGGCATTGATTTTTGAAAGACAGAAAAAATAAGTTACAACTGGGAAATCTAAAAAAACATTGAATAGACACCCAGTACACTTCTTTATCCTTCGGCCTTTTTAGCAGAGGCTCCAGGACACTCAACAAAACCAGCAGTAGGAAAGAGGACATATGGCATCCTTTGTGAAAAAAAGATTATAGGAAAGGCATTGATTTTAGAAACCCATGGATAATTTGTTGCAACCGTGAATTTGAATAAAAAAAATGGTTGGATGGACACCCAGTACAATTCTTTCTCCCTAGGCCTTTTTATAAGAGGGTCCAGGACCCTCAAACAAAACACCAGCAGGAAAGGGGACATATGGCATACTTTTTAACAATAGAGTAAGAGTACAGAAAAGGCATTGATTTTAGAAACCCATAGATAATTTTTTGCAAATGTAAATTTGAATAAAAAAAATGATTAGATGGACACCCAGTACACCACTTTCTCCTTAGGCCTCTTTATAAGAGGGTCCTGGACCCTCAAAAAAAACACCATCAGGAAAGAGGACATATGGCATACTTTTGAAAATTAGATTACAGGAAAGGCATTGATTTTAGAAACTCAGAGATCAGTTATATGACCCGGGAAATAGAAAAAAAACATTGATTGGACACCCAGTACACTTCTTTATCCTTAGGCCTTTTTAAAAGAGTGTCCCGGAGCCTCAACAGAAAGAACAGCATGAAATAGGACATATGGCATCCTTTTGAAAAATAGATTACAGGAAAGGCATTGATTTTTGAAAGACAGAAAAAATAAGTTACAACTGGGAAATCTAAAAAAACATTGAATAGACACCCAGTACACTTCTTTATCCTTCGGCCTTTTTAGCAGAGGCTCCAGGACACTCAACAAAACCAGCAGTAGGAAAGAGGACATATGGCATCCTTTGTGAAAAAAAGATTATAGGAAAGGCATTGATTTTAGAAACCCGGGGATAATTTGTTGCAACAGTGAATTTTAATTAAAAAAAATGATTGGATGGACACCAGGTACAATTCTTTATCCATAAGGCCTTTTTATAAGAGGGTCCAGGACCCTCAAACAAAAAACCAGCAGGAAAGAGGACATATGGCATACTTTTGAACAATAGAGTACTGGAAAGGCATAGATTTTAGAAACCCATAGAATTTTTTTTAAAATGGAAATTTGAATAAAAAAAATGATTTGATGGACAGCCAGTACACCTCTTTCTCCTTAGGCCTTTTTATAAGAGGGTCCTGGACCCTCAAAAAAAAACCAGCAGGAAAGAGGACGTATGGCATCCTTTTGAACAATAGAGTACAGGTACAGCATTGATTTTACAAACCCAGAGATCATTTTGGTCAAATGTTAAATAGAAAAATAAAAATTAGTGGCCAACCAGTACACCTCTTTCTCCTTAGGCCTTTTTATAAGATGGTCAAGGACACTCCAAAAAAACACCAGCAGGAAAGAGGACGTATGGCATCCTTTTGAACAATAGAGTACAGGTACGGCATTGATTTTACAAAACCAGAAATAATTTTGGTCAAATGAGAAATAGAAAATAAAAATGAGTGGACACCCAGTACACCTCTTTCACCTTAGGCCTTTTTATAAGAGTGTCCAGGACCCTCAAACAAAATACCAGCAGGAAAGAGAACATATGGCATACTTTGGAACAATAGAGTACTGGTACGGCATTGATTTGTGAAACCCACAGATAATTGTTTGTAAAAGTGAAATAGCACCAAAAACCATGCTTGGACTCCCACTCCAGGTCGTTCTCCTTCAGCTTTTTTATAAGAGGGTCCAGCACCCTCAACAGAAACAACTGCAGGAAACACCACCACATATGCCATCCTTTTGCACAAGCGAGTACAGGTATGGCATCCATTTTAGAAACCCAAAGATAATTGAGAGGAACCAGGAACATTTTTATAAAAACTGGATGGGGCAACCATTACTACAGGTCATTCTCCTTCAGCCTTTTTATATCATGGGCCACGACCCGCAACAGGCACAACAGCATGAAACAAAACATATGCCACCCTTTTGCACAATAGAGTACAGGTATGTCATAGATGGAACACGGAGATAATTTAGAGCAACCAAGAGACGGATAAAGATGCTTGGTCGGTCCTACTCTATTAAATTTGTTGCATTTTGCGTTCAATTGAATGGTCCACCGGATATGAGTGGTGTGTAAAGTTGTACAATTCGTAACAGTTTAATCATTAGTGTTATGTGCCTTATTTTTTTTTATTTGAGTTTTGTACCCACAGAGATGCAGCAGAGGCCAGAAAAATTAGAAATGTACAAATGACTGAAACATTGGGGTATTGTTGGAGCAACTGCTGTAGCAGTGGCCAGAAAAATCGATGTTTGTAAAACATTTATAAAGTGCCCTAAAAGCTTGTGGCTTGAACACTAGTTGTTGGCGGATAAGTCAAGCAAGTCCTCCGTCTTTATAACCAAAAAAAAAAAGGCCAGCCTGTGTACCAGTTGTAGCCCAAGGCAGCTCATATCATCATCAGTAGTTTTTTATTCAAATGTATCGCCCAATGTCAGTCCCTTCGGGATCCAGCCCTCATTCATTTTTATAAAAGTGAGATAGTCAAGGCTTTTTTGACCTAGGCGACTTCTCTTCTCAGTGACAAAACCTCCTGCTGCACTAAAAGTCTTTCGGACAGGACACTTGAAGCGGGGCAGGCCAGAAGTTCCATTGCAAATTGGGATAGCTCAGGCCACAAGTCCAGCCTGCACACCCAGTAGTCAAGGGGTCCATCGCTCCTGAGAGTGTCGAGATCCGCAGTTAAAGCTAGGTAGTCTGCTACCTGTCGGTTGAGTCTTTCTCTAAGGCTGGATCCCGAAAGGCTCTGATGGTGCATGGGAGTTAAAAAGATACGCATGTCCTCCATCAACAAGACGTCAGGAAAGCACCCGGTCCTTGCCGCCGTGGTCGTGGGAGGAGGAGGATTAATTTCATCTCTTCCCCTGTTACATTCCCGTGGTGCTGTGACATCACCCTTATACACTGTGTAAAGCATAGTTTTTAATTTATTATGAAAATGCTCCATCCTTTCTGACTTGCGGGAATTTGGTAACATTTCAGGCACTTTATGCTTATACCGGGGGTCGAGGAGCGTGGACACCCAGTACAGGTCGTTCTCCTTCAGCTTTTTTATACGAGGGTCCCTCAACAGGCACGACAGCATGAAAGAACCCATTTGAACAAGGTTGGATGCTGAGCTAATCATGTCGTGTTCCTCCTCCTCACTGATCTCACTGATGGTATCTTCTTCCCCCAAGCCACGTACAACACCACCGGTACCAGAGAGGTGACAACAACGAGCACCCTGGGATGCCTGTTGTGCTCGGTCTTCCTCCTCCTCCTCCTCAAAGCCACATTCCTTCTCTGACTCCTCTTCCTCACAATCCTCTTCCTGCGTTGCCGCAGGTCCAGCAAGCGATGCTGATTCGGCTGTTTGTGGGGGTGATGGACACCACAACTCTTCCTCTTCCTCTTCACGCTCATCTACTGCCTGATCCAGCACTCTTCGCAGGGCACGCTCCAGGAAGAAAACAAATGGTATGATGTCGCTGATGGTGCCTTCGGTGCGACTGACAAGGTTTGTCACCTCCTCAAAAGGACGCATGAGCCTACAGGCATTGCGCATGAGCGTCCAGTAATTTGGCAAAAATATCCCCAGCTCCCCAGAGGCTGTCCTAGCACCCCAGTCATACAAATACTCATTAACAGCTTTTTCTTGTTGGAGCAGGGGGTCAAACATTAGGAGTGTTGAATTCCACCGTGTCGGGCTGACGCAAATCAAGCGCCTCACTGGCAGGTTGTTTCAACGCTGGATATCAGACAAGTGCGCCATGGCCGTGTAGGAACGCCTGAAATAGCCACACACCTTCCTGGCCTGCTTCAGGATGTCCTGTAAGCCTGGGTACTTATGGACAAATCGTTGTACAATCAGATTACACACATGTGCCATGCACGGCACATGTGTCAACTTGCCCAATTTCAATGCCACCACCAAATTACTTCCATTGTCAGAAACAACCTTGCCAATCTCCAGTTGGTGCAGAGTCAGCCACTGATCCACCTGTGCGTTCAGGGCGGTCAGGAGTGCTGGTGCGGTGTGACTCTCCGCTTTTAGGCAAGTCAACCCCAAGACGGCGTGACACTGCCGTACCCGGGATGTAGCATAGTACCTGGGGAGCTGGGAGTTGCCATAGATGTGGAGCAAGATGCAGAAGTAGAAGAGGACTCAGCCGAGGAAGAGGTTATGGAAGAGGATGGAGTAGGAGGAGTAGAGGAGGTAGCAGCAGGCCTGCCTGCAAGTCGTGGCGGTGTCACCAACTCTTCTGCAGAGCCACGCATTCCATGCTTGTCAGAAGTCAGCAGGTTTACCCAATGCGCAGTGTAGGTGATATACCTGCCCTGACCATGCTTTGCAGACCAGCTATCCGTGGTCATATGGACCCTTGCCCCAACGCTGTGTGCCAGACATGCCATAACTTCCTTTCTCACAACAGAGTACAGGTTTGGGATTGCCTTTTGTGAAAAGAAATTTCTGACAGGTACCTTCCACTGTGGTGTCCCAATAGATACAAATTTTTTGAAAGCATCAGACTCCACCAGCTTGTATGGTAAAAGCTGGCGGGCTAAGAGTTCAGACAAACACACTCCAAAATTACTTTAGAGACTGGAGTGGGTCTCTTGGGTAGCTGGCACAAGGACCGTTGTGTGCTGAGTCAATTGACTTTGTATATAAGAGTTCAGACAAGCCAGCTGTCAGACGCCGGGCAAGGGGGGGACTTTGAGAAATTGGCTTCTTACGCTCAAACATGTCCTTGACAGACACCTGACTGTGGGCAGATGACCAGGAACTGCTACGTAAGAGAGACTGAGTGGAGGATGGTTGAGAGGGGGCAAGGAGGACAGCACTGGTTGACGTGGCTGAAGATGCTGGAGCAGGAGGAGGAGGGCGGCTTTCACTTTGTGTGCTGCTTCTACTCATGTGTTCTTCCCATCGGCCTTTGTGATGGGAGACCAAGTGCCTTCGCAAAGCAGTTGTACCTAGGTGGCTGTTGGACTTCCCATGACTCAGTTTCTTTTGGCACAGGTTGCAAATGGCATCGCTGTTGTCAGAGGCAGACACACAAAAAAAATGCTGGTGGTGGCAACAGCATGCGTTGATGGGCGTCGGCGGGCTGTCTGGCTGACCCCTGGTGACGATGCATGCTGTCTGACTGTGCCACTAGCTCCTTGAGACGACCTCCCCGTGCTTCCAAATCGTCTCCTCCTCCTCCTCCTCTCTGTCTCCCCATCTGAACTTTCCCCCTCTTCTTCTTCTCTTCTAGCAGGCACCCACGTGATATCCACCAACACATCATCATCAACCGCTTCACTTGTATCTGAAACATCAAGAAAGGAAGCAGCAGCGGGTACAACATCACCATCATCATCACACCGTACCTCCATGTCGGTAATGCTGCCTGACTGAGACTGATCACTATTATCTACATCCTCTGTCAATGATGGTTGCGCATCACTCATTTCTTCAAAATGATGTGTCAATAACTCCTGTGACAGATCAAGTGAAGCGGCTGTGGTGCTAGTGTTGGTGGTGGCGACAGGCGGCGGAGTGTCACTGGTCACTTGAGACCTGCCCAAAGCACAGCTGGACTTAGATGGTGCGTCAAGGTTAGGAGGACTAGCAGCGGAAGCTGAAGAAGATTGGGTTTCCTGTGTTAGCCATTCAACTAGGTCCTCCTCAGAAGTTTTTGCATCCCCCCTGGCACCCGGCGTCTGAACAATGTGCATATTTGTAGGGTCTAAAGGAATCACAGCACCACGACCATGACCACGGAAACTGCGGGGTGGCCTGCCTCTGCCTGTCTTTTTTTTTAAATGGACACTAACAATACTATTACACCAATTGAGTGGTGGCACTGTGAAAGTGGGCACAGTATACGCTGTGAGACTGACAACAACAAAAAAGACAGATGTTTTAAAAATCACAAATTGTTAATTTTTTTAAATATTACTAGTACTGTGGCAACAAATATGATTGTTTGGCACTATTTGGCAAATGAGCCTGTCTGGCACACACGCTGGGAGAAAGGAAACTGCAATTCAATGGCACTAGGAGACTGAAGAATCACAGTCAAAACAGTTATGATTAACAAAAATTCAAATCCTGTTACAATAAATATGAGTGGTGGCACTAATTGGCTAGTTGGGACTGGCACACAGGCAGGCAGGCAGGAGGAAAATGCAATTCAAGGGCACTAGTAGACTGCAGATTGACAGTCAAAACAGTGTTGATTGACACATTTTGCAATACTGTTAAAAGAAATATGATTGCTAGCACTAATTGGATAGTTGGGCCTGGCACACAGGCTGGCAGGCAGTAGAAAAGTGCAATTCAATGGCACAAGCAAAATGAGGATTAAGATCAACCATCAAGATTTTTTTTTATTTTAATTAGTAACTATACTGTGACAACAATTAGGATTGGTGTAAATAGTTGGCAAGACGGCCTGGCACAAAAAGATGGCAGGCAGGAGGGAGATGCAATTCAAGGACACTAGGAGACTGATTACTGACAGTCAAAACAGTGATGATTGACAATTTTTGCAATACTGTTAAAAGAAATATGATTGCTGACAACAATTGGCTAGGTGGGCCTGGCTCACAGCAGGCTGCAAGGCAGGAGGAAAGTGCTATTCAATGGCACCAGCAAACTGAGGTTTCAAATCACAGCAACTATTACCAAAAATTTTTATTTTTAATTATTAGAATACTGTCACAACAAATATGATTGGTGTAAATATTTTTTAAGTAGGCCTGGCACACAGGCTTGGAAGGCTGTAGAAAAGTGCTATTCTAGGGCACGAGCAAACTAAGGATTAAGATCATCAACAATAAAGATTTTTTTAATTGTAATTAGTAACTATACTGTGACAAAAAATTAGGATTGGTGTAAATAGTTGGCAAGATGGCCTGGCACAAAAGGATGGCAGGCAGGAGGGAGATGCAATTCAAGGACACTAGGAGACTGATTACTGACAGTCTAAACAGTGATGATTGACAATTTTTGCAATACTGTTAACAGAAATATGATTGGTGACAACAATTGGCTAGGTGGGCCTGGCTCACAGCAGGCTGCAAGGCCGGAGGAAAGTGTTATTCAATGGCACCAGCAAACTGACGATTCAAATCACAGCAACTATTACCAAAAATTTTAATATTTAATTATTAGAATACTGTCACAACAAATATGATTGGTGTAAATATTTTTTAAGTAGGCCTGGCACACAGGCTTGGAAGGCTGTAGAAAAGTGCAATTCAAAGGCACGAGCAAACTGAGGGTTAAGATCATCAACAATAAAGATTTTTTTTATTGTAATTAGTAACTATACTGTGACAAAATATTTGGATTGGTGTAAATAGTTGGCAAGACGGCCTGGCACAAAAGGATGGCAGGCATGAGGGAGATGCAATTCAAGGACGCTAGGAGACTGATTACTGACAGTCTAAACAGTGATGATTGACAATTTTTGCAATAATGTTAACAGAAATATGATTGCTGACAACAATTGGCTAGGTGGGCCTGGCACACAGCAGGCTGCAAGGCAGGAGGAAAGTGCTATTCAATGGCACCAGCAAACTGACGATTCAAATCACATCAACTATTACCAAAAATTTTAATTTTTAATTATTAGAATACTGTCACAACAAATATGATTGGTGTAAATATTTTTTAAGTAGGCCTGGCACACAGGCTTGGAAGGCTGTAGAAAAGTGCAATTCAAAGGCACGAGCAAACTGAGGGTTAAGATCATCAACAATAATGATTTTTTTAATTGTAATTAGTAACTATACTGTGACAAAATATTTGGATTGGTGTAAATAGTTGGCAAGGCGGCCTGGCACAAAAGGATGGCAGGCAGGAGGGAGATGCAATTCAAGGACACTAGGATACTGATTACTGACAGTCTAAACAGTGATGATTGACAATTTTTGCAATACTGTTAACAGAAATATGATTGCTGACAACAATTGGCTAGGTGGGCCTGGCTCACAGCAGGCTGCAAGGCAGGAGGAAAGTGCTATTCAATGGCACCAGCAAACTGACGATTCAAATCACAGCAACTATTACCAAAAATTTTAATTTTTAATTATTAGAATACTGTCACAACAAATATGATTGGTGTAAATATTTTTTAAGTAGGCCTGGCACACAGGCTTGGAAGGCTGTAGAAAAATGCAATTCAAAGGCACGAGCAAACTGAGGGTTAAGATCATCAACAATAAAGATTTTTTTTATTGTAATTAGTAACTATACTGTGACAAAATATTTGGATTGGTGTAAATAGTTGGCAAGACGGCCTGGCACAAAAGGATGGCAGGCATGAGGGAGATGCAATTCAAGGACGCTAGGAGACTGATTACTGACAGTCTAAACAGTGATGATTGACAATTTTTGCAATAATGTTAACAGAAATATGATTGCTGACAACAATTGGCTAGGTGGGCCTGGCACACAGCAGGCTGCAAGGCAGGAGGAAAGTGCTATTCAATGGCACCAGCAAACTGACGATTCAAATCACATCAACTATTACCAAAAATTTTAATTTTTAATTATTAGAATACTGTCACAACAAATATGATTGGTGTAAATATTTTTTAAGTAGGCCTGGCACACAGGCTTGGAAGGCTGTAGAAAAGTGCAATTCAAAGGCACGAGCAAACTGAGGGTTAAGATCATCAACAATAATGATTTTTTTAATTGTAATTAGTAACTATACTGTGACAAAATATTTGGATTGGTGTAAATAGTTGGCAAGGCGGCCTGGCACAAAAGGATGGCAGGCAGGAGGGAGATGCAATTCAAGGACACTAGGATACTGATTACTGACAGTCTAAACAGTGATGATTGACAATTTTTGCAATACTGTTAACAGAAATATGATTGCTGACAACAATTGGCTAGGTGGGCCTGGCTCACAGCAGGCTGCAAGGCAGGAGGAAAGTGCTATTCAATGGCACCAGCAAACTGATGATTCAAATCACAGCAACTATTACCAAAAATTTTAATTTTTAATTATTAGAATACTGTCACAACAAATATGATTGGTGTAAATATTTTTTAAGTAGGCCTGGCACACAGGCTTGGAAGGCTGTAGAAAAGTGAAATTCAAAGGCACGAGCAAACTGAGGATTAAGATCATTAACAATAAAGATTTTTTTAATTGTAATTAGTAACTATACTGTGACAAAAAATTTGGATTGGTGTAAATAGTTGGCAAGACGGCCTGGCACAAAAGGATGGCAGGCAGGAGGGAGATGCAATTCAAGGACACTAGGAGACTGATTACTGACAGTCTAAACAGTGATGATTGACAATTTTTGCAATACTGTTAACAGAAATATGATTGGTGACAACAATTGGCTAGGTGGGCCTGGCTCACAGCAGGCTGCAAGGCAGGAGGAAAGTGCTATTCAATGGCACCAGCAAACTGAGGATTCAAATCACAGCAACTATTACCAAAAATTTTAATTTTTAATTATTAGAATACTGTCACAACAAATATGATTGGTGTAAATATTTTTTAAGTAGGCCTGGCACACAGGCTTGGAAGGCTGTAGAAAAGTGCAATTCAAAGGCACGAACAAACTGAGGATTAAGATCAACACTAAAAATTTTTTTTATTTAAATTAATAACTATACTGTCTGACTGTGACAACAATTATGATTGGTGTAAATAGTTGGCTAGACGGCCTGGCACAAAAGGCTGGCAGTGGCAGGCAGGAGGTAAATGAAATTCAATGGCCCTAGGAGACTGAATATTTGCAGTCCAAAAAATTATGTTTTTTTATATTTTTATTACTGTTACAAGAATTGTGATTGGTGCCACTAATTGGCTACTTGGGTCTGGCAGACAGGCTGGCAGATATGAGTCGTGGATGGTAGGTAGGGCAGTAATTTAACACAGTATGCTGTGTAAGTGACAAAAACACAGGACTGATAGAAAATTAAGTTACATTACACTAGCAAAATATTTTAAAATTTTAGATTTTAATATTAAAATTATGTTAAGAAGTGCAATGCACATATGACTCTATGAGTGGTCGCACTGGCTGGCTGCTACGTAGGGCAGCAATTATAACAACAGTATGCTGTTTAAGTCAGATAGACAGTTAGACACAGGCCTGATAGAAAATACAATTAGATTACACTAGCATAATGATTTAAAGACTTTTTTTTGGAAATTTTAAGAAAAAGGTTAAGCACATACATATGAGTCGTGGCTGATAGCCTTGGAAGGGCAGCTATTAAAAACAGTAGGCTATGTATGTCAGATACACACACGCCTGATAGAAAATACTATTAGATTACACTAGAAAAATGATTGAAATTATTTTTTTGGGGGGGGAATTAAAAAAAGGTTAAACACATATGAGTCGTGGCTCATAGACTAGGGAGGGCAGCAAGTAAACACAGTAGGCTCTCTATGTCAGCAAAACACACAGGCCGGATAGAAAATTAGATTTGATTACACTAGCAAACAAATTTAAACTTTTTTTTTTTATATTAAAATTAAGGTGAAAGAAAAATAGATATGAGTGCTGGGTGGCTGCCTGGCACAGACCAATTAACCAAAAGACTGAAAAAAAAAGAGGTATATTAATGCTGAGTGAGCCTGACAGACACAGGCATGATAGTAAATGGAATTAGATTACACTAGAAAAATATTTTTTTGTGTTTTTTTTTTAAATTAAAAATAATGTTATAAACGGATATTAACACTGCTGGCTGCTGGCTGGCACAGAGCAATGAACC